>NC_138202.1:224739921-225294921 GCF_964194415.1 Vipera berus | reverse complement strand
AAAAGAAAGGAAGAGAAAAACTCAAATTTTTGGCCATCATGAATCAGAGACATGTAGAAAGAACATATCAAGAAAACATAAATACTTCACAGGAGGAGATATATAGTATACTGCAACTAATTCAAACAACAATGACTTTAAACCACAAAGAAATCCAAAATGACTTTGGAAATATAAATCAATCTATTTCTAAGTTAACTCTATAATAAAAAAATTCCCAGAAAACAACAACAGAGAAGGAGCAGACAAAACAGATAAATGGATATAGAATTGAGAATAGAGACTTAAAGATGGAACTTAACAAAACAAGAAAACATGATTTAATCCTAGTGGGAAAAATTCACAAGAATTGGAAAAAAACAACTTATTCCTTAACACTACAAAATAAATCTGAGGACAAAAAAACAGACTGGATAAAATGGACTGTAGAGATGTCAGGAACTTTGGAGAGAAAGGAAATGATAAGAGAACAAACATGGAAAGGCTGAAGCCCCATACAAAGACACTTCACCTGATTTACTTTTTATATCTACAGCAACATTTACGAAATACATTGATTAAGAAAGATACTGGGCAAAGGAAAAAGACTAAAGTGGAAACCAAGAAAATAGATGATGGGACTTACCAGAGAGAATGCTTAAAAAAGAAACATTTGTTTGAATATGGTTAAAGAAATAGAAAGGTTTTGGAATATATATGACATTCTAAGAGGGTGAATTCCCTAAATAATATAGTATGCTTTTTCCCCTTTTTTATTCTCCTTCTTGATATGAGTAATATAAAAAAGTTGAAATGACTTAGATAAAGGAAATGTTTTAGTTACTTAAATGTGATTGAATTTAAATTGCATCCTTTCCATTAGACTGTAGCAAAGCCATTGGACAGGAAATGGATGGATTTTTATCCAAGCCCCATAGCATTTGATAGGCATAGCTCCTTGAGTCGAATTGCACATAGCTACAGAAATGCTTTTGGAAGGTCTCTTTTAAATGACACAGTCAAGAAATGCTTCATGGTATCTATTTAATTCAGCAATAATTATTATCAATAGAATCATTTTTATTTTAAGGGAACAGTAATTACATCTTCCTTTCCTTTCCTTTCCTTTCCTTTCCTTTCCTTTCCTTTCCTTTCCTTTCCTTTCCTTTCCTTTCCTTTCCTTTCCTTTCCTTTCCTTTCTCTTTGGCAGGAACTATCATGTCCAAGACACCTAAGAGCACAAACTTGGAACCAGCATCCAACTTCAACACTCACCCTTCTGCCAATATTGCCAGGAGGGGAAAGGTGAAAAATGCAATAGTAATACAACCTAATTAGGGAGGATGACTACACAACATCCAAGGTTACCTTTTCCTGCTTCAGAGAATCCTCAACCCTAGATAAGATGTTAATGAAATCTAAATTAATTGTTGGTCCTTCTACGAGCTTTTCAGCTTCAGAGAAGGGAAACCTGACAGCCATATAAACCAATCCAACTAAAGCAATCCAAACCAAGCAGCCATTCTAGACTCATGTGGTTAGTTTATTATGATTATGAACCTACTCATTAGAGCTTAGCACTATGGGAACCCATGTTTTTATGGCTTGTGCAACAAACATTTATGGATCAATCCAGCTATTATTGTGAAGCATCATCAGAAGTGTCAATGGGGTGAAGTATCAGAAAAGTTAAGATGGTAGGTGAGATCAAAGACCCACCACCTTTGATGTGCAATACATGCATGACACATACCTAGAAAAGTGGCAAGGCTTCAAATCATGTAAACCTGCCCACTACCTTGCATTTTGGGACTCCCACATCCATGGAAACTCCTTGGTTGCATGAATTAACAGATCTCAGTTAACCTATCTCCTTAGATATTTTGATTTTTGTTAAAATAAAAATAAACAATGCTGCTCCAATAAATGGGCTAATTGAAGCAGTGAACTTTATAGCTAGTTTAAAACTGATTATTCTGACCAATGAAGCATCACTTCTATGGTGCTTGCTTATTACCAGGAATTCGTTCTATTTCTTATCACCAAATGTAAAGATGATTTTAGAAATACCTGTCTATTTCTAAAATAGAGGTATAGGCAGGTTCTGTGGAACCTCAAGATTTGTAAAAGTTGTGTTGCAGGTCAGACCTACAGGCATGCTGTAATTTTTATTGATATTTTGCTGTAGTATGTGCTTAGAAATATTTCTTCTTGTTACACTTGTGGCATTATCAGCAGTGGAAATTATACTACATTATGCTAAATCATTCTAAGCCATGCAACATTATGTGCTACTGTTTTATCATAGAATGATATCATTACAATTTTTAAGAAGGGAAATGATTAATGTAAATTCACACACACACACACACACACACACACACACACTGAAAAATACCACCATAACAAGTCAAAATGTCAAAGCTGACATTCTTAACAGAGGAATATTTTCAAAGAAATTATCTCCATAAAAATAATAAAGGTGGGATATGAATGAATGAATGAATGAATGAATGAATGAATGAATGAATGAATAAATAAACAAACATTGAATTAAAATCTTCATGCATGGGCTATAGCATCACATTTTGCAGATTCAAATCCATTTGCTTCAAAATCTCTTCCTTTCTTCCCAAACACCAAAGGAAATAAGTGTTACTTGTGCTATTTTCTTTATAAGATTGTTTTCTTATAGCTTCAAACTCACTCTTCTATATTAGTCTCCATTGCTAGGTAATTAAAACACAGCCATGAAGGAAAAGCAGGGTAGTACAAAGTAGAGAGGAATATCTGACTACAGTTTGACAGTTGCACAGCCATAATTTCATGATCTCTCCGGGGAAAGAGAGAAAGATGAACATGCTGTGTTCACTTGTGGCTGAGCAGGATAATTGTCATCTGCAGCATTAGTGGCAGATAACCAGATATATTCATTCATTTTATTTCCGGGCACTACACACTGGCTCAACTCTGCCCTGCATGGTCATGTAGCCAGGATATGAATGGTAATTCATGATAATCGCTGCACACAGGGATTGTTGTTCAGGTTATTAGGGGCTTCTGGGCTGAATGACTCATTTGATGTTCTTTACTGAGCTCAGGTGAGCAGCTTATCCCAGAACAGGTGTTAAGGACAGGCTACCTGGATCCCTATAGAGGAGCGCCGACTCTTCAGGAACTCCTCAGCCTTTGTCACAAGGATGGCCTTGTCGCTAGTTCTCACGGAGCTGATTTGACTGTCCGACATGTGGCGTTGTGCAGCTGCCGTTTCCATGGCCAGATTCATAGCCTTGTTGCTATCCAAACTGTCAGTGGAATTGTACATCCTGAGGCCATCCTGAGGCCATGGGGAAATCCCCTGAGTCCGGCTATCCTGATAGGCATCCTGGGTGGATTCTGTGCTGCTCTGTGCTGTAACCGAAATGAGTGGCTTTGAGGTGGTTCGCGGGGGTACAGGTGGCGGGGTCTTTTTGTAACTTGTGTAAGTTACAGCTGAGAAAGGAATGCAGAAAAGGAGAGAAAACAGGGTTAGTAAAAAGCATTACAAGGAAACAAAGGCGGCAAACCTGACTCTTGTTACTTAAAAACTGGAGGCCCTTCTTTAATATTTGCATCCATGAGTCTCCTCAGAATCAGCATAAATTCTCCCTCATAAAAAGAACAGGTTGCTATAGCAACACATACCTTGCATTTCAAACACTAAGTAACAATGGCAGGGAGCATCCTCAGCCATTAATAAGTTAAAGGAGTCCCCCCCCCACCATGCAGAGGCTTGGGTGGGGAAGGGAAGATCAGTAAAAAGGTAAAAAGGGTCTGAATCTACACACTTAAGGAGGGGGACTCCTTGGAGTTTGAGCTGCATGAAAAGGCTGCTAAGATTCTGCAGGGCCTAAAACAAGTTGTGAATGATATTGTAGCAAGCAATAACTGAACAACAGGTCCTATGTCTTTTTCAGTTATAGCAGGTATTTAGGTGATGATGAAGAGAAAGTACTGAAAATACGCTGAATAAAAAGCCGGATGATATTTTCTGAAACTGGAGAATCATCTGAGGCAGCATTTCTTCTAATGCTATGAAATGGTCTGCTGTCCTAGTAAAGAAGTCAGTTTCACCTCTTCCCTGTTTTAATTATCCCATTTAGGCAGAATAAAGTGGATGTAAAAGATTGTAGGTGATCACATCATGATTACAGTCACATCTTGTCAGCTCCAGTAACATTTCTCTTTTTGTAAGGGCCCTGAGAAGAAGCTTTGGAGGCTGAAACAAAAAAGGAAGTTAAAGTCAACTTTCTCCCTCAGCACTACTAACTTCTTCCACTCGCAATGTTTGCAAGGATTCACTACCAACAAGCTGATGGATGTGCTCAAGGCTAGTTACACAGAGCTGCAAGGCAGCGGGATTTTTTTCCCTCAGGGAGTAATTTGCACTTTCTAGGAATTCTGTTAACTACAAAGACATGTAGGTATGTCACATGAATATGGAGGTGGTTGGCAGTTGACCCCTTCTGGGATTTTTGGACTTCCCAAATAGGGCTGGTCAAATGCTACCATCTTAAAACCTACCAATACATATCTTATTGCTATTGTCTTTGTTCAGAACTGGCCCGTTGCCCTTTCCTTCCACCCAAGTCACAATACTATATGACCTAATTAATAACTTAGAACAAGACTTCTGGTTTTATTGAGGAGAAATAATGTCAGGGAATTGCGGAGCAGGTGTCCCAATGAAGTCAGAGTCGCTGACATGAACTTGTAGTTTTATATAAATAAATATATTTTAAATCTATATTCACAGCAAGCAAGATAGTTGGGCAAATAGGAGCATTATGAGGTAAATCACAGAGCGCACAGGCACACAAGAAAAAGGCGGGGAAAAAGGGAAACTCCCTCTCCACACCCACAGCAACCAATCACAAAGCAGATTGCCTCAGGAAGGAGCCAGTATTCTCCAATCAATCAACCATAACTGTGTGTTCTGGCTCATCATGCAACTCCACTGTTCCAGTTACTAAATTTAAATAACAAATAAACTGAAATTTATTGTAATGCAGGTAGTCTTCAACTTATGACCATTGCTAAGTGAGGTGATAGTTAAGTGAGTCACAACTGATTTTATGATTTTATGTTAAGCAAATCACCACTGTCATTAATTCACATGGTTGTTAAGTGAATCCAGCTTCCTCCATCGGTTTTGCTTGTTGGAAGCCGGCTGGGAAGATCACAAAAGGAAATCATATGATCCCAGAACATTGCCACCATTGTTAAACACATACTGGTTGCCAAACAACCCAATTTTGATCATGTGACTGTGGGGATGCTAGTTGTTAAGTACAAGGACTGGTCATAAGTCACTTTTTTCAGTGCCAAACAGTCACTAAACAAATGTTCATAAGTTGAGGACTTCCTCTAGAAAATAGAAAGTTACAGGGTAAAATGGGGCTAATATACAGTATCTTTTTTTCTCATTAAATGGAATGGGGAATTGACCCCTACAGTAGTCAAATACATAGTTTCTCAAGCCAGTTATTCTGATATCGAAGGGGGAAAAATAAGCTGTAAATGCTTCTTCATGAAAAGTTCTTCTATTGATAGGGCAGACAAAACCAGCATGTTCCCATTTTACCTGCACAGAATGGAATTGTATATGAACAAAATTAGAAGCAAAATGGACACAGGGAGGTGAGTGATATGGAATTATTTCAGACACTGTTAATCAGCGCCCCCCCCAACCATTAGGCACCAGGGACCAGTTCCGTGGAGAGAGGTTTTTCTGCAGACCAGAAGGGGCGTGGGTTTGTGTGTTGCCTGCATCCCATGGATGGAGCTTCACTTGTTTGCACAGACCAGTTTCTAACATGCCGTGGACCGGTACCAGTCCATGGAACAGAAGTTGGAAATCCCTGCTGTTAATGGCTGTCTAGAGAATGGCTCTGCCCATGAAGTCTTCAGAAGTTGAACTCTATCTGAATGAGCCTTTACCTAGTTTATAGTATTACAAGTTAATCCAGGATGAAAACACAGCAGACTACTGATTTCAATAAAGATCTCTATATGCTTTATTAAAAATTTTCTGGATGCTGCTCTTTTTCACCAAAGAAAACTCTTGGGAGAAGGAAGGGGAACCAAAGAAGAAGCTACAATGGTGCTCCATTTGGAAAACAATATAATGATAACCCTTTTAATTTCCTTTCAAAGGTGAGGAGTTATATTGCCTTTGATTACTTAAATGATTTACTAAAAATACATATCTATTGTTATTGCAAGAGAGTGACTGTGCTTACAAGACAGGCTTATCTATAGTAATATTAACAGGTGAATGTAGCCATTAAGCAGTTTACTGAATTAACCAGTTCTATATAGTTGGTGGCTGGATGGAGTCACTGAAGCAGTAGGCGTGAGCTTAAATGGACTCCAGAAGATGGTAGAGGACAGGAAGGCCTGGAGGAATGTTGTCCATAGGGTCGCGATGGGTCGGACACGACTTCGCAGCTAACAACAACAACAACATATAGTTGGAGCAAATTTCTGACCTCTTCTTAATTAGAGGAGATTTTGTGAATGGTACTCTAAGAGTGGCAGAAATCAGGCTTTTTCAAAAAGCAAGGTGCTGAACTTGGAGCTAGAAGTTTCTGTTTTTCTTGTGATGGTCCAACCAATATATTACATTGATCACATTACACTTGAATAAAAGATTGGAACAGGCTACTTTTTATGTCTAATTTCCAATTTTAACCTTTAAGACTATCAGAGGGACTGGTGGTCTCATTATGATTTTACACAGATGTAAATTTCTGTAGAAGGTCTTTTTGAATTCCCACTTGCAGAAGCACACTACTTGGTCCCCATATAAAGGGATTCTTCCTGTGTGACACCCTAAATTGTGCAACTATTTTAGAATTTTTCTTGGTTCTTGTCCCCTCCAGTTTCAAAAAAGGTGTGAGGCTGCAACTTTTGGATTCAGCATTTTGCATTGTTTTAATATTTATATGATTATTGTTGCTTTAAGTATTATATGTGTAATTATTACCATATATTACAGTTTCTATCTCTTCTTTGATTTACTCAACACAATCAGAATGTGTGGCTTTTTTCTTCTCCATTGATACCAATTACTATTTTAACAGGCAAATATTGGGAGAAGGAAAGATTCCCTGTCTCACTGCATAGAGGACCCAATCTGGATTAAGCTCCTATTTATTTTCACTTGAGTAAAGATAATACCCCCTTCATGGATTACTGCCTTGTCGTGGCGAAGGGGCTTGCGTAATTCAATGAAGCTATGAGCTATGCCGTGCAAGGCCACCCAAGACGGACAGGTCATAGCTGACAGTTCTGACAAAACGTGATCCACTGGAGAAGGAAATGGCAACCCACTCCAGTATCTTTGCCATGAAAACCCTATGGACAGTACCAAAAGGCAAAACGATATGACGCTGGAAGATGAGCCCCTCAGGTCGGAAGGCGTCCAATATGCTACTGGGGAAGAGCAGAGGGCTAGTACTAGTAGCGCCAGAAAGAATGAAGCGACTGGGCCAAAGCCGAAAGGACGCTCAGCTGTGGATGTGTCTGGTGGTGAAAGGAAAGTCCGATGCTGTAAAGATTTTTTCTCCATAGGAACCTGGAATGTAAGATCCATGAATCAAGGAAAGCTGGACGTGGTCAAACAAGAGATGACAAGACTGAACATCGACATCTTAGGTATCAGCGAACTAAAATGGACAGGAATGGGTGAATTTAATTCAGATGACCATCAGGTATACTACTGCGGGCAAGAATCCCTCAGAAGAAATGGAGTAGCCTTCATAGTTAATAAAAGAGTAGGAAAATCAATACTGGGATACAATCCTCAAAATGACAGAATGATCTCAGTTCGAATCCAAGGGAAACCATTCAATATCACAGTAGTCCAACTCTATGCCCCAACCACCAGTGCTGAAGAGGATGAAATTGACCGGTTCTATGAAGCCCTACAGCACCTTATAGAACTAACACCCAAAAATGATGTCCTTATCATCATGGGGGATTGGAATGCTAAAGTAGGAAGCCAAAAGATAACTGGAATAACAGGCAAGTTTGGCCTTGGAGTACAAAATGAAGCAGGGCACAGGCTGATAGAATTTTGTCAAGAGAATACGATGGTCATAGCAAACACTCTTTTCCAACAACCCAAGAGACGGCTCTACACATGGACATCACCAGATGGTCAACACAGAAATCAGATTGACTATATGCTCTGCAGCCAAAGATGGAGAAGCTCTATACAGTCAGTAAAAACAAGACCAGGAGCTGACTGTGGCTCAGACCATGAGCTTCTCCTTGCAAAGTTTAGGCTTAAACTGAAGAAAGTAGGGAAAAGCACTAGGCCACTCAGGTACGAATTAAATCATATCCCTGTTGAATATACAGTAGAGGTGACAAATAGATTTAAGGAATTAGATCTGATAGACAGAGTGCCTGAAGAACTATGGACAGAGGTTCACGACATTGTACAACAGGTAGCAACCAAAACCATCCCAAAGAAAAAGAAGTGCAAGAAAGCAAAATGGCTGTCTGAGGAAGCTTTGCAAATAGCTGAGGAAAGGAGGAAAGCGAAAGGCAAGGGAGAAAAACATAGATATGCCCAATTGAATGCAGAATTCCAGAGAATAGCTAGAAGAGATTAGAATGCCTTCTTAAATGAACAGTGCAAAGAAATAGAAGAAAACAATAGAATAGGGAGGACCAGAGATCTTTTCAAGAAAATTGGAGAGATGAAGGGAACATTCCATGCAAAAATGGGCATGATAAAGGACCAAAATGGTAGGGACCTAACAGAGGCAGAAGAGATTAAGAAGAGGTGGCAAAATTACACAGAAGAACTATACAAGAATGAGCTTAACGTCCCAGATAATCACAATGAGGTGGTCACTGACCTCGAGCCAGACATCCTAGAATGTGAAGTGAAGTGGGCCTTAGAAAAGCTGAGCAACAACAAAGCTAGTGGAGGTGACAGTATTCCAGCTGAGCTATTCAAAATCTTAAAAGACAGTGCAGTAAAAGTGCTACACTCAATTTGCCAGCAAATTTGGAAAACTCAACAGTGGCCACAGGATTGGAAAAGATCAGTTTACATTCCAATTCCAAAGAAAGGCAGTGCCAAAGAATGTTCAAACTATCGCACCATTGCACTCATTTCTCATGCTAGTAAAGTCATGCTTAAAATCCTACAAGCTAGACTTCAGCAGTATGTGGATCGAGAACTACCAGAAGTACAGGCAGGATTTCGAAGAGGCAGAGGAACTAGAGATCAAATTGCTAACATACGCTGGATCATGGAGAAAGCTAGGGAGTTCCAGAAAAACATCTACTTCTGCTTCATTGACTATGCTAAAGCCTTTGATTGTGTGGATCATAACAAACTGTGGCAAGTTCTTAAAGAGATGGGAGTACCAGACCATCTTATTTGTCTCTTGAGAAACCTATATGCGGGTCAAGAAGCAACAGTGAGAACTGGACACGGAACCACTGATTGGTTCAAAATTGGGAAAGGAGTCCGGCAAGGCTGTATACTGTCGCCCTGCCTATTTAACTTATATGCAGAGCACATCATGAGAAAGGCAGGGCTAGATGAATCAAAAGTTGGAATTAAGATTGCTGGAAGAAATATCAACAACCTAAGATACGCAGATGATACCACTCTAATGGCAGAAAGTGAAGAAGAACTAAAGAGCCTCTTGTTGCGGGTGAAGAAGGAGAGTGCAAAACTTGGGTTGAAACTTAACATTAAGAAAACCAAGATCATGGCCTCTGGCCCTCTCAATTCCTGACAAATAGATGGGGAAGAAATGGAGGTAGTGACAGATTTTGTTTTCCTGGGCTCCAAGATCACTGCAGATGGGGACTGTAGCCAAGAAATTAAAAGACGCTTGCTCCTGGGGAGGAGAGCCATGGCAAATCTAGACAGCACACTAAAAAGCACAGACATCACCCTGTCAACAAAAGTGCGTATAGTCAAGGCTATGGTCTTCCCAGTTGCAATGTATGGCAGTGAAAGCTGGACCATAAGAAAGGCTGAGCGCCAAAGAATTGAAGCCTTTGAGCTATGGTGCTGGAGAAGACTCCTGCAAGTCCCTTGGACTGCAAGGCGATCAAACCAGTCAGTCCTAGAGGAGATCAACCCTGACTGCTCTTTAGAAGGCCAGATCCTGAAGCTAAAACTCAAATACTTTGGCCACCTAATGAGAAGGAAGGACTCACTGGAGAAGAGCCTAATGCTGGGAAAGATTGAGGGCAATAGAAGAAGGGGACGACAGAGAATGAGGTGGCTGGATGGAGTCACTGAAGCAGTAGGCGTGAGCTTAGATGGACTCCAGAAGATGGTAGAGGACAGGAAGGCCTGGAGGAACATTGTCCATAGGGTCGCGATGGGTCGGACACGACTTCGCAACTAACAACAACAACAACAAAAAGATAATACATATTGCATAATTTCAAAAATTCTGTGGCTTCATTTTGTTCCACTGCTGCTTTTTAAGAACCATAATTGAAAGAATCAAAAGAAAAGCACACTTCATTCATACAACAATTCCTTGTTAACTGCTTTATTATATTTATTTCAGCTACGACACTGAAGATATGGAGGGATCAATAGGAATTTGAAACCTTTGCATATTGCCTGGCGACTTTCAAATAGGTCCCAGTCTACTTCTTGGTCACTCAACCAACATGATCTATCCACAAAATAACTGTTTTTCTTTCATTAAAAAAACAGTCTGAAGCATAAGCATCTACTTCAAACAACCACAGGGTTCAGTTTTATTCAGTTTTTAAACAGTGCACTTTTTATATGTATAAATTTTCTTTGTAGGAACAATGCTGTAGCCTTTTCTGTTGTTATCTTGAATATCCTGACTCCTTTGTTGAAATTCTAGGAAGGAACAAAAAGTACAGTTATTTACCTAGATACAATTGTTTTAATACAATGTGTATCAAAGGGTGAAGACAAAGGCTTGCCAATTTTAAGTTAGCTTAAGATACAAAATTTGGTTAAGTAAGCTACCAAATGTTCAGTTAAAAAGATTATATTGCATAATCATGCTGAGTTCAACACAGGTTCATCTTAGATGAATTCATGTGGTCTATTGTGCTACAGTTGTGTAAGATAAGAAATAAAATACTTATAGTGGTTCTTGAGAGTGCCCACTAACAATCTTCTTGCTACACTGGAACTTGCTACTACAGGAAGGATAGGACAGCTGAAATGGAAGCTAGATAATTTGATATTAAAGAATATCTGGTAGATCCTAAAAAGAAGTAGCTGACATCTAATATGTTTGATGGGGGAGAACAGCTTTAGAAGTAGTCATTTCCAGTCCAGTGCTCTCTAGCATTGTATTACAGGTCCCATCATAGACAGACCACATCGCCATTGACCCTGCTTGCTGGAGATAATGTGTTAGAACACCTAGGTGTCAGTGGTGTAATGCCTCTTCATCCAACTTTGCAGGATTAGGTTGAAGGCAGAAGACAGAGAATAACATACTTACCAAATAATGTTTGTATTACAGTAGTGATAATTCTGAAAGTGAAAATAGTGTGTTTGTATTCTTACACTAAGAATCTTTTGCAGGAGTCCTTTTAACTCTTGCACACAATGTTATGAGACCACACAATCTGATAGACATACAAGGCTACTGTTTTATTTGTATAGCATACAGCATAAACATCTTCCCTGTATTTAATTTCTGTTTGGCTAAGCTGGCGTGGAAAGAATTAGACTACTTGTCCCAGGTTTTATACATATATTCTTCTTTAAACTACGAATTATAGCACACTGAATATATATATCAAACAATATATGAATGAGATGGGAAAGCTCTGGGACAACACTTTTAATTGGAATGTTTGTCATCTGAAGGTCACATTCAGGAAAGTGTCAAAGGCACACAGTGCAGGATCCCTCCATAAATTCTATCTCATTTGAAAATATGAGCTACCTATGAATCAATATAACACTAGTCTAAGTGGAAAATATCTAGTCTGACGGAGATAAAATTTCACTTGAATTTCACTTATTTTCCATTGCTGGAAAGACATGAAAACATATTGCATTTTCTGTGTGACAAATTTCATTCATCACAGATGCACTCGTGCCTTGCCTTCAAAATGTTACAGCCCTGTGATGGACAATACAAAGGAAGTATGACAGTTTTAGCTATAAATATTTCATTTTCTAATTAAATAATGGCCCTATTTAAGAATTTTTTTAGTTGTCCTGTTCTCATGTTCCACTGAGACATATCATTTTTAAAATAAAAATGCTACAGCCGTTGACTTTCACAATCTGATTTTTATTAAAAGAATGAAAAGAGTAGGAGAATCATAAAATATTTTTCCCCCTTTTCCTAGCATTTGTCCAGCTTGGGTGCAACTTGTGTGAACTGGGCTTGCCATTCCATGTGGTCTGCAGCATTTCTACAGTTGAGCTTTCAGCAAATGGTGATGGGACAAGAGCCTTGTTCCTCAACCAGTTTCCCACAGAGCCTGTGGTCCATTGTTCTTAGTTAACAACTACTTTTCAATTTACAACATACATTCTTCCACCACAAGAGGCAATGCCTTAGAAAAGAATCTGTATCCTTTAAAGGCTCGAAAACTGCAACAGGCTTTGTGCAATACAATAAAGAATGTAGTTGAAATATGGGCAAGACCAAGAGCAGAGTTGATCTTGTCATTAGCCACCCCTTGGCCCAACATGCCACCCACCAACCCTGTCTGGCCTGACCTGCTAGTGAACCCACAGACCTTAAGCCTTACCACTGATTCTGACATCTAGGCTGAAACTCACTAAATCTCTCTTAGATAAAAAATTGGCAAACACTGACAACTCAGTTAAAAACTAGGAGACCTTCCACCAGATATGAACATTCCTCACACTCACAATAGGCTTCCCCACTCAAGCCCATCACCTCGAGGTCACCACATTAACTTAGAAAAGATGACAACTGCAAAACCCCACAGGGCAGGAAGCCACATTTCCTCTCCAGTGGATCTGAAGTGCTTTCTAGTAATCCCTTGCTAAATTTGCTCGGTTTCTAGGGACAAAAGACATCTCTCTATAAAAGAAACCAGCTTTTATTTTCAATTCGTGGCCACTTTTGATCATGAACTGACTATTTTTCTGTTGAATAAACTTCACCTCTGCTTCTAGAAATTGTCCTGTGTTCTTTGGAAAACCTACCTCATATTGAACCAGAATTTTGTCAGGCACAAGCAACCAGAATCACTTGTGAAGAGTCTCAAACAGAAGCTTTATTGTTGGTCACCTATGTTACAAGAATCTTGCCAGACTGACTATATTCCTTTGGGTACAATCAGATGAAGTCTCAAGGATTCTAAAGGAGGTCAGGCATGTGCTGCTTTCTCCAGTGCAAGGAATCTGGTCTCCTCTTAACACCTCCCTCCAGTCTAGCTAGAGATTCCACCATATCTTATAATAATCTATTTTGGGTGTGATGGTAAGATGGCATCTGAAAACTTTGCAAAGCATTAGACATTCATTTTGCCCCTTAGAATCATGCTACCTCCCCCACACCAACTACCCCTAAATAGGCACATTTTCCAGCATTTTGTCCTGGTAAGGTGGTGTGTGTGTGTGTGTGTGTGTGTGTGTGTGTGTGTGTGTGTGTATAACAAAAGGGATGTTCCTAAATACCTTACTTACAGCCCATGGAGTGCTCTTTCTGCAAACCTATCAGAGGGAGAGATTTAATTAAGCAAGTTAGAAAAGGAGAAGCCAGTTTAGCAGCCATTAGATGCCCAAGCTTCCCTTGGCAGCATTTGGGAAAGGAGCAGGATATGTTTCAAATGACAAACTGGGCTTGGAGAGGCGCTAACCCAACTAATTTTAGTCAAGAAGATTCTGAATTGAGCCAAAAGGAATTTGTACATGACTAATTACTACGGTACTTAGAAATAATTTTGTCTCACATGCTAAGCAGAACTTGGGGTGGGATAGGAAGAATATGTGGAATTCAACGAGCTATATGGTAATTGATAATTTAATTTGAAAGATGAGATGCAATTTGTTGAGTGAACATGGCCTTATGATATGCCTGCAATGCTGTTCCTTGCCAATAAATCACTGGCTAATTGAAAAAGTAAATATATAATTAGAGAGGGGAAATGAGGGACTGTTCAGCCACTTAATTGCTGATAACAAGGTCAAATTACCATCAGGATTACCATGGTAATAGAGAATAAGAGTGGATATGAGGCTTTTGCTTTTCATTTGTATTTATAATACGTATGTCCAAAATACAACTAATTCCAGCCTTCCCTGCATACCTCTCAACTGCACCTTAGGTAGAACTATGGCACGTGTGTCTTTGCTTCATTTTTTGGAATAGAATTCAACAATCTATCCCCAAAATTAAAATTATAACAGCATAAATTATCCACAATATGAATAAATGTTTAATTCCTTGTAATTTATTTTTCTTCAAATAGATTCAACTTTGTTTAATAAGAACAGCATTGTTACATTGTTTCTTCACAATTTTCCTTGAAAGTAGTATTGTTAACTCAAATAAAATTACATACTCCACTCGTTTAAAAAAAGGGAAAAATGCTTCTATGATGCGGATAAGATAAAGTTTTGCTCCTGGTAAATATTTCACTGTGGAGTCATTGGTTTTATAAAACACACTGTGACATTTGAAAAGCTCAGGGATTTGCCATAACTTGATGGTCTCCTTCACTGGTCAGCTCAACTCATTTGTCTTATTCTGCCACAGGAGGCAGGGTGAACAACACAAGAAGACATGACCAGGATACGGAATGAATTGAAAATATAGCAGAAGATATAAGAGATGGGGAAACCAGAAGATATAGAAATATAAATGGGAAAGGAAACTACAGACTGTTCTCAAAGTGGACCTCTTCTGAGCAACCAGGCCTAACAGAGATTTTTCTTATAGCCACAACATTTTAAGGCACTCTTAGAATAACAGAATAACAGAGTTAGAAGGGGCCTTGGAGGTCTTCTAGTCCAACCTCCTGCTGAAGCAGGAGACCCAATACCATTTTAGACAAATGGCTGTCCAATCTCTTCTTAAAAACCTCCAGTGTTGGAGCACCCACAACTTCTGAAGGCAAGCTGTTTTTAAGAAGAGACTGGACAGCCATTTGCCTGAAATGGTATAAGGTTTCCTGCCTGAGCAGGGGGTTGGACTAGATGACCTCCAAGGTCCCTTCCAACTATTATTATTATTATTATTATTATTATTATTATTATTATTATTATTATTATTATTATTATTATTATTATTATTATTATTATTATTATTATTGTTATTGTTATTGTTATTGTTATTATTTATTCTAATTGTCAGGAAATTTCTCCTTAGTTCTAGGTTGCTTCTCTCCTTGATTAGTTTCTACCCATTGCTTCTTGTCCCGCCCTCGGGTGCTTTGGAGAATAGGCAGCCCTTTAGATATTGGAACACTGCTATCATGTCACCTCTAATCCTTCTTTTCATTAAACCAGATACACCCAATGGATGGCAGGTTAGGTGAAGCAGGCTGTGTCAGTGTGGTGTTCCAGGCAAATGGAATTAAGACTGAAGGCACTTTTATTTACAGTGTTTTGCGAAATGGGTGAGGACAGAAATCAGGTAGCTCCTCTTTTCCCCATTATTAATAGTGCAGCTAAATGCTACTCTGAGGCTTCCTCTATTTTCTTTTTCCTCCTACCTTCCCATCCTTTTTCCTCCCTTAGTAATGTAAGTAGTGGCTGTCCTAAGCCACCCCTATCCCAGCCATGGCAGTTCAGGATTCTTTCTTTATCTCTTTTTCCTGTTTAACAAAAGTGGAACACAATTTCTTCCCAGTTCCTTTCTCCACCCCTCCTACCTTGTTGCCTAAAACTCCTCCTTCTCTTTTTTTTTTATTAAAAAGTTTTAACATACAATTTTTCCCTTAAAAAATCCCCCCTCCCCCCCTTCTCCCTCCCCCCCTTCCTCTCCCCCCTCCCCCCTCCCCCCCCGACTTCCCAGAGCTAAGTACAAGGTATATATAAAAAAAAACAATCATAAACAACCATATACTAACAACCATAAACTCTAAAATCTATCACTCTCTAGCTTATATAGGATAAAACAAACCTTAGTAATATTAAATATATATAAATATATATTTAAAAAAAAACCAATATAGAAAAAAAAAATAAAGAAAGAAGACTTATTCAAATATAAAACTTCTTAACCCTATACTTATTCTGTGTAAACTCAAGCCATTTTCTCCCTTCCATAATATAGCGTTCCTGCGAGTAATCTTTCAAATAGGCCGAAATCTTCACCATTTCAACCAAGTCGGAAACCTTTAAAATCCACTCTTCTATGGTCGGCAGTTCCTCTTTCCAGTACTATCCTATCAAAAGTCTTGCTGCCGTAATTAAATTCAACATCAACTTAGTATATTCCCTCAGATTTTTATCCAAAAAGCCTTAACCTTTTTGCAAGTCTACCATATATGAAAATATGAAAATATATTACGTCTTTATCACCGCACCTCCAACATTTAGGCTAATAATTCAGATACATGCTTAGCTTTTTAAAATCTAAATACCATCTATAAAACATTTTGTAAAAATTCTCTCTTAGATTTCAAACTTATATAAATTTTACATTCCTCATCCAAATCTTTTCCCACCTCCCACTACTTGGCTGTAAGTACGTTGTGAAAGTTCCATAGACTTCTGCTGATCTTGTTCTTTTATCTTTTTTGATCGTTTTAAAGCAGCACGCGTCACCCTCTGTTCTCTGGGATCATCCAAAAGTGTTATAACTTGATCTCCTGCAGCACCATTCTCCTCTATCTGTCCATCTTCAGCCTCTTGATATTCTCCTTCTCCAGATCCCTTTGCAGCTTCCAGAAGTGTTAATGGGGTTGCTTTTAAAACATTATTGTAGAAATCACGCGCTTGCATCACAGTAACCAAACGGTACCTTTTACCTTCATACATCACCATCAACCCAGCTGGAATCTCCCATCTGAACCTTATATCTCGTTGCTTGAGCTCTTGCACCAGAAATGTAAAATCCTTCCGTCTCCTTAAAATCTTTGGAGGAATTTCTTTTAGAACCAGAACTTCTTGATCAGCAATCACGACTTTAGTATCATAGGCAGCTTGTATAACTTCATCTCTAATTTCTCTTTTTGCAAAATAAACCACCACATCTCTAGGCAGCTTTCTCTGTCTAGCAATCCATGAGTTCACACGATACACTTTATCCATACCTCCTTTTATTTCAGATGCTGGCTGATTCAATACCACTTCGAGAGCCTCAGAAACCAGCTGCTTTAAATCTTCCTTAATATTCTCCTTTAAACCTCTGATTCTAATGGCAAACTGCATCTGGAAATATTGAACAAGACTCAATTCTCTATCCATTTTGTCTCTTAAATCTTCATTCTCCAATACATTTGCTTCTAATATAGCATTCTTTTGAGTCAAATCTTTGACTTTTTCATCCAAATCTTCCACACATTCAGCCACTTTATACACTGAAGACAAAATGTCTACCTTCATCACGCTGTACTTCTGTTCCATCCTCTTTTCTATTCTCTCCTCCAATTTCTCCAATTTCTCCTCCATCTTTGCAAATTTATCACCCATTGATTGATTAATTGATTCCAAAAGTTTATCCAGAGCATCTCATAAGTCCTTCGATGTCACTACATCAGGAGGATGTAATGCCTGCAATGATGATTGTTGCACCGGGGAAGTTCCAGCACTCCGAAGAGTTTTAGGGGGAGGTTTAGCCGCCATCTTTTACTTTCAATTGTGACGCACTTTCACTTAGAGTTTAAAAAGTCCATCAAGCTCGAGAGTAGAATAAAATAATCCTCTTCACCTTTTCCTCTTGTACCGCTCTGCCTGCTCTTTTTATTCCATAGTCCTTCCTTCAGGCAGGGGTGGTCGCAGACGCCTGGCTCTGCTCCATAAAGTCAGGAGCAGAGGCGCTGGCCAGCTGGGAGCGACCCAGGCTACGGGGGAGTTCGATCCTTCGGCCGCCCAAGCTGCAAGCTCAGGCGGCCCCGGAGAACTCAACCCCTACCTGGGGCCTCACCCCCTCCTCTTCTCCCGAGGAGGGGGCTTCAAATTTGCCCGAACAGCTGATCGGCGCTGTTTCGGGCGAAAATCACTCAGCTGAGCCGCGGGCAGCCCGGGAAGGCTGTCTCCGTCGCCGCGCAGCCACCGGAAGTCAAAACTCCTCCTTCTCTGTGCATTAATGACTCCCTTTAAATTTTCCAGAAATTGCATCATCAGCTTTTAAGTTTTATATAACCCACGTATCTTTGATTTAGGGAGTGAAAGAGAGATCAAAAAGGAAAGATAAAACTAGCAAAATTAAAACAGAGGGCAAATAGAGAGCATTGCTTTGGCTTTTCAAATTTTGACACTTACTACTTGCAGCTCTGAAGAAGGAGAGTGCAAAAGTTGGCTTGAAACTTAACATTGAGGACCCAGATTGTTGGGGGCAATAAGCTGACTTTGTAATAATGCCGCTTAGGAGGGGGGAAAGCCCTAATAAGCAGGCATATACATAAAATGAAGGCTATTGCTAAGCACATTTGATTTGTGCTTAGATTGTAAGCCGCCCTCAGTCTTTGGAGAAGGGTGGGATATAAATGGGATTAAAAAAAAAGAAAAAGAAAACCAAGATCATGGCATCCGGCCCTCTCAATTCCTGGCAAATAGATGGGGAAGAAATGGAGGTAGTGACAGATTTTATTTTCCTGGGCTCCAAGATCACTGCAGATGGGGACTGCAGCCAAGAAATTAAAAGACGCTTGCTCCTAGGGAGGAAAGCCATGGCAAATCTAGACAGCACACTAAAAAGCAGAGACATCACCCTGCCAACAAAACTGTGTATAGTCAAGGCTATGGTCTTCCCAGTTGCAATGTATGGCAGTGAAAGTTGGACCATAAGAAAGGCTGAATGCCAAAGAATTGAAGCCTTTGAACTATGGTGCTGGAGAAGACTCCTGCGAGTCCCTTGGACTGCAAGGTGTTCAAACCTGTCAGTTCTAGAGGAGATCAACCCTGACTGCTCTTTAGAAGGCCAGATCCTGAAGTTGAAACTCAAATACTTTGGCCACCTAATAAGAAGGAAGGACTCACTGGAGAAGAGCCTAATGCTGGGAAAGGTTGAAGGCAAGAGAAGAAGGGGACGACAGAGAATGAGGTGGCTGGATGGAGTCACTGAAGCAGTAGGCGTGAGCTTAAATGGACTCCAGAAGATGGTAGAGGACAGGAAGGCCTGGAGGAACATTGTCTATGGGGTCGCAATGGGTTGGACATGACTTCGCAACTAACAACAACTTGCAGCACTGACATGCGTACTCTTAACACTGGTATGAGTGTGACTCTCAAACTAAACAATATTCCATATCCCAGCGTAATCAGTGTTCTTTTGCAAAAGCCACACGTCATGCAAGCCTCCACTTTAACACTTGCATTGAAGTTAGAGAGCCTTGAGCTACACAGAGGCCAATAGATGACATACAAAAGGTTCTATTTCAATTCTGTTAATTAGCAATAAATTATAGTGTATGAAGTAGTTGAAGTCTTGAAGACAGTGAAGTACTGACAGCAGCTTGCTTTCTCCCATTTTCCAGACAATCTTTCCTGCTGTCAGATAGGAAGCAGAATTTACTGTTCTGTGCACTAAAAAACGGGCATAATTTAAGCATCTGTAAACATTGTGCCATATATACTCTCTGCATTTTTGCAGAGGCTGAAGTGTCAGAGCCCTGGCAGTGTTCCTGTAATTAAGCAGACTTCAAATGTGAGTCATAATAGCAGAGGGCAAAGTTTGTATTCATTTTATTAATGTTTGTATCATCAAAGTATTTATTCAGGATGATCATCATGATGTGAGCAATTTTAACCAGCAATCCAGTTAAGGTTCTATATGTGTGTGTGTGTATGTGTGTATGTTTGTGCGTGTGCATTAACAGCAAAATAAAGGCATGTATTCAATCCACAAAATAAGTATCAATGTTTTCTAGTGTGGGGCATGTGCATTTTATTTTCAAAAGCAGAGAAGAAATGCACAGGTTCCCATATATTAAAAAACAGCATTTAAATACTGGATATTCCTCATGCATTCTGAATGTTCATTTACTTGTCAAATATTAAAATATTAGTCACTAGCAACTAATTTCAGTATCAGATATATATGGCAGTTAATGTTGCAGTACTTGATAGCATGCTACAGATTAGCATTTGAGAACACCAAAAGATGACACTAATCATATATCATAGTGATTTTCATCCACTTGGCCTCCAAAAAACATTTTCCACATTCATTTATATATCTGCCATAAAGCTTTTCCTTGTGTGTGATGGAAGCCTGTGGATTGCAAAGGATTATGGATGCATGCTCAATTCATTCTTGTTGTTACACATATGGCAGGGGATGATCAGTAGCAGTACATATTCTGCATTCAGAGACAATTCTCTGTAAATACTACGAAGGGATCCTTGAGAAGCTTCCAAAGCATTGGAACATAGACAGTTTAATCCATCACTCATGTTTGAAGTTGCCAGAGAATAATATGTAAGGCTCAACAGTAATTTAAAATTTTACACATAATAGTATTTTTAATCTGACAAATTTGATAATGTATAATTATAACAGCATTTGATTTGCCACAACATGCTTCACATGTAAAGCCTGCCAAAGGAATGACAAACTGCCAAATGCATCTAAAGTTCTTCAGCATTTGGGACATTGAAATAATCTTTTCTAAAAAGAGAGAGAGAGAGAGAGCAAGTAAGAGGGCGGCAATATGTATATTTAGAATAGCCATATCTTTTTTTCCTTTAATATACATCATTTTGGTGGGTTCAAATGCAAAGCCTCCCCCACAAAACCCAATAATCAAGGCTCACTGCAGTTATTCAGTGTGCACTTGAGGAATTCCCTCTAGAACAGGGGTGTCAAACTCAATTTCATTGACAGCCACATCAGCATTATGATTGCCTTCAAAAGGCCAGTTGCTGTCCCCTTCTCTCCCTCAGGCTTGCCCCACAGAAGCCTCTCCTATTCTAGCCCCTTCTCTCTCTCTCAGGCTTGCCCCACTGACATCTCTCCTCTACTCTCTATCACCTTTTCTCCCCCCTCACTCCTCCTCTTTCCCGCCAAAACCCCTCCTTTTATATCCTCTCCTCTTCTCCCCCATGCATTCTCTCACTGCTCGGCTGGCCTTTTCATGCAGTGTTCATTAGCTGGAGCTCCATATACTGATTCTGGGGTCCCCAAGCCCCGGCAGCCCCACAGCTCCAGCTAACTCTTCCCCCCAAAGACTGCATGCAGCTGCTGGCCATCCCCGAGCTAGAGCCACGCATGCCGATCCCGATCCCGAGGCTTCAGCAGAGCCCCAGCAATACCACAGCTCCAGCTGACTCTCCTCCAGGCCTCTCTGGTGCTGCTGCTGCTTCAGCTCACTCCCCCATTACATACTCAATCACCTCCTCCTACTAATCTGCTTGCGGACCAGATCTAAACACATCACGGGCCACATCTGGCCCACGGACCTCGAGTTTGATGTCTGCTTTAGAAAATAGTGAGAGAGAGTCCTACAGACAAAAGGATACACTCATATTTATACATTTCAGGAAAGGAAGACAAAATTATAATAGCAATAACAATAGCACTTAGACTTGTACTACATTCTATAGTGCTTTATAGCAGAGGTCCCCAACCTTTTGGGCACCAGGGACCGGTTCTGTGGAGAAAGGTTTTTCTGTGGACTGGAGAGTGTGTAGTTTTGTGTACTGCCTGCATCCTACGGATGGGGCTTTGCTTATTTGTGCAGACTGGTTGCTGGCATGCCATGGACCAGGGGTTGGGGACCTCTGCTTTACAGCCCTCTCTAAGTAGTTTACAGAATCAGCCTATTGCCCCCAATAATCTGGGTTCTCATTTTGCTGATCTCAAAAGAATGGAAAGGTGAGTCAACCTCAAGCCCCAACATGATCAAAGTCCAGACTGTGGGCAGAGTCAGCCTGCAATGCTGCATTCTAACCCCTATGCCATTGCACCATATAATCATACATTTCACAGGTAATAGATTATATAAGCATGAATATACATAATTAGCAAGCCTCAAGTTGCTTCCTTGCCTTCTACTGTATTTTCAAGAATTATTGTCTTCACAAAAAGAAACATATCAATTGTGTTGCCACAGCAGTTTTGATAAACATACTGAGAAATGAGGATGTCAAGGTAGCACCAATTAACACATATTCCACCTTCTATGTTTCTATCTTGTTAACAAGCTCCCACTCCTACAAAAACTTGTTATCATCACAGTTTTAATAATTTCTAATGAGAGGACAGCTCCAGTAGAAATAGATGAGCTGACTCAGAGAAATCTCATATGTCTAGTTCTTCGCTTTTTAAAGTATTCTCTGCTACCTACTGGTTTCATACATGTGCATATCCTTCTACAGATAAACACAACTACTTCTTTGGACTTGAGGGAAGTCTGTAGTGGGGTGCCCCAGGGCTCTGTTCTGGGCCCAGTGCTCTTCAACATCTTCATCAACGATTTGGATGAGGGGATAGATGGTGAACTCATCAAATTTGCAGACGACACCAAACTGGCAGGAATAGCCAACACTCTAGAAGATAGGCTTAAGATACAGAAGGATCTTGACAGACTTGAACATTGGGCGCTATTTAACAAAATGAAATTCAATGGTAAAAAAAGTAAGGTTCTACACTTAGGCAGGAAAAATCAAATGCACAGGTACAGTATAGGTGGTACCTTGCTCAACAGTAGTAACTGTGAGAGGGCTCTCAGAGTCCTAGTGGACAATCACTTAAATATGACCAGCAGTGTGCTGCAGCTGCCAAAAAAGCCAACACAGTGCTAGGCTGCATCCAATTTTGGTCATCACAATGTAAAAAAGATGTTGAGACTCTAGAAAGAGTACAGAGAAGAGCAACAAAGCTGATTAGGGGAGTGGAAGCTAAAATACACAAGGAATGGTTGCTGGAATTGGGTATGTCTAGTTTACTGAAGAGAAGGACTAGGGGTGACATGATAGCAGTGTTCCAATATCTCAGGGGCTGCCACAAAGAAGAGGGAGTCAATCTATTCTCCAAAGTGCCTGAAGGCAGGACAAGAAGCAGTGGATGGAAACTAACCAAAGAGAGAAGCAACCTAGAACTAAGGATAAATTTCCTGATAGTTAGAACAATTAATCAGTGGAACAACTTGCCTCCAGAAGCTTTGAATGCTCCAACACTGGAATTTTTTAAGAATGGACAATCATTTGTTTGAAATGGTATAGGGTTTCCTGCCTGAGCAGGGGATTGGACTAGAAGACCTCCAAGGTCCCTTCCAACTCTATTATTGTTATTATCATTATCATTACTACTACTATTACGATTACTATTACTACTATTACTACTACTATTACTACTTTGGATTGCTTATTGAGAGATGTAGTTTTATTAAAGCTATTCGATTTTTTTTTTATTTTGCCAGGCTAGAAACCAGGAGATCTTGAATAGTAGTCTCATCTGAGGTAACAAACCAGTTGGATGATTTGGGGCCATTCATTTTCTCAGCCCTAGGAAGCAAACAAGGGCAAACCACTTCTGAAATATTGCCAAGAAAACTGCAGAGACTTGTCCAGGCAGACTCCAGGACAACTTGCCACGGGCCAACTCTCCATGGAACAATTCAACCCTACATTAAACGTTTCATTCAGTTACTTTTATTATATGTTTTCACTGAAATTATTCTAACTCTTGTATCTCTGGTTTGACTTTCTTTATTTTATTATTATTGGCCATGGTTCTATTGAAATTAATTTAAGTTTTGTATTTGCTGAATTGTGACAATTTGTCCCATGATGTGTTGGCCGTGGCAAATTGTCCCATTCCGATCTCCAGGACTTAAAAACTGACTCAAAGCTACCATCAGTAAGGGAGAAAAAAAAAAGATTTTGGCTGCAAAAATCATTTGGAGAACAACTAATGCTACAGTATTGTGTTGGCATTTATGGTTGTCTACATTTTGCAGCCTGGATAGAATAGCCCTCATTTTGTTCTGCTGGCTTAAATAAGCTTCCTAGGTATTAAGATATGCTCCCTTTTTTTCCACAGTACTTCCTTTAATCCTTTCTCATAGATCCAATTTCTCTTGCTAACCAGGTGCAAAACTGGAGATTTAGCCAGCATCATTATGCTTTTGTTTATTCTTACTCCAGTAAAAAAATAGGAAATTGAGTCTTTTAAAATCAGATGTACTTAATAAAAGGTAAAGGTAAAGGTTTCCCCGCACATGCGTCCTAGTCGTTTCCGACTCTAGGGGCTGGTGCTCATCTCCATTTCAAAGCCGAAGAGCCAGCGCTTGTCCAAGGACGTCTCCATGGTCATGTGGCCGGCATGACTAGACGCCAAAGGCGCATGGAACACTGTTACCTTCCCACCGTAGTGGTCCCTATTTTTCTACTTGCATTTTTATGTGCTTTCAAACTGCTAGGTTGGCAGAAGCTGGAACGAGTAACAGGCGCTCACTCTGTTACGCGGCACTTGGGATTCGACCCGCCAAACTGCTGACCTTCTGATCAACAAGCTCAACGTCCTAACCCACTGAGCCACCGCGTCCCTTAATGCATCCATATAAATGCTAAACAGTGATACAAGATTTAATTAATTTCTTACAGAAACGTGATCTAAACTGATATGGAGGTGACAAATGACCCTTGAAGGATCCATCTCAAAATTATCACTCTATTGGTGCAAATCTTTGTAACAAACAACAAATCCATTCATATATCAATAAGAATCTTTGCCCCTGAAATGGTGGTCAAAGTGTAGGTTGATTTGATTATGTTTATTGGGACTGATTTTCAAACTGCAGACTTATTTAAAAAGTTCCCTGGAAACACAACCCTAAAAATATTATAGAGTACACTCCATTGAAGATAGCGAGGCTTTCTTTTGAAAATAAATGAATGGGATTGCCGCTGCTAGAAATTGTATTTGGGTACATAGGCGGCAAATGGTGACCACGCAGGTCTAGGTGATATGACTTCAAGTCACTGATATGAACTGGGTAGATTGTCAACACTGGTAATTCCAAAATGTGGGCATTAGTATACTTCTGTGCATGCTTTACTGCCAACAAACTATGGCAGGAGTAGGCAACCTTGGCTCTTTTATAACTCGTGGACTTCAACTCCCAGAATTCCTGATCCAGCATGGCTCAACTTGGAAACCTCTCCCTTTCCCCTCAGCATGGCTGGCTCAGGAATTCTGGGAGTTGAAGTCCATGAGTCATAAAAGAGCCCAGGTTGCCTACCCCTGGACTATGGGATTAAAGGAAAGATACCTCACTTTCTGTAATTAAGGAAGTTTCTGATGCCTGGATCTCTCCCTGATCAACTGGCCTGGGCATAATTAAATTCCAAAAACAAGTCAAAAGCAATTGTTTATGAGGTTGCAATCCCTACCACCAATGTAGCGAGAAGCTGAGTTTCCTAAATTTCTCTCTGCTCAATTATCAGTCTCACATGAGTCTGGGAACTTAATACTTGATTAACCATTAAAAGTATGATGAAAGAGATGCTTCTTGATAGATTTTTAAAATTACTCCCTCCTTCCCCCCCACCCCATTTTATTCATGGGATCTTAGTCGTACCCAACTTGATTAATTTGTTCTCAACAGTAACAGCAAACAGAGAAATAACACTTGTAAAAATTTATTTGGTTTGCTTTTTGAAACTGAAAATGACATATATCCCCTCTAAAAAAGGGTGTGTGTGCTTAAATTGGATTAGAGTTGTATCAGTTATGTACTTCATAAATTTCAAGTTGTACAGATGAGCACTACATAATTACTTCTATTAGCAAATAGGACAGATTGAAAAAAAATATAAGGTGGGAGTGACTGCATTTGAATGTTGACAATATTTAGGATGTATGTGCCAGATAACCAGCACATTCCACATCAGCACACTAATAAATCATAGATTAGAATTTGTCAAGAATCTACATGGGGTGTCAAACTGCAGGCTGGATGCGTCATGCCAAAACCACGCCCACCCCATTGCCGGCAATGGAAAAAAAAGTCACAATACATTGCAACACGTCACGTGATGTTGCGAGTTTGCACCCCTGATCTACATCATACTGCTCAAATTATTTTTTGTGACCTCATGAAGATGTGCTCTTATCACCGATGCCTTGGCAAAATGCTATAATTTGCATCTCAAATAATTTTGAAGTTAATGTGAGAAGATTTTATTATCAGCAAAACACTATATTTCCTCCTGCTGTGTGATCATTTTAGAATCAATTGGATTTAAAGATGTGAGTGGAACTTGTAATAATATTCATAGAAATTGTTGATAGCTGCTGTCTGTGGACTAAGTCTGCTCAGACTTTTAAAGCTGCTCTTTGCTTTTCCCCTACAGTTATTACAATATAATTTTTGCAATGACTAGCCTCCTCACTGCTGGCGTTATGGGATCAGCAAGATGGCTGATTGAGACCAATCTGCATTAATTCAACAGATCATGACCTTAAGCAGTCTCATAAAGACTGTAACAGACCTGTTCACTTGATCAACCTCAAGAGCAGAAAGGGCTTCCTCACCTTTAGCAACAACCAGAAATGTCAAGCTTTTTCCTTAAAAAAAAAGGCCTTTATGCTCTATTCCATGAATCTAGCCAATACCAAGTCTCAAACTCTTGTTATCATTCCCAGGGTCAAACTGAACTGATCAGAAGCTGAGTTTTTTCACTTGGGGATTTTCCTTTGAGACTCATTCCTTTTCATAACCTGCCAGGAGCTCTTTGGCAATTTTCAGGCTGTACTACATGGCGTATTTATTTTCTTTTCTATTAAGAAGAGCTCCTTGGAGTTTATGCTGCTTTCACATTGAGCTCAATTTATTTTTGATTTAGGTTGAAATTTCTAGGGTCTATACTGGGAATTAAGAACCTTTCAGGTTGATTTCCCCCCCCCCTCCAACTGGATGGCCTTCAGACGTGTTGAACTGGAACAGCAGGACAATGGGAACACAATGTATCTGAAAGGGGCAAAGTACCAGAAACCTTGTTTAGGTGAAATGTACTTCTCTCCCCCAATGTATTTGTCATTAACCCATTTACTTCCCCAACTCTGGGTTACAATAACAATAATACGTATTACTCCTGTCTTTCTCAAATCATTTCTGATTAATGTGGTGATCTGCTTTACATCATATGTATAAAGTGAGACTCTTAAAGATTCTAAACTAAATTTGTTTTAAGATTAGCATTGGGTGTTATGATAGCATAAACAAAATAAACAAAATAAAAAATCATAAAGACGATCTCAGGTCAAGATAAGATCACATTGGGAACATATCACTCTATCTTTTAAATAATGTTGTTTTATATATTTTAAATTATTCTGTTTTTAATGCTCAGTTTTATTGATTAATTGTACACTGTTCAGAGTCCCTCTCTGAGGGAGATGGGTAGTTAAGAACTGTGAAATATATATAAATAATTGATAAATAAATAAATAAATATTCCTCTGTCTAATAATGGGCAACATTTTTAGTTGAAAGCCACATTTTCTTTTAAAAAAAGGTCTCTGGAAAAAAGGTCTCTGGAAGTATATATGGATGGCATTACTAGGGGAAAAGATGAAAATTATTTTTATTTTTGGTGTGTGTACTTGGGGGAAAGCTCTAAGGGACAAAAATGAGCATGTTAAGCCATAGGTGAACACATTGGACAGCCTCTATAATGGTGTGTGGGAATGACCTTAGGAGACAGAATGAAGAGATATAGAAAAGGGAATGATCCGATCAAAGGCAGCTGACTGCCCAGCAGGAATGTGGGTGGGGCAAGAGGCTCAGAAAAGACCATCCCTACTGTTATGTATTGGGCTCATTTGTAACACCACGTGGTAAGCTGGAGCAGCTAACGGCTCTCCAGCAACCCAGATCCAGGTCTCTAGTGCTGCTATTGGCTGCCCCTAGGCGGCAATGGGTTACTTTAAACCTATTGGCTGCCACCTAGGGGCCAGGCTATAAATTGCTTCAAGCTACAGCCCAATTCTCAGTTCAGATCCCGCAAGCAATAAACCATGAGCTTTGCTGAACTCACTTGCCTCGTCTCCTTTCCTGCACGAAGAACTCACTACCACAACACCTACTTTCCTAGGTGATAAAGGGGATGAGAAGGGGGGGAGAAGTACTTTCAGACTTGTAAGATTCTGTTCATGTAATCTTATTATAAAGTAAAAATAGCTCATTTGGCCATGTTTCCTGCCTGGTCTACCACACAAGGCACCCTAATATCTATGCTTCGCATCCCACATTAAGCAAAACCACTGTCATCTGAGATCTTTTTGCCTTAGAACAGATTCAAAATTGTTCACAGGGGGTCCAAAATGTCAACAGTACTCCTAAAATCATTCAGTCCAAGTCTTGATCCTTTTTTACATCTGTTGTGAGAGACTTCGATTACATGGTTTTAGTGGCAATGTTGACTTTTTTGACCTCTTCCTGCTGACACCCCTCAATACCTTGTGGCTCTTTTTTATTTATTTATTTATTTTAATTCCATTTATATCCCGCCCTTCTCCGAAGACTCAGGGCGGCTTACAAGCTTAGCAGTAGCCTTCATTCTATGTATATACCTGCTTATTAGGGCTTTCACACACACCCCCAAGCGGCATTATTACAAAGTCAGCTTAATTGCCCCCAACAATCTGGGTCCTCATTTTACCTACCTCGGAAGGATGGAAGGCTGAGTCAACCTTGAGCCTGGTGGGATTTATTTGTTATAAATACAAATAAGATTCATGTTTCATTGGTTTAATTGCATGACTGGATTTAAAAAGTTTAAAATTATTTTTCTTTTGCAAAGAGGAAAAGGCCAATGATTAAAAACTATAACAAAAGGCTCCATTCAGATGATCAATTCATGAAATTAACATTTGTAAATGGACTGTTTGTAATGAAAGAATAAAACAATACCTATTCATAGGTTACACAATTTATGCATTTTCAGAGAAGGCTTGTAAAATAATTATCATCAAATATTATCATGAAATAGCAACAACATAAACTAACAAAACTAATTAGAACAGCATGTTCATCATGTTTATAGGGTAAATAATGAAGACAACAAAACTGAACTATTTATTTAATTAAAGAGAATAGGCTTTAGAAGTGCATAATGAAGGAGTCAGGGAACTTGGTTGAGGAAGAGAATTCACAGTTCAGGAGCCATTATTGGGGCATTTGATTACAACTTGCATTGTTGCCAAATACTTTTCTTGATACACTCTTCCTAATTATAAAAAAACACCATTCCTTCTGTTTTTCATGTTATAATAAATAGTGTAACCTTCTGACTGAGTGTCCATTGCCAGTCTATCTCAATTTGCTGATGACTAGCATATCAATTTGTAGTCCTTTCATCTTTCAATATGTTAACCTTTCCCATGATCATGCTTCTTATGCTCCATATTCCTACTAGTATAAATTCTGTCTTTGCAGCTTTGATTTTTCTTTTTCTGTATCACGACTTCACCAACTAGATCCTGAAAGGCTTTCATTTAGCCATGACATAAACACCATTTGTACTCTGAAAGATCTCCATCTTTACCTCAGTATCATGTTGACTATCATCTGAACTGAGAGGCCCATTGTCCAGCACTATAATGTCAATCATTTTACATTTTCTATTCATGTGGTTTTCTTGGCAAAAAAATTACAGGAGTGTGAGGTATTGGGGTCCTAATTAATTGTAAGAAACAACTGTTATATTGACTGAACTATAATTTTCAAAGGTCATTAAGAAACATGATAAAAATCATGCAGGGATATCAGCAAGAGAAAGAAAACTTCAAATTACAAAAAGAAAATGTCTTAAATACTATTTGTATTCCTTTATAGAAAAGACTAAAAGGAAAGTGGGGGGGGGTCTCCATCCATTGAGAGGAGTGAATCTAAGAGCTGTAATAGAGTGAGATTCAAGAAAAAAATTGAAAGGGGAAGATAGTAGAATCTGGGAAGCGACTTTGAAGAAGAAGGGGCGTTGTCTTACCTGAACGCCTTTTCTCAGCATGTTGATGGAGAATCCACGAATGGGTTAACTCTATCTTCCTGCCCAGTTAGACTAAGTCTGTCAAACTTGCCACGCCTCTCCTGGGCCAGGATACCTCCCAGTTACGACGAAGCTATTGACAGTCCGACGTGTTGGCTCCCATACCCCTGACACAGGACCTGACGGACACTAAGGGGTGGGTGTGGATTCTCCATCATCATGCTGAGAAAAGGCATTCAGGTAAGACAACGCCCCTTCTCCAGCATGATAGATGGCGAATCCACGAATGGGACATACCAAAGCTTCCTGTCCCTATGGGAAGGAATCAGTCTGGGCCTGTGTCCCACCCTGTGGCACTACTTGTTGTAGCACTCTGACCGAATGAGGCATCTGCGGAGGCAAACCTATCCAGTTTATAATGCCTCACGAAGGGGGAAGGCGAAGACCATGTCGCCACCCTAAAAATGTCCCCAATGGACTCCTGTGTTGCCCACGCCACGGAGGTTGCAGTGCTGTGAGTGGAGTGAGCAGTGATATGACTTGGAACTGACAGTGAATGTGATTGGTATGCCCCTGCAATACAAGCAATGATCCACCTGCCTATAGTGGAGGCAGAAACCTTCTGCCCCATAGTAGAAGGTTGAAAGGAAACGAAGAGGGCTTCCGACTTGCAAAAGGAAGCTGTCCACTTAAAGTAGTGGCGTAAGGCCCTGCGGACGTCCAGGACATGCCACTGATGTTCCAAGTCATGAGATGGATGAGGACAAAAATATGGCAGAATTACCTCCTGCGTCCTGTGAAACAAGGTATTGTCTTTTGGAATAAAGGAGGGATCCAATCAAAGGACCATCCTGTCATCATGAAAGACGCATAAGTCCTCTCTGATAGAGAAAGCTGCCAGTTCAGAAATGTGTCTAGCTGACATGACGGCTGCCAAGAAGGCTACCTTGATTGTCAAGAACCTCAGTGTATAGGTTCTGATGGGTTCAAATGGAGGTGAGGTAAGGGTCTGCAAGACCCGTGGCAAATCCCAAGAGGGATACCGGTGAACCATGGGTGGTTTGGTGTGGGTTGCTCCCTTGAAAAATGAGCGTACCATAGGATGTTGAGCCAATGGCTATGAATTGCCACATGTAAGTACCGTGGATAGAGGCGCCACTTGTCTGCTGATAGTATTGGGTGCCAAACCCTTGTTGAGCCCCTCCAATAAATAGTCCAAAATCCTCAGAATAGTAATAGCAGAGATCTAAATGGTTCTTTGCCCACCAGTGACAGAAACCTCTCCAAGTGGAGTCATAGATGGCTTAATGGACTGGGTGGGGTTACTCCAACATCTCAACCCCTTTCATGGACAGACCATTATCTCCTGCGGTTGGGCCTCCGTCACGTCACCCCCCGCTGTCAGGAGGCGGAACCGACCAGATGGTTCAGCCCCAGGCGCCTGATGGACCCAGATAAATTCCAGATGGCGCTTGGACTGATTCCCACCTCCCTCTCCCACAGCCCGGTCGAGTCCTTAGTTAATGCCTGGCAACAGGCTGCTTCGAAGGCTCTCGACTGCATTGTCCCTTTGCGCAGGTCCCGACTCGCTCCTTGGTTCTCCAAGGACCTGCGGGAGATGAAACGCCGGAGAAGGGGCCTAGAGAGCATTTGGAGAACCAGTCGGTCCAAGTCTGACCGAACACAGTTAAGATCCTTTTCTAGATCTTATCTTGTGGCAATGAGGGTGGCAAAGCGCACTTACTTCACCACCCTCATTGCGTCCGCAGATAACCGCCCGGCCGCCCTATTTAGAGTGGTCCACTCCCTTTTAAATCAAGGGACGGGAGAGGACCCCCTACAAGGACGGGCTGAGGAATTTAGTAAATATCTGGTGGACAAAATTGCTCAGATTCGGGCTGGTCTGGACTCTGACTGGGCAGTATCTGACGAGAGGAAAACGATGAATTTGGCCGAGAACATTTGGGAAGAGTTTGATCCTGTGACTCCGGATGAAGTGGACAAGATCATGGGGAAACTAAGTGCCGCCACATGTTTGTTGGACCTGTGTCCTTCCTGGCTGGTCTATGCATCTCGGGAGGTTACACGAAGCTGGCTCCTAGCAGTTATCAATGCCTCACTGAGTGAAGGGTACTTCCCTGCCGCCTTGAAAGAGGCGGTGGTAAGGCCCCTCCTTAAGAAACCTGCATTGGATCCAGCTATTTTAAACAACTTCCGTCCTGTCTCCAACCTTCGCTTTCTTGCGAAGGTCGTTGAGAGCGTGGTGGCACAACAGCTCCCTTTGGTCCTGGAGGAAACTGAGTATCTGGATCCATACCAATCGGGTTTCAGGCCCGGGTATAGCACGGAGACGGCATTGGTCGCACTGGTGAATGATCTCTGGCGGGCCCGAGATAGAGGTTATTCCTCTGTCCTGGTCCTATTAGATCTCTCAGCGGCTTTTGATACCATCGACCACGGTATCTTACTGCGTCGTCTTGAGGGGTTGGGAGTGGGAGGCACCGTTCTGCGGTGGTTCTCCTCCTACCTCTCGGGCCGTTCGCAGACGGTGTTAGCAGGGGGGCAGAGGTCAAGCCCTAGGCCCCTTAGTTGTGGAGTGCCTCAGGGATTGGTGCTCTCGCCCCTCCTGTTCAACATCTATATGAAGCCGCTGGGAGAGATCATCCGTGGCTTTGGGGTGAAATATCATCAATATGCTGATGATACCCAGCTTTTCATCTCCACCCCGAACCAACCCAGTGATGCCCTCGATGTGATGTCCTGTTGCCTGGAAGCGGTACAGATTTGGATGGGAAAGAACTCATGCGTCAGGAGCTGCTGTTCAAGTGCCAGGCGGTTAACTGGAGCCACTGGGGTTCTGGATGTTGCAGAGCTCCCTGGCTGAGTGTAATGTGACCTGGAGGAATCCCCCATGCGGGAGAGATGGAGAAGCTCACGAGGTCGGCAAACCACAGCTGTCTTGGCCAGTGTGATGCAACAAATATCATCTCTGCCCGTTCTTGCAGTATCTTGCGGATGACCGCCAGGATCAGAGGGGGAGGCAGGAATGTATATAGCAAGCCCCCAGGCCATGAACTGTGGAGGGCATCTGTTCTCTCTGCCCCTGGATAGGGGAACTGGGAGAAAAACCTCAGAAGCTAGGAGTTCGCCAGAGAAGCAAACAAATCCAGTACCGGATGACCAAACCTCTCTGATATCTCCCCGAAGAGATCAGGATGCAGGCGCCACTCGGAGTGATCCACTGTTGATCTGCTCAGAAAATCTGCCTGCTGATTTGCCTCTCCCGAGATGTGCTCAGCCCTGAGGGAGGAGAGGTTGGTCTCTGCCCAGGATCCCAACAACTAGGCCTCAGCCATAAGGGACCTAGAACAGGTACCCCCTTGCCGGTTCACATGGGCTTTCACCGCCACGTTGTCCATGAAGACCAGGACATGTTGTCTCGCCACCCTGTTGTGGAAGTGGCGTAGGGCCAGATGTATGGCTCTGAGCTCCAACCAGTTTATGTTGTGCATCAGGTCTGACCAGGACCACCGGCCCTGAGCCAACTGTGACTTTAGGTGCGCTCCCCAACCAAACAAACTGGCATCTGCAGTTAGGGTGAGATGAATGGGCTCCTTGAATAATGAGCCTCTGGCTACCGCTGGGGAGGTCCACCACTGGAGGGATCTTAGGGTCTGAGATAGAACCCTTACCCTTTTGTTGGAGGAGCTGGTGCCCAGTCTCTGAAACGGGAGCAAAAACCATTTCAGGTTCCTCAGTGTAGTCTGTCCCATGGCACTATCGCCGTGCAGGAAACCATCTTCCCTAACAATTGGGAGAGAATGGCCAGTGTAACTACACACTCCCTTTGGACCTGGACAACCAGGGCTCGGATGCTGTCCTGACATTCCCAAGATAGATAGACTCTGCATAGTTTTGTGTCCATGACCACGCCCAGATGAAGAAGATGGGTTGAGGGAACTGTCTGGCTCTTTTGAAAGTTCACCGAGAACCCATGGTCTTGGAAGGTCTTGATAGACAAGGCCAGGTCCGATTGAGCCATCTGAACAGAAAGAGAATGGATGAGGATGTCATCTAGGTATCACTGAATGTATACCGGAACTGACCTCAAATGCCCGGCCAGTGCTGCCAAGATCTTTGTAAATACTCTTGGAGTCGACAAGAGGCTGAACGGTAAGGCTCTGTATTGATAATGGTGGTTTGTGTAACAGAACCTGAGGGACATCCGGAGGTTGGGAAGAATGGGGATGTGGAGGTATGCTTCCGTGAGGTCGATAGACATCAGGAAGTCTCCCATCCTGATGCTGGCCAAGATGGACTGTAGCATTTGCATCTTGAATTTCTTGTATGCAAGATAAGAGTTCAGCCCCTTTAGGTCAAGAATTGCCCTCTATCCTCCCGAAGCCTTCAGAATGACAAAGAGGATGGAATAGAACCCCCTTCCTAGCTGTCCAGCCGGTACTGGTTTTATGGCCCTTATTTCCAAGAGGTGCTGAATAGCCTCTGTCATGAGAGCCCTCCTGACCGGATTTTTTGACAGTGGACAAGAAATGAAGCACTCTGGGGGGTTGGATATAAATTCTAGAGACAGGCCGTACCTGATTGTGTCAAGGACCCAGGAGTCTGTGGTGGAGGTCTCCCATTTCTGAGCAAAGAGAGTCAATCTGCCACCAATTGGGGGGGCCTCCCTGAAGTCATTTGGATCTTCTGAAGGGATGCCCCCCCGTGCCTCAAAAGGGCCATTTGGCCTGAAATTGCAGCCTGCATCTGTCTCTAGTCCCAGATCGGTCAACCTAACGGTCTGACCTGGGAGGGAAGGAGCGGGAAGGCAGAGCAAATTCCAATCCTGACCCTGATTGGAAAGACTGTCTATGGGCATACGGGGTTGGCTGTCTATCTGTCCGTCTAAGGAGGTGAGACATCACCTTACGTTTGTCCTTGTTTCCCACCAAATAAGGTGTCAAGGCCTCTCCAAACAGCTGACCACCACAGTACAGGGCAGCCAAGCGCCACTTGGATTTAACATCCGCTCGCCAGTGTTTGGGCCACAGGAGCCGAAGCAGCCACTAACTTGCCTAAGTCCTGGTGCATTCGGACTTCCTCCAGGGTGTTCTGTTCCAGCCTAAGACTGGCCCTGTTTGAATGTCAGGGACAATCCCTTTTTACAGTCAACAGGCTGGAAAAACCCAACCAAATTTATTTACAAAGAAATCAAAACTTCAAACAAGAGTTAAACCAAAAGTTCAAACAAGAGTTAAACAGAAATAACAGACCAGGACTCTAGCAGAAAATCTTCAAATGGTTGCCTTCAGCAACCAGCACCTCCCACACTTTCTCCTTTTATCAGCAGTCCCAAGGTATGGCTTCTCATTGCCTTCTCCTCCTCTCATTGAGTTGCCTCATTGCCTTTCTCTGTTCTACTCTGCTGGATTGCCTCCTGCTCCTAGCGTCCCTGAATAGATCCAGCTGTGAATCATCTATGTCCAATACCTTGTGCTCACATGGCTGAGACTGATGAGGAACATGACAGGAGGGGCCAGGCTGAGAGTCCTGCAGTGCATCAGAGCCTCCCTCTGACACCAAAGGCTCTCCAAACCCCTCCTCCTCCTCCTCTTCAGAATCATCAGACTCAGCTGCCGGTATCACAGGCTGACGCTGAATCACAACACTGGGGTACTCTGACCTGAAGTTGGCGGAGCCAGAGAAGGGAGGTTCTAGCAAAGAAGGAGGTGGAGGTGGCCACCCTTACCACCCATGCTGAGGCTTGGTGTGTCCTGCGGAAGAAGGGTTCAGATTTTCTGTCCTCCACCTTCAACCTTTCAGCCATATTCCCTGACACTGTGGATGAAGAGAAAGTGGGGTTAGAGGTTCATCCACAGTAGGAACCTCTAGCACTTCCTACAAGGCCGAGGCTACGTTAAACAGTCTCTTGTCCATCCCCCCCCAGTGAGGGAAAGGTGCCAGGCATACCCCATTGTTTCTGCACTGTGTTGAGAAAGAGAGGGGGACAGGGGATGTGGCGTTCAGTGACAATAGGCTCAGAAAATACCAGACTTGTGTCTTGGCTGGTGGATGGATAAGGTTGGGGAACTTGGTCAGGACCAATCTTAGCAGTAGCACTGGCCTTATGGAGCAATGATTTGAAGAGTGCTGGATTGAATAGGCCCACAAAGGGAGGAGGGTCTGGAGCAAGGACCTCATCATCTGAGAGCGGCAGGTCCATTGGGTCGTACTCCTCAGAGAGGAGACCGGGCAGGAGAAATAAGATCAGAAAAGTCTGGAGCTCCCAACTGGGAGAGATAAGACGGGGTCATTGAGGCCACCGAATCAGGTCCAGACCTTTGTTGGCATGTTGAGGCCAACCCCTGGGCAACCGCCTGGGAGATCAGGGCCTGTAATTGCTCTGGTGACCATGCTCCCTGCGCTTCTGAGGGTCAAAGACTGGCTGCTGTGGGTGTAAAGGTGGCCTCAGGTCTTGACTGTGTCACTATGGGGATAGGAGGAGCCAGTCGAAGGTTGGGTCCCTGGGTGAAGGGAATCATCTCCTCCTGTTCAGCCCTGGGAAAGTAGGATTGGCCACCGTCCCCTTCCAGAGATCAGGCCCTTTGGGCAGACGAGGTGGGAGGAGAGAGTTGTGGGCCAAATACTGAGTCCTCTGCGAGAGGAGAGGAGACATGGTCAGAGCCCATTGTGCCTTGTTTATGGGCTTTGGAAAACTGTTTCTCTAAGGCCTGGTGTCTCCTGCTGGCCTTTCTCTGCTGCTTTGGAGGGCCTTTTGCCAGAAATGACTTTGGCCTTGAGTTTCCCAGCGGCCTCCAGCTTGGAAGACTTGTGCTTTGGCTGCCCAGAAGTGATGGGGGCACCGTGTGAAGACTGAGGTGCCATGTTGTCTGCCATCACAATGGGAGATATCTCAGTGGTATGCTGAGAGGGAACTCAAGTAGAGGAGCAGAGTACTGACCTGTGGCTGTATGCCACCTCACAGGGATCAACAAGTACTCTAGGGCAATGGTGGCTGCAGGACCAACTTAATGGACACTGGCACACCTGCAATGCTCCTGATGGCCATAATACCAGTTGAAAGCACCTTTGGTGTACTGGACAGGTCTACTGTGGTGGCAAGATCATCTCAGTGATAACGGCCAGCTTACACATAGCTCACTTAGTGGCGGCAAGGCCAAGGATGGCACGGCCAGCACACATCGTCTGTTGGAGTGGATGAGGAAACACCTAGGCTGGGTTACTGTTGCCTCCTGTAATTGACCATCCACTTCTGAGAGGCTTGTCCAGAGAATGTAAGTAGGGAGGCGAGGTAAAGGTGATTGGACCTGATGTTGTAGGAACAGCTGGAACTGATAGCCACTGTAACCTCAAATGTGTGGCCTGCGATATTATCACTCTAAGGCCTTGATGCCATGGTCAAAAGAAGAGCTCTGGTCCCAGACCCTTCTGCAGTGGCTGGAAGAAAAGAAGTATAAAAGAACCCCTGCGCCTGCTTAACCTATGAAGTCAAGCAGTGGGTAGCAATACAGTATGTTCTAATTCCTCTAGCTCAAAGAAGTGTGCTCTCCACGCCCCTGTGGCTGGCAGAGACAGGCCGCACCTGGAGCAATAGCGGTGCCTAAAATGGCAGCCGCTACTGAGGAAAACTCTCAAGAGGGTTAGGCTGATGATAGGGAGAGCTGGTAAGGAAAGCTGTTACAGGCACACTTGAAAGGCAGCAGAGGATTTCCAAAGAAAACCTCCCCATGCGGCTTCTAAAATGGCACCTGCAATGAGTGCGCCGCGATAAGGGATGGAGGCCTGGGGCTTCCTGGAGACTGCAGAGTAAGAAGGGCACGTTTACCCAGTACGGCAGTGTGCTGATCCCAACGCAGCTAGAGAGATGAAGAAGGAATGTAGGCCGAGGCCTGTGGAGAGGGCCTTCTGCAGTCGCTGGGAAGCCAAATGCTTCCTGGAGTTTGAAGCTCCAAAGGGAGAGGAAAATCTGCTGAGCAGTTAGGAGCTGCACTGATCCCAGCGCAGAGAGGGAAATGGAGAATTCATGAATGGAAAGTAAAGAACCATACAACCTGCTCAATGAATTCAGTCCGCAAACTGGGAGCCAAAATTATCACGTCTATTCTGGGCACAGACTAAGTCGTGACTGGGAGGTATCCTGGTCCAGGAGAGGCATGGCAGGTTTGACAGACTTAGTCTAATTGGGCAGGAAGACAGAGTTAACCCATTCGTGGATTCTCCATCTATCATGCTGGAGAACTGGTATTACTTTCTCCTCCCTGTTAATTCTTGCCCCTGAAGCTTCTACTTCCCTTTATTGACTTGCCCACTTCACATGAGCCTGATTTTAGAAGTTTATGATAAGGAAAATTGATAAGCTCCAATAAATGGTCAACAGCCCTCAAGGGACAACTTGTCACAATCAAGAGAAACCATTCAGTATGGAAACCATGCTCTGGAAAAGATGGAGTCCCATCATTGTTAGGATCTCAATGGACTTTGCTCTACTTCCCTTTCACCTTTGCTTTTCCATCAAACCCCTTATTTGTATTAGGATGAAGAAATCACAAATGTGTTCATATGATTCAAAATCCGCACCAGCTGGATTGAATTAAACAACAACAAGAAAATTAATTCAAGCCAGCTGCAGCTGATCTGAATATCAAGTCTAATTGGTATTTTAAACTTTAAAATATTGTTTTAAGTAAACCACATTTTGCTTAAAAGAACCTGTAGCTTGATCTGGATGTCTGCAGCATGACCATGTTTGATTAACTTAGTGAATGGAAATTTAAAGGCTTGGTGATCTCTTAACCAAACTGTTAGGGTACAACTTTTGACTCTGGCAGGACTGGCAGGTTTTGGATTGAAGGAGTTGAGACGACCTCCAAGGGGCAGTCTTTAGTAACCCACAACTCCCAAAGCTGCTAAAAGGTGAGAGGCATAGCAGCATTTATAATGTCTGCCATAGTCTCGTAACGGTGTGCAGATTATATCCAAGTTTCCTGCATGGTGCATCAGAGGGATTAATCAATGAAAGAATCCCCTGATGAGTAATCAGAGTGGAAAGAGAGAGAATGCTGAGATTCATCCAGGCTCTGAGCATAACACAATTCGCTTTACAAATCATTTATAAGCTATGAACATACTAAAAGCTCTTAATATAAATGTCATGACCATGATTATGTATACACTTCCTCTTCATTAGGGTGCTTTCGGGTTTCTTTGTGTACTTGGTTTAGAGCAGGAACTGTGTTCTCTTTATTTCTGTCCTTCTTTTCCACTACTTCTGCCACTTTCTCCATCTTTCTCCCTCAGTAACTAAGCAGTTTTATGAATCATGAGACTGCAAGGCAACTGGTATCACTTCAGTCTTCTTCAGACAGCTAGGATGTTACAGTTTCAGGGATAAAAGGCATGAGCAGGGCTTGAAACCTGCCACAGAGCTGAGAAAGGTCATTGCTTAAAAGATAGCACACAGTCCCAACAATCTAAAATTAGGCAAAATATATATCAATTTATAAAATCAGCATATCAACCTAAATCAATATATAAAAAGAATACAGTAAAATTACCCAAAATATAAAATCATATCAGAGCTAAAATAATTTCTTTTTACTCATCACTGGATTGAGATGGAGAGGTAGCTTTCAATTAATTCATCCATCCTCTTTTGTATTGCCATCATTTTAGATGTAAGACTCATGATTACAAAGTATAGCAACAGCGCTTAGATTTATATACCGCTTCACAGCCCTCTCTAAGAGGTTTACAGAGTCAGCCTATTGCCCCCAACAATCTGGGTCCTCATTTTACCGACCTCGGAAGGATGGAAGCCTGAGTCAACCTTGGGCCAGTGAGAATCAAACTGCTGAAGTGCTGGCAGCCGGCAGTCAGCAGAAGTAGCCTGCAGTACTGCATTCTAACCACTGCGTCACCATGGCTTATATATATATATATATATATATATATATATATATATATATATATATATATATATATATATATATATATATATATATATATATATGTATATGTATATGTATATGTATATGTATATGTATATATATATATATATATATGTATATATATATATATATATATATATATATATATATATATATATATATATATATATATATATATATATATATATATATATATATATATATATATATATATATACACGTATACAAAGAAGAATACTCACCTGTTGTTGACCTGATTGTTGAGGTGATGTTAGAAGATGCCATTGAAGGGAGACATTCATCATCTTGAGAGTAACCAGCCTGAATGGCACGCAGGTAACTGTGACTTCTGGTTCGGAAGCAACCTGGCAAGCCGAGGGCATCCATGGCCTGAGCTTCAACTTCGCTAAACACTGATTCACAAACAGATTCAAATTGCCCATTGACCTCTGCTTCACTCATCTAGATAAACAACAACAATGCATTTGGTGTGTTTTTTTCTCCCACTGTCTTTGAAGAAATGCATTATGCTACAATACACTATCAGAGCTCAGAAAGACTTTTACTTCAATATAATTATTGCAATAACCACATTTACCCCTTCCATTCTTAATATTTTTTATACTGCAGCAGTAGACATCAACTTAATTGAAATTAGCTTCCCTTTGCTATAATCTGAGAGCTAAACAAACTATCTTTTAATTCCGGTGTTAATCTGAAAGAACATTTTCATATATTGGTTTTTAATTTTATTATATTACATTACATTAAATAAACAGGAGGAATGTCCTAAAGCTGAGGCATTTTAATTGTTGTCTTAATTTTTGTTAACCTGTATTCCCTTTGCCACTATTTTGCCTTTCTCAAGGAATCATCCTGAAAATAAAACAGAAATATAACTAAAATACCCTCTTTTTCAAATCTTAAGCAAGTAAGCAGTTTTAGGAAAAATGACAAAATAATTCCCTCAACTCTTCATATTTAGAAGTTACAGCAATAAGTTACCATTCTTGTGACAGCTCAGCAGTGAGTTCTGGCTTGTGTGCTTGCTTCATTTAATTTGCCCTTCCTTCCTTTAGTTCATTGTGTCATTGGGAAAGCTGGATAGGTTACATCCCCAACAGGACACTAATTTGTTCAAGCTATAATTAGTTAGCTAACTCTGGTCTGGAACCAACTTGATTTTCATGTGGTTGGGCTCATCATTCCCTCAAATCTGGATATAATAGGAAATTATTCTGTATTTTAAACTGTAAAGTGAGATTTTATTCCCTGATGAAGAAGTAGGGGATGACATGACTAAGTGAAGTTTCCCCAGACCATAACTGGAAATTTTTGCCTTCTGTTATATTTGATCAGGAAAGTATGTATTCCAGTTGTCAATTCTTTTAGACAGTTTAATGGTTAACTCATAAAACACTGTTTATTCTGTACATTTCAGTTGTACATGGGAGCGGAACTCAAAATCATTTAAGGAGCAACGTTGGACATCAGCAAAGCTGAGGAACTACAAGAAGTAAGAATTAGTACAACAGATATTGCTCCCGTGCCATATAGGTTCTCTCTTGGTACTGCATTTAATGGTGTCAGTAAGTTGGTAGGGAGAAATATGAGGAGAACCAAAGCGTATTGTTTTCCATATGTTATTTTAAAAAATGTTTCAAGAGGTCCCTGTTTCAAGGGAAATCCTAGAAGGGCACTTGTGACAACCTAGATATTGTTGAGCAACATTTCCATCAAACCAAATAAGGCTGCTGGATGTAGAATTCAGCACAACTGGCAGCTATGCCCATCAGCAGTTCTGACTGCTCGCACTTTGTTCCTCACCCCAGAAATATTGCTTGAACTATGCCAATATGAAGAAGCAGGAAGACAAGTTGATTAAACATGTTAATTAAATAATTTCAGTGTGGTGTGTCTATCCACACAGAATATACGCAGTCATGCCCCATAAGTAAACCTCCATAATGAATTTGGTCCGAAAGTAATCAGTTTCAATGCTTGCAATTATTATTTCAATTCTCCCATAGGGAGTCAGGCGGCATACAAATTTGATAAATAAATAAATTCTAATCATATTAAGTACACTCTGGAAAGACAAACATTCTTATTTTGAATTACCGGTATTTGATATAAACAAAGGAAGATTTATTTTAGAAAGAAAGATGGACGTGACAATTATAAATAAGATGAAGAGGAATGTCGTATTTCCTTACTTGCAAACCCAATCTGCTAGCAGAAAGGATCTTTGTTTTCTGTTGAAAGGGAGAGCAAAAATGGCATATTATCCTCTTCTGCAGTATAGATGGATGTTTTACAGAAGCACAAAGAATGCATAAGATGGAGAACATATGAGGAAGAACCTGCATTACCCTCAGCTTGTATTGTCCTTTGGTCTTCTGCAGAAATGGTAGGAGATATACCTAGCAAACTCCAAATGCCTCGTGAACATAGCGATTTCTCTTGTCATACCAGAGGGTATAGGGAATGGCCTTGAAGGAGGAAGCATCGCTACCAAGGCAATAGTCAGATAAGTAGGGCTTGAGCAGGAGCCAAGGAAATAACTTGGAAAAAAACCTCTCAGATAAGCTGTGTCTAGTTCTCATGAAGATAAAGTGAGTGAGGGGGAACTACATTGACACTTGCAAAGATTCTATTACTATAGTTGTTGCAATCAAAGTAGCCCTGATCTATAGAGTTTTGGTTTCCTAGTCTGATCTCCCTTGTAGATCTGATCCCTAGCCTTATTCTGAAAACAGAACTATGGTCAAGTGGGGATGTCGATTATAGCCAGTGGACACGGCTATAATTGGAATATGATAGAAAATGAATGATCAGGCTGTTCTTCCTTTTCCTCTAGTATTTAATAATACAAAATTGTTATGAGGTCATATAACTCAAGTGCATCCGTGATTCATCAATCGATTTCTGCTCCAATTTCTTATAACTGTGTCTTACAAAATGCAATCAAAGCATCAAAATAACAGCAAAAGAGAACCCAGAGAAAAAAAGTAAAAACAACAACAACAACAACAACAAAACCCCCCACCCGCTGAAACATCCCATTCTAGCTAACCCATGTCCTGGGGGGAAAGGCCAGGTTTCAAGGGCTTGTTTAAACAGGGCCAGGTTTGGGTGCGTATAAATCTTGGTATCCCAGAGGGCAGAAGGCAGTAGTCTCTATACAGCAGAAGATTCTAGAACGGTGCTAGCTACATTTTCTGTTTAGCCTTGTAAAAGAAAGGAGGAAGAGGTGATGCTGGATTGCTGGATTGCCAGTAGCCAGTCCTCTCTGTTATTTTATGGCTCTGCAAAGCAGCTCTGTATATATTTGCAGCACTGAAAACTGGCTACAGTCTCTGTACCATCAGTAGACACTGGGACTCTTGTACAAGAGTTGCATAAGGTTAGTAAGAATCGTCTCCTTCTCATGCTGCTCAGATTTTCCTATCTACAGATATTTCAGCTATTAAGCCTGTTACAGTAATGGTGGGCAATCGCAATTGAACATGTTGTTAAATATAAAACTAGGTTCTTTATGATGGTGCCACTTTGGGTTTCCACACAAGAAACCTTTTTTAAGAAAAGAGATGGTGATGAGGCCCAATTGGTGGACCTATGGTGAAATAATATTTTTAAATTTGGGCGAGCCTAGCCTCAAATCTAAGGAGGAGCTAGAATCAGAAGGTCATGTCTGCCATTGGTTTAAATATATGCAATCGAAAGAAAGATTTAATTAAGCTAGACAAAAAGAATCATGGGTTTAGCTTTGTTAAAAACGAATTGGAAATCCTACTGTGTGGTAGTGATGAACATAATATTGCTAAAGTTTATAAAATGTTATTGAATTTAAATCTGGAAAATGAACAAGTAAAACATCGTACGATTCAATGGGCAAGGAATTTTGGGTACAATGTAATGCTTGAATAATGGGAGAATGTGAGGAATAAAGGATTAAAATTTACATTAAACTATCATTTAGAAGAAAACTTTTACAAGATGATGCACCGTTGGTATTTAACACCAGATAAGTTATCAAAAACGTATAAAGGCATTTCAGATGAATATTAGAAATGTAAATGTAAAGAGGGGACTTTTTATCATTTACAGTGGACGTGTGATAAAGCAAGAAAATATTGGAGTAGGATTCATATGTTAATACAGAAAATTCTTAAAGTGAATATAGAATGTAAACCAGAGACCTTTCTTCTGGGGCTAATGGATAAAGATCTGGGGGGAAAATGGAACCTTGATGTTATATATGTTGACAGCAGCAAGAGTACTTTACACTCAGCAATGGAAGGCTGCATCGATTCCTCCAATGTAGGAATGGTTACAAAAACTGGTGGAACTAGCAGAGATCGCTAAATTAACTGTACTGATTAAAGAAAAAGAAATACAAATACTTTTATTGCTACATGGAAACCACTTCTGGACTTTGTGCTTGAGGTGAAAAAAAATAAATGAATTTTTGATTTTGGGCTTTACCGATTGGATAGATTTATTGTTATTGAAATGGCTAGTTTACACTATTTTGTAAAAGTAAAAAGTTGAGGTTTGATAGTTGATATTCTATTTTACTGCACTAAAGGAAGTCAGAAATCAATGCCTTTTTTTCTTTTTTTCCCTTCCCTCACTTTTCTATTCCCTTTCCCCTGCCCTATCTTTCCCCCTGTTTGCTTTTATATTTTCTTTGTATTGTATACTATAAACTAATAAAGCTTTATTAAAAAAACAACAACTGAACCTGTTGGAATTCACTGTTGGAATTCAGCTGTAACAGCTACAAAGTGATGCTACACAGAAAGCAAGTGAATGAATAATTTTTTTTAAAAAAAAGGTTTCCCTTGTCCAGTTGTGTCTGACTCTAAGGGGCTGTGCTCATCTCTGTTTCTTAGCTGAGGGAGCCAGCATTGTCCAAAGACCTTTCTGTGGTCATCTGGCCAGCATGATTATATGCTGAAGCGCACAGACCGCTGTTACCTTCCCACTGAAGCGGTATTTATTTATCTACTCGCATTTGCATGCTTTCGAACTGCTGGATTGGCAGGAGGTGGGGCAAGAATGGGAGCTCATTCAGTTATGTGGTACTTGGGTCTTGAACCGCCAACCTTTTGGTCAACAGCCTAGTGTCTTAACCACTAGGCCACCATGCCCCCTACAAAAAAAAGGACTCCAGTTTAAACTTTTTATACCTAAATATGGAAAGAATACCAAAGGCAGACAAATCAAAATTTAACATTAAGTGACTTTGGATTGCAGGGACCTTCCCTACAGAACAGAATTCTCTTGAAAGCCAAGCAAGGACTAGAGGAATATGGCTGTGGGAGAAGAGGTGACGGTGTCCCTGGATGAGGAAAGTCTTTCTAATGTCTTATGGATCTAGGAACAAAGTCAATGGTTGTGGTTTATGCCTGCAAAGGTATGATGAATCCACTTTAATTTGCGGTTTCCTTTAAAAAGTGTAAAATTACATCACTGAAACTATATGGATTATTTAAAAAAAATAACTATCCAATATTGGGATAGATTTTAGATAACACAGTTGCAAAAATGGGACTCTGAAAATACATATCACCCACAGGCTGACCATTCCCTTTAAGTTTCCAACTCAGATTTTTCTTAAAGTAGTTAACCCCCCCCCAAAAAAAGAAGAAGAAATTAATCATTTATTTGTGACTTTGTAGATATAAGTGCAGGTATCAAAGAGTACAATCTACTTATTTGTAGTTGTAATATATTGCAAATTACTGTTAGTGTAACACAGGTACTGACTTAAGGATGCATTAACTCAGTCCACTATTTTTCATATATAGTATCAAAGAAAGAAAGTATTTGCCATAAAATATACAGCAAGGGAGCAGATAATTGGTATCTACAAATTATTTTTTTCACTTATGACTTGTTCTTGTTAGGTATATATGTAAAACCATTGAAAACTACTATTTACAAACTTCAGTGTGTAAGCAGCCTGAGACTCTTCTGGTTTCCATTACAAAAATCTTATTGAATTGCACATAAACACAGCTTTCAGCTTAGGAAAATAACAGTAGAAATTATTGATTAGAAGCCTGGGATACGTGGTCAAACTCCTGAATTTGTTTTAAATACCCTATTATTATTATTAATATTATTGTAAAATGCATAACAGGAAAAAGAATCCAACCTGGCTAACGCAGCTGGCCTGACTGAGTGTGCTTACTGCTCTCATATAGCTCTGATTCCTTGATCGAAACTTAGGGGAATTGTAGTTTGCCGAAGGATCCAACGTATGGCCACCAGGCACTTCACTTGTAGCTTGCAGATAGCTCTGACTATTAAAGAAAGATAGACACAAAGTTTGAAAAACTGTGACAAAAACATTCCTGAAAGAGCTCAAAAGTGTTCTATATAACGTATCTTAATAAAGAAAATAAATGATTTCTGCATAGTGGGTATTCGCAGACATGGTATTGACAATTGGAATGTCCCAATGGAAAAAGAACACATGATGGATTTGGCTTCTTCTGTTGCTAGGTAAAATTTTGGCCCTGTCAGTAATAACCATCTGGTTAAAACAGGACACCGAGTAGACCTGAAATTTACTATAAACTCCAATAGCATAATAAGTACTTAAGAGTTCTGAGACAATCAGATCAATGAAGCTCTTCTGAAACTTGCTGACCTCCTACTCAAAATTTAGGCTTAGAACAAATCTTCCCCAAAGCTTACAGCCCCAAAGATCATTTCCTCTACTTGTTTTGGAAGCATGTAACTTTTAGTTTATGTTAAATAATCTAATAATTCTGCAGTAGCAATCTATAACAGCAATAACTGATAATGGTACTGTAATTCAAATTCATTCTGCAAGCCAGATAACCTGAACAGCTCCCTCCAAATTTTGATCTGCCAGTTAGTTTTTCTTTATGCTTAGCATTTGAGATCTTTGTTTTTTCTCTAGGCTTTGTGTTATATTACATTTTAACTGTGTTGATCATTTTATGTTCAGTAGAGTCTCTGCTACATTGAGAAAACTGATTAATTCATGTTCAGTCCTCTCGTTCATTTGCAGTGGATCCCCTGGGAGGGCTGTGCTGCCCATTTCATTAAGAAAGATATCTCAGGCCCAGGACTGATGCTTATACACAATCCCAAAGGATAGCTTCCTGTAAACTAATTTAAACAGTGCGTACTTTAAATCAAATATAGATTTTCTGTGCTTGAAAAGTTAGTTTTAACTTGCCACCCTAAACAACTAGCATGTAGCTCGGGGTTTAATTAGCACATCTCTTGCATAATAACAAGACAATATATATGGATAACAATTGCATCTGAAGCAGCATGTAAATGAGTAAGCCAATAAATAAATACAATCCTTAGTAAATGACATTATCTACAATTACTCCTAACTGAACCTTGATACTAAATAATTCTAGGAAATAATTACCTAAATGTATTTATTAGGAAACTGTATTGTAATTATTATTCTTAATTCCATAAAAATGTAGAGGTGGTGCAGTTCACACAGAAGCTTACTAGTAAAAATAGCAAAGTTAGCAAAGCTAATTGGAGAATAAAAGAATAAAGTTTCCTATAGGCTTTAATAATCTTTTAGAGAGCATTTTTTGTCAATGGAAGAATTAAGTGTTCAAAATACTTTTGCCTTTCCCACTGACATCCATCTGACCTAAAACTGTTAAACTTTTGCAGGACTGTCTTATTGCATTTTTTTGAATGTCAGCAGTCAGTGCAAAAGACCTTTTTCCTTTGAATGGTATATATTAGCATGTTAAATTAAATTAAAAACACCTTTAGTCACCTTGAAAATTTTAAAGAACTTTGGGGAAAAGAAAAACCCAAGTAACACACACAACCAAATGACAGCTATAACAAATGGTTTTTATAGCTTTCAACCTTTTTATTTAATCCTAGGATTTCCATGTTCAATTCATTACTAAAGCATAAAATGTGTGCTGTAAACATTTGTGGAAAATGTCTCTGAAATTCAATATATTGTACCTAAAACAACTTTCAGGACTGAAATAAATTTGCCTGGATCTAGTGAAGAGTTGAATGCTATTAAAAACATACATTCTCTTTGGCATATAATAAGAAAGAAGTAGCGGCATACTGCTGAATTCTACAGTAAATGGAATTTGGTAGAATTTTTTTTAGCAAACTTCTGTTAAATATGTAGAGAAACAAATTACCAAATCCAGCATTGAAACTTACTACGTGCTAGTCATGTAAACTGAGAGCTACAATACATTTACCAAGGTAACATGTCTTGATCAAATTATTTATTTTTACAATGTACACTTAACGCCTGTTGTAGTGCTACCACTAATACAGGCTGCAGTTAAACATTACTATGAATTATTTAACTAAAATTAAATTGCCTCAATTTATCCTCAGGCATAGCTTAACATTATTAATGTTAGCTTAGATTATACTCTCATTATATTCATTCATTTGGTAGCCTGGCAAATCTTGAATGATAAAAGTCTTCTTTGGGCAACCTGCTTAAATTAAACAACATAAATAAAGTGCAATCTGATATACATCTACTCAAGATAAGATACAAGAGTTAGTGGACAGGTTCTTCTGTTGCAATATGCATACAACTATAGGAAAAACTTAGGGCAGTAAATAGGAAAGATACTTTACTAAGAAAAGAAGCTACTGGGGAGTCACTTAGCACAATAGTATACAGTGAAGTGGTAAAAGCAATAAATTAAGAGCTTGGGTTTTACAAGAAAAACTCTTTCCAGATTCTTAAATGACTGTTACCTAAAGAAACATCAAGGAGTTGGTAAATAATGAAGGCTGCAAAGAGGACGATCAGCAAAGAATGGGGAGATGGTCCATTAGAACAGAGGTCCCCAAACTTTTGGGCACCAGGGACCGGTTACGTGGAGAGAGGTTTTTCCGAGGACTGGAGGGGGTGTGGTTTTGTGTGTTGCCTGCATCCTGCAGATGAGGCCTTGCTTGTTTGTGTGGCCCAGTTGTTGGCATGTCATGGCCCGGTACCGGTCCACAGCCCAGGTGTTGTGGACCCCTGCTTTAGAAGTCATCTATTTCAGAGGGATAAACAGTCACCCCCTTTGTGCCTAAATGATGGTGGCATGATGGTAGTGTTCCAATATTAGAAGGGGGTCAACTTATTTTCCAAAGCAACAGAAGGCTAGACAAGAAGCAATGGATGGAACCTGAAGAAAGAGAGAAGCAACCTAGACCTAAGGAAAAATTTCCTGACAGCAAGAACAGTCAACCAGTGGAACAACTTGCCTTCAGAAGTTGTGGGTGCTCCAAACACTGGAGGTTTTTAAGAAGGGACTGGACAACCATTTGTCTAAAATGGTATAGGGTCTCCTACTTGAGCAGGGATTTGGACTAGAAGGCCTCCAAGGTCCCTTCCACCTCAGTTATTCTGGGGGTTATAATATTCAGAGTGAAGAGCTCACTTTTATAAGAAGTGAATCAGTATGGCTCCAGCAGTATAAAAGAACTGATTTCTTAATAATCAAAATCCAGATGATGCTAAATTGGAACATATGATTATGCACATCTTAGAAATCATTTAAACATGTTGCCATTAACTCCTGGGAGCCAAACTTAAGCTTTCATAAATGTGTAAATGCTAAAATGCAGTGGTTTTTTTTTTTGAAATACTAATTGTTCTGCACACTAGAAAGAAGAGATGAGACATCTCAAGATATGAAGCAAATGGTAGTATGAGAAGAAGGGATTTATACCTATTAAGACCTGGGAGATATTTGGGACAAGTTGGGCTTAGCAAACATTATTTTTCAACCTTTATTGCATTTGTAGATAGGAGAGATACACTCCAGGAGCATCTTTAGAGTAGTAGTGAGGAGTATTATGCTTTTTGACAAAAAGCAATCTTGGAGTCTGAGTAAATACAAATGAGTTGCCTGGGACATCAGTCCTATGATGCTATCTGAACTGGGTTTGATTCTGTAAATACTGATCATATATATATGGTCCTCTGAACTGTGAGTCTGGCTAACTGTTAGATCCATGCTCCTCCTGGATTGTCAAGGCAGCCCAAGAAGTGACCTGTGATTTGGATTATGATTAGGCTTCTTGAAAAGGGTTCCTCTGGCCTTGAAGGAGGCAGTGGTATGACTCCTTTTCAAGAGGCCATTGCTAGACCCTTTCATCCTGGATTTCCCTTTTTGGTCAGAGGAAAAGTAGTTTAATAGCAGCTGCCAAGGTTCTTGAAGGAGATGGATTATCTGGATCCATTCCAAACAGATTTTGGGCCAGGATAAAATATTGAGATGGCATTGGTTGTGCTTGACAATTACCTTTGATGGAGCTGGGATGGAAATGGCACATCCAACATTGTGCTCATTGATATCTATATTTTTCAATACCATCAATGGTATTTATATTAAATATAATTTGAGTTTAGTCTTGCTTTCTACAATCTTTGTCTTTTCTCATATATACAATAATAAGCTGTTGGAGTATGTGCTGCAGTTTGGAAAGATACTACCAAACCTAAGTGGTTACCAGCACGGTTAATGAGCATTATTGTGGAAGTTATAACTGAAAAGAAAGTTTTCTCAGCAAAGGATGACAATAAAATGGAAGCACACCTGCACAAAAGAAATGTAAGCATTTAGAACAAGTCTTACTAAAGAAGAGCTTTTGCAAAGATAAGTCCTATTCTCACTAACCTTTAAGAGTTCTTTGTCAGTGTCAACAAGCATGTAGAGAGGGGTGATCCAGAAGATATAGCTTACTTGAACTTTCAAAACGCTTTGACAAAATCCCTCACCAAAGACTCCTGAGCAAAGTTAGCAGTCATGTGATAAGAAGAAGCTCTCTTATGGATCGGTAACTGGTTAAAGAACAAAAAGCAGAGAGTAGGAATAAATGGATAGTTCTCTCAATCAGAGATGCAAAGATCAATATTGGGATTAGTGTTGTTGAGTTTTTTCATAAATGATCTGGAGTCAGAGGTAAGCACTGAGATGACCAAATTGGTGATGCTAAATTATTTAGGGTAATTAGAATTAAAAAAGGAACAATAATGAATTCCAAATGGATATATTCAAACAGAGAGAACAGATATTAACAAGATGAGTCAGAACAATGCATATTGGGACAAAATATTCTACCTTCACCTACAGGCTGATGGGATCAGGGATGATAATGGACTGACTAAAATAGAATTGTAGAGTTGTGGCAGAAAGCACAATGAGAATACCAGTCTATATGTATTGCTATGATGAAGCCCAATATCTTGATGGGAATTATAGGAAAAGAACTGCCAATATTGTAATGCATTTTGATTCCATTACAGCTTGGACTTTTTAATTCAGAAAATAAAATTCATTGGGGTGGATATGATAGATATGTATAAAATTACATATTATATGGATAAAACATAATTAAATTTTTTTCCTGCTGTGATAACTAGATTCATCAATGAAACTGAGTGATGGAAGTGATATAAAAAGGGAGCATTTATTTAATTAGTACATAGTTAAATAAAAAAATACTGCTCTTATGGCCACCAACTATGATGTCATTAAATGGGATTAGACTATCAATCATTAACAGACTCGGTAGCTATATATTAAAAGCATTCTGTCTCTCAATACCACTTGAATGGGCACACGAGAGTCAGTGCAGTATACTAATTAAGACAGGAATATACTATATTCTGATTACAGTCAACCTTCTGCCATGGAAACTCACTGGAAGACAGATAGGTGAATGACTCTCAGGTCACCCTTCCTGACAGGATTGTTGTTATGAATATAAAATGAAGGAATAATCCCAATTAAGATACCTTGAACTGCTGGAGAAAAGGTAAAATATAAACTTTATATCTATGTCATCATCATCAACATCATCATCATGAAGTTTCTTGGTATTGCTGCAACAAGACCTCAAACTTAACAAATCTGTCATTTTTATACTTTCTTATGTTCATAATAGGATGTATTCTGAGGTCATTTGCATTCCCAGACATGTACATAATTAAGCTTTAAGTAAATAAGATATGTTAAGATGATCAGAATCACTAGATTACTCTCTGGAAAACATCTGTAGTAATTGGAAGATGAATGATGATTTATTTAGGCATTTAGAGCCATCTGATAGAAAGTGTGTTTCTGTTTAGACTCCAGGATTCATCTCAAAAAGACAGTTAATTCTTAATTGATTTATGTTTTTTTAAAAATATATTTTATAGTTTAGAATATTCTTTTTATTCCAAATTAGCTCCATTAGTTATATTAGTATCAAAGTATCAGACCTCAGAGGCTAGTCACCAGAAGTCAACACTGACTTGAAAGCACACACACACAAAAGTGCAGGATGTAAATAAAAGAACAAATGGAAAATTTTTAAGAAATATATATAAACACTCTCTTACTTTAATTATCAAATGTACTCATACCATCTGATTTTTAAAAACACAATGCTATAAAAGGCCAAAAATTATGAGTTCTTTAAAATAATGTTCTACAAATTCAGATCTGTAAAACAATCATCAACATTTGATAAACCGATGAACATTAGATAAACAATGAAACATTTGGCTGCTATGTTTGGATAATACAGTTAAGATTGAACATTAGGAATTGTAGAGAGCTGACACTAAAGGTCAAAGCTAATGCCTCATTTATTCTATGACTTTTTCTCAATCTCTCTATAAATATCCCGATCACCAGTGAACTCTTTCAATATATTGTGTGCTATCTAATTTATTCTGCTTATGCAACATATAAGTCAGTAGTAGACATCCCTCACTAAGATGGATTGCTAACTGTAGCTACAGCATTCCATTTTATCTTCTTTTTTCACCAAAAGCATCTTAAATTAGGATAAATTCACACACCATTTATCTTTCATGTATGGTAATCTCAATCTCTGGGGCTGTTTATGTGATTTTTCAGAATTTGAATCACAGATTCCAACATCATAGCCCATCACAATATTTAAAATGAATCTGAAAACACCTTTGGCTCTTTTCAAGGGGAAGAACAAGCAGAAATATAATCAAAGATAGACTGATGCTTATCAGTGCTACAGCTGCCTTTCTGCTTCCCAAAGCCATCTTTAACATTGACAATATATTCTGAACAACTGAATCACTGAAAGTGAAAAGTGTAAATGTCTCTCTGCAGATCGACAAATCTACTTTGGAAACTGCACTTACCTGGAAAGCCAATCTAAAAGTGATGTTGCCAACCAATGAAGAAAAGAGACTGACAATGCTACCGGTATGAAAGAGAGCTTGCCAATTGAGACAGAAATAATTGGACAAGAAGCCTTTTGCTTCTTCAAGGAACAGCATGAAATGCAACTTCAAAGAGTCATTGTTGAGCAACCATTGTCAGAAAAGAGGATTTATGGATAACAGACCTAGCTGTCAAGTACATTTGAGCTTGTTAAATACCATCTCCCTAAAACATCTAGCGTTTTATGATAGAATTTCCAAATGATGCATCACCGATTTGTGTTTTTAATGTCAACAGTCAACAAAGCATAGCTAGTTCTTTGGCTTCTATTAATTAATAACATTTTTGCTCACATATTTGTAAGAAGCCGGTGTTGGGAAGTTAATAAGCAAGAATGGAAAAGCTTATGGGCAACCCTGAAACATGTTATTCATTTCTTAGAAGTTCCAATAGTTCTAATAATGTTAATGTAGCAAATTCTTACACCTCAAATGTAGGGATGAGATTTATTAGTTTTACAGTACGTATACTTGGAAAATCAAATAATTTTAAAAGAGACAATTATGGAAGGAGCATTTAAATGGTACACTTTTTCCAAAAGTGGATCATAGATGACCCTGCATTCAGAATAAGGTGCAAATAAATCTAATCAGTTTTCTCATGACTCTAATTTGATTTATATTTGGAATATAAATATAAATAGTGAGAGAGTATATCCTTTTTAAAAAATAGACATAGGCCTTACTGTAAGATTAACATTTTGTTTGTTCACTTGCTTCTGGTTTTTTTTTAGGAATAAGATGGTTAATACTGGAGATCAAGTAACATTATTCGTATGGCAGGGGAACAATTGTTTACTTAATAGGCATGGATTGTTGAGAGAGTAAAAAGAAATATTCAGATGTTTGATTATGGAAACCTAGTTAATAGTCCTGTCTTGGTATAAGACACGCTGTGTCTTACATCAAGGTATGTATGGTAAGGCTGCCATAAAAGGGCTTTTGAGGCTATCAATGTTAATCAAGCTAGGAGAAATAAGGGAGGAAAATTTTAAAGGATCCCTCTTCTCTTCATAAACTTAATTGCAGTAATCCTGCCAAAGGATTTTATGGGCAGTCTGAATTTCAAGCTACATAAGTTACATACAGGTTTCTTTAATATCTCTAGAGTTCAAATTTAGACCAAGGAAGGTACAGCCTCCTGATTTATGTATCTAAAATGCACCTGATTGTGTAAACAATAGCAATTTTGTTAACAAAATCAAATGAAAAAACACTTAAATTTCTCACTGGAATTTAAATGCCTTTCATATAATTGAACACATGTCATTTTAGAAGCACGTTAAGAACGGAATATCACCTAGCATGACGGACATAAGTACTTAAGTGTTTTAGCTCCTTTCCTTGTTTTTTTTAATAAGTTCTCACTGGGAAAGTGATCTCAGACGTTTAGCAATTAATAATATTTCTTAAAGCCTTGAGAGAATTGAGTTCCCACTCCCCTATCAAGCTACAGAATTTTAGAATCAGGTTATCAAAATTCTGTCTTATATGGTTAAATCTATTCAGTTAAAATTCTGTCTTGTACAGTTAATTCTATTTAGCAATTGTTTGTTACTGAATAGGTCTGAATAGATCTTCATGCTTGTAAAACCCACGGCAGACTCTATTAAATGATGTTTTACAAATCTGGCTACCCTTTTGATTTTAAACATTTATATTTGATAGTCTAGAAAGGAGGTCCATCTGTTAAGTCACATGAAGACTATGATTTGAAGGAGCTTTTATTTGTACCTTAGAAAACTGATGTGAAAATACACAGGTCACACCTGAGTGTACAGTAATTCAGAAAGGACTGTTCTTAAAAAAATGACAGAAGATCATGCTATTTCCCTGGCCATATCTATTCTACAACTGTTGTGTGGCAGAAGCGATCTGTTTCCAATCCACAAAGCAAGGGACAGGTGGAAAAGTGCACATCACAAAGAAAATCTGTTCACATTAAGCATTTTCTAATTCATGTAAGCTATATTGGAACCATTTAATACTTTCAAATTCATTCACAACTACTTTGGGTTTGAATACAAGAAGAAAAAAAAAGCCATCTCTTTTCTGCACAGCCATGCCATTCAATCCAAAGCTTAAAATTCTGGTTTTGTCAGAAATACAGCTCAAATAATCTTCATTTAAATACCTGCGTATTATATGATAAAAGAAGGGAGCCAATTAGTATGTAGGAATTACAACCCACTCTTGAGGCAAGTAAAAAAAATCATTAAATGGCAACGATTAAAGTTTTCTTTGCTTGACAGAATAACTTCGGTTAAAATAATGATTTTACCCTGTTTTGTTTTCTTATTTCTATAGTTTCCAGTTCTCTTCTTAGATTGCTGATGGTGAAAATTTCTGTTAGAAAAATTTATTAACAAGGCAAGAAGCTTAGATTTTCAAACTGGTCAAAATAAAGGAAATGTAAGGAGCCGAGAGGAAGGTGATCTTTAACTCTTCAGGTGTTCTGTACTTTATGAACTATACACGAGCTATCTGTTATGTATGAACCATGATTAAAAAATCCCTCCCCAAACAAAATCTCTTCTTGGTAGACATCTCGCTCAATCTCGGGTCCTCTACTAGAGGGAGGCCTGGGAGTTTGAAGGTTTTGTGCAATATCTTAGCTGTTCCTAGCACTGCACTCTTATGGACAGACAGCTCCGATGGACAGACAACTCCTCACCCAGCTTAGGAGTCATAGCCCTGGGTGCTCCTACCACCGTTGGGTCCATTTTGGCCTTTACTAACCCTTGTTCAAGAATGGAGACCTAATTCCATGCAGTCCTTAGCATCACCTGATTCTTCAGATCTCTCTGAAAAACTTTAAGATTGCTCCTTTTTCTCTATGGTGCATGCAAGCACCCATACAGATATTAGAAAGATCAAAGAGACTGTCATATAGAAAGAAAGAACTATATGATCAGAAAATGCCATTAATGTTTGGTTCTTTCTTCATTTACTATCAGTCTGGCCTTTTCTAGTGAAACATAAGAACACAACAAGACATAGTTTGGAAGGGAAATCCACAGCTACAAAGCAGTGACTGAGAATACTTCTCTGCATAGCCTTTTCCTCTGTTGATGGAAAAATCAATAATATAATCTCAAAAGAACAGACGACCAGTTTCAGAGAGGTGGTTGGTCTTTAAAATTTGGAAGCCAAATATAGTACTGAGAATTATGAGGCATCGTAACTGCTATTGTGAATTGCAACCAGAATGCTGCAAAGCAGATTCAGATCAAGTGGTTTCAGCAAGATGTTTCCCATCAGAATGAAAGTTACTACATTCCCCATTTTACAAGTTATCATTCAGAGCATCTAAGCTATGAAGATGTTTGTTCAAGTTGCTATTTTACTAGGCCACCTAGACCTGAATTGTAAATAATGGGATTAACAATAGCTGGCAGCAAAGAGTTATAGAAAATCCTAGTTACTCAATGCCCTCTTGTGATCATCTGAAGTTTTGCAACCTGAATTCCCCTTAAGTTTGATAGCAAGGGAAAAACATTTTCATTGGAAGAACTGGGGACTTCTGGCTAACTTTGCAATTTCAGTGAATTTCTTGGAGCATGTCAAAACTAAAGCAACATGCCAAACATAAATGAAAGTTCAGACCCCAATGACCTATACTGATCAGTAGGCTCACTACCTCACAAGAAACTGATAGTGTGATTTTGTCATTCATCAATGTTCAGCATCTTGGCTATGATTTCTAACACTGGCTGGTCACTAAGTGCCCATTAACAATATCAGAAAAAGAAATAAAGCTGCAGGCAAATGTAGAAAAAAATACTTCAGATACAATAAAGTGAACTTGAAAGGACCTGAATATTTTCATGGAGAAATTATACTATAAGATTCATAAATGAAGCAGCTAACTTAAAAGATGGATAATGACACTTTTTATCTGGAAATATTTATACCCTTTGAGCATCGTTTTATTTATAATTTCTTTTTCTTTGCACATAATTTATAAGCACTCCAAACTTTAGCAAATCATGCCCCTCTAATTTTGGGCTAATATGGTCAGTTAGATTTTGAGCCCAATAAAATGAACTAGACACAGATGTATCACTTATTTTCCTTAAAATCAATGAAACTTTAACAGGGAGGCATGCAAACAACTGAAAACTTTGAGACTCGGTTAAAAGGGTACTTTTAAATTTTGTCTTTGATGAACCTATTAATTAATATTAATTAATATTTTTGAAAAATTAAGCAACTGTGTTTTGTTTTGTAGGGAAGGAGAGCCTTGGTGGAGCAGAGGGCTAATGCCTCCTTAAGTAACACCAGCTGCCTGCAATTATTGCAGGTTCGCATCCCACCAGGCTCAAGGTTGACTCAGCCTTCCATCCTTCCGAGGTAGGTAAAATGAGGACCCAGATTGTTGGGGGCAATAAGCTGACTTTGTAATAATGCCGCTTGGGGTGTGTGTGAAAGCCCTAACAAGCAGGCATATACATAGAATGAAGGCTACTGCTAAGCTTGTAAGCCGCCCTGAGTCTTCGGAGAAGGGCGGGATATAAATGCAATAAAAAATAAAAAAAATAAAAAAAAATATCGATTAATATATTCTGTACCAATTTTATTCCCCAAGGCATTTGGGAAAAAATAATAATTTGGAACAGAAAAGTAATCTACTGTAAGTTTGCCACAACATAGTTCATGAAGGGGCTGCCTTTCTCTCTTGCAACAGGTCTTCTCCATGACACTCTTTCCTGAAAGACCTTAGAAGGATTACTTTTGTCACAACTGTTTTGGCCAATACAAGCATTTGTGGCTTTGGAAAGACTTTGTGAAAGTACTGCACAGATGAAGTGGAGGAACTGAAAATAGGACTAACCCACGATCAAGGCAGTAGGAGACTTCATTAACTTCCATTCTGGAGAATGTGGCTGATGGCAACTGAGCAGATGATCCATTTATGTTGAGGGATGCATATAAATGTGCTATTCTTGATTTCCCCAGCCAGCTACCTTAAGAGATTATGCAGGCAACAGGTGGGCAAGTGATGCTTGATAATTGGATTCAAATTTCTTCGGCATCGAAAAATGTAATGTTATTTATAAAGGGTGGTCAATAATTCCCACCTTCTGAAAACAAATGGTTGAGGGCCTCACTTCTTTCATCCTTTCTCCTCTGTTTAAATGCTCCTTTACCAATTACCTGGTCAACTCCCTAAAATTCCTTTTCATTAAAAAAAGAAAAGGAAATAAGGCTAAAGGCTAAATTTGAGGACTGGAAGTAACGGACATAGCCCCTAAACCACTTATCTGCCACCAGCTCATGATCACAGCAGATTTACAGCTTGTCCTACATTTCTGTGGAGTTTTACACACATGTAAAAGACTTGATCAAGCAAAAACCTGATTCCAGAATACAGCTTCAGAAGCAATGTAGCAAAGCCTGGTACTTTTGAGACAACATAACCTTTTAACATAGCCGTAATCTGATTCCTTAACACTACGATAACTTGCTTGCTGTGCTAGGTAATGTAATTCTCAAAATGCCTCACATGGGATAATAATAATAATAATAATAATAATAATAATAATAATAATAATAATAATAATAATAATAATAATAATAATAATAATAATAATAATAATAATAATAATAATAATAATATATAATTTTAGTATACCGCCCTTCTCCCGAAGGACTCAGGGCAGTGAAAAGGGCAAACATATAAAAATACAAAAATACAAAAGTTAAGAAAGAATTAAACGAGATGCCCAAGTTATAACAATAGGTTAAAATACATTTAAAACAACAATAAAATCCAAACCCATCCCCCATCAGGCCAGGCCGGCTTGTTCGAACAAATAAGTCTTCAGATCGCGTCGGAAGGAGCGAAGGTCAGGTGCCATCTGGAGCTCAACCGGCAAACGATTCCATAAATCCGGGGCGCCCACAAAGAAGGACCTCCCCCTGGGGGCCACCAGACGACATTCTCTGACCGGTGGCACCCTGAGGAGGCCTTCTCTGTAGGAACGCACAGGGCGGAGGGAAGTTGATGCCGGCAGCAGGTGTTCCCTAAGGTACTCCGGACCCATGCCATGTAGGGCCTTGAAAACCATTACCAGAACCTTGAATCTCACCTGGAAGACTTCATGTAGATGTTGAACAGGAGAGGCGAGAGGACTGACCCCTGAGGAACTCCACAAGCGAGAGGCCTCGAGGTCGACCTCTGCCCCCCTGCCAACACCGACTGCGAACGTCCCAGGAGATAGGAGGAGAACCACTGAAAAACCATGCCTCCAACTCCCAATCCCCTGAGACGCTGCAGCAGGATACCATGGTCGATGGTATTGAAAGCCGCTGAGAGGTCTAATAGGACTAGGACAGAGGAATATCCCCTGTCCCGGGCCCTCCAAAGATCATTCACCAGAGCGACCAATGCCGTCTCCCTGCTGTACCCGGGTCTGAAATCCGATTGGGACGGGTCTAGATAATCCGCTTCATCCAGAACCAGAGGGAGCTGATGCGCCACCACACTCTCAACAACCTTCGCAAGAAAGCAAAGGTTGGAGACCGGACGAACGTTATTTAACACAGCTGGGTCCAAGGCAGGCTTCTTGAGGAGATGTCTCACCACCGCCTCCTTCAAGACGGTGGGGAAACTACCCTCACTCAAAGATGCAGATATAACCGCCTGGAACCAGCCTCGTGTCCCCTCCCGAGCCGCATAAACCAGCCAGGAAGGGCACGGGTCCAATAAACATGTGGTGGAGCTCAACCTCCCCATAATCCTGTCCACTTCCTCCGGAGTCACAGGATCAAACTCCTCCCAGATAACATCGACAAGACCACCCGTGTCCTGATCGTCAGACTCTGCCCAGTCGGAGTCCAAACTGGTCCGAATCCGAGCGATTTTTTCCGACAGATGTTGACTAAACTCCTCGGCATGACCCTGCAAGGGTTCCTCCCTCACCTCCTGATTAAGGAGGGAGTGGGTCACCCTAAACAGGGTGGCCGGGCGATTATCTGCGGACGCGATAAGGGTAGCGAAGTGAATTCAGACAATTTTCCTTTTTCCTATTAATATTTTGACTCTTGTAAAGCTTAAAACTGTAAACCTGTAATCCACTTCTTCACTGCAGTTAACTGAACTTCCTTTATGCTATTGTTACATGAATATCTGACTTATTAGTGGTAAATTGATTGACAATTTTCAAATTGGTAATTATTGTTCTTGTTGATGACCCTGTATTGGATGTTAAATCTATTTTAAGGAACAGCACAATTTATCTACTCGAAACAGACAGGTTTTTCCTCATTAACAGACTACCAGCATTGGCTAATTTGTCTAATATTCATTTAAAAAATGCCTCAGAAACTGATTTCAGTGGATGCACGAATACCTTCGGTTCATCCTAGCTTCTTATAAAAGGTCCTTGAACAATGAAAAGTCTCTTTCTTCAGTAAAGTCTATGATTTTTAAATGTCACAAATGATACAGAAATAGAGTGCATGACCGGGACTTCCTGGACTACTTTGAAAGGCAGAGATCAGAAGCCCTTTGACGGTATTCCCCAATGAGCAGCTAAGAAATGAAAGAACTTTTCCATGGCAAATCTAAAAGATCCTCCAAGTATTAAGCAAGCTTATCTGTGGGAGGGCTGGACTTGTAAATACACCTTTTGATTATTACTTCTTAAAAGATACAAAGTTATATCGGTCTGCACACTACAGGTGAGACCATATTTGCCTTCCATTTAAGAGGTTCGATTAACTTGGAGAGAAAAATAAATTGTAACTGTAGAGCCATCTCTCCCTTTAGCCTTGTAATAATATACCATGTGTATTTTACCTTTCAACTGAAGTAGAAAAACAATGAAGGCTTAAGAAGCCTGTTAAGATTGTGTATTTCCAACATCTCCAAATAAATTGAAGTTTTACAACAAAATAGCACACAATATTATTAAATATACCATGAACCTGTATTGCTATATACAACACTTTGTCCATGCATATGACTAATGTTTAATTGTTCCAACTTAGCTTTTGGCTCTGAATTTTGGCAGGTCCTTAATCCAAAACATAGTTGTAGTCTCTAACTGGTTCTGGCCTCAATTAAACACTTGTTCCTGTTTACTGTTTTCTTTTATACTAGTACCCATGTGTCTAAAGAGTGCTTCTTGCATCATTGTTTGTTAGGCTCTAATTTACAGTTGGTGAAATGGATTGCTGTAAAGTTGATGGGAATAAGAACAAAGAACAAAGTTGGTGCAGCAGAGTGTGGTAGATTGTAGGAAAGATCACTTGATTTAAAAATGTGATTTTAAAAGTAGTTTTAAAATCAGGGGTGATATTGTAATATAATTTTAAGCATATTTAACCTGTATCTTAAATTATTGTATTCTATCCTGATTTTATTTCGATTGTATTTTGTTTCAGTTTCATTTTAAATTGTATTTTATCCAGTTTCATTTGAATTGTTTTTGTCAAGTTTTAGTGATATTTTGTTTTTGGAAATTGGCAATTTGATATGGCCCAATGGGCTAATCAATAAATAAAGATGAGATGAGATGAAACACTAAGCACCCATCCACACTTTATACCCCATTAAGAAGAATGATTGGTGGAGAGGAACAAGATAGCGAAGCCATTACTCACTTTCTGTAACTTGTTCTGCATTAAAACAGTATGGACAGCACTACTCCTTGGCCTCATTACTGAGACAGAATAGGGCTTGGCAGTAACGCTGGCACACTTTTCTGCCAATTCAAGGAATGGTGGATGGCATTTTAACATGGTCAGGTGCCTATGCCCTCATTACTTTGCATTTTTTAAAGTACTCCACAATAACATTCAGGTGTTTCATACTTTGAATACTGACTAGACATTCACCCTGTGCCTTAGAAACGCAATGGCCAGTTGTTCTAGAGTAAGAAATCATTTTCCCGCCAGCAATAAAAAGCATCAGCTTAATCCGAGAAAGTGTATATCCAACCAATATTATTTTTAGAACATTATCAGCTGAAGTAGAAGATGAAGAAATAGTAGAAAGAAATGAAACCCACAAAAATAAAACAGGAAAAAGCTTTGCGAGGCTTACTTCTGGTGGTCACCAAGGGCTCTTTGTCCAATAGATTTTAACAATGATTCCGGATGGACTGCTACCTTTGGTGATGTTTTGGGACTAGTGTCAGAATCTCCACTTTCCTCATCTCCCATGGCTTTAATATAACTTCCACTTCTCATCCTTCTGCAGGGAATCTCCTCATCTTTACCAGCAGGGTAACCTCCCCATTCATCTTGAGGTACCTGGGACAGGTATTACAACAAGCACAAAACAGAAATAAATCTGACATTGCTGTGGGGCCCTTTAAACAATCTGTTACAAATAACAACTAAGTACTTGACATTGCCAAAAGGATAGATTTTAGTTTAGCTATTAACTAAGTACAACATTCTAATGATATTTGACTGGGGTCAAATGCAGAAGATTGTTTACCAGACGATGGTGTGGTGTAGTAACCTATAGCAGCTATTGCTTGCTTTGCACTTTGTGGTGAACCACGGTTTGTTTAATGGTTATTGGGGAAAGCACAGTTAGCTACAAAACATAAACCTCAATTTATAAACAGCAATGACTAGGTTCACCCAACAAAAATAAAAATCAAGCATACGGTCAAAGTGAGTGAGGAAAAACTATCACTCTGATTCTTCAAGTGTCTTAAAAGAGGATGATTTCTGATCAAATTGAAGCTGAGACAGGCAACAACTGAAGTTGTATATTATAAAAGCATTTGATAACTAGAAGTATTTGCTAAAGAATGGGGTATGATGTTAGTTCTACACAACAGGCTAAAAAAAAGAAGACCAACCTAAAAAAAACTTCTGAAACACCTGTCTGATTTAGCAGAAACCCAAATAAGCCTGATGTATGCTATGGAAATCTAAATTTGCAACCTGGTAATCAAATGAAAACATTAATATCATTCAGATAATAACATCTCCAAATAAATTGAAGTTTTACAACAAAATAGCACACAATATTATTAAATATACCATGAACCTGTATTGCTATATACAACACTTTGTCCATGCATATGACTAATGTTTAATTGTTCCAACTTAGCTTTTGGCTCTGAATTTTGGCAGGTCCTTAATCCAATACATAGTTGTAGTCTCTAACTGGTTCTGGCCTCAATTAAACACTTGTTCCTGTTTACTGTTTTCTAATATGCATACCTACACCAACACATACACACACACTATATACACACAGTTATATAACTGTCCCTAAAATCAACAGTCATGTACCACAGCTATAGAATTATGAAGGCCATTATCATATTAATATGATTGACAATATGATCCTGGATTTAGGAGAACAGTGAAAAGTGACAAAAAAGACAAAATAAAAAAAGTGTTTACATGGCTTTATATTACATTATTCAGCCTTCAGTGCTATTGTTTCTTATTATGGACTATGAAAGGGAACATTTTCTTTTTCCTATCTTACTGTTTAATTCATAACTAAGATAGTTTTGGACATGGAATGTGGTGGAGAAGGCGCACACATTCAGTCTTCAATATATAAAACATACACGTGTAAAAAAACGTACACATAAAGATTTTGTAGCCACTGTTGAAAATTTTGTATTTTTGATTTTTAATACAGCACAAAACCCAGAACACCTTGTGCCTGCACTGCTGGATGTTGTATGTTTGGGTATATGAGCCTAATTTCCTCTCTCCTCAGCGTGATAAATATTTCCTGTTGTAAATGACATGTAAGAGCCAATTTGGGGTGGTAGTCAAGGCACCAAGCTAGACTTTAGGAGACTGCTCTAGTCCCACCTTAGGCATAAAGCCAGCCAGGTGACTTTAAGCCAGTCACTCTCTCAGCCCTAGGAAAGAGGCAATGGTAAACCACTTCTGGAAAAAAAAAACCTTGTCAAGAAAACTGCTGTGACTCATCGTAGCAGTCACCAGAAGTCAAGAGAGGCTAGAAGCAAAGCCTTCTGCCCGCCCCCCTCAAATAGCTATATACAGGAATATCCCTGATGTTTTGTTCTCTTATTAAGGCTTATATGCAGAGCATTTTATATACCCTTCTGGTAATAAAAGGGCTAAAATTCAAAAATAGTATAGTAAAATAAAAAGCCACAGTGAGAACTAGTAACAAAAAAGTAATTAAGAAAGAGTCTAAGGCCACTAAGAGTAAAAATATCCAAATGCAAGTCATTTAACTTACATTAGATCCCTTCCCAGAGCTTGCAGAAAAACCCAGGTTACAACACTATCAGAGTATTACAATATTACTTGACAAGATATTATTGTGCTTTAAGCAAACAAAACAGCTGAAAAAGAAGCAAGGCAGAAGAAGCAGAATTTATGTCGTAAATTAACTGAGGCAATTATTTTATGGCATCCTACTTTTCTACGAAGATTCCCCCTGAAACCATAGTTTCCCTTGATCTTCCTTAAAATGCCCTTTCTGCAAAGCCTTCATTCTCTCCTTGTTCTCTTCTGGAACCATTTCCCATGGTGCACATTTGAGAGTTTTCTCTTCCTAGATCAACTGTTCTGTCCATGAGAAGATACATACAGGCAGTCCTCGCAACTAAGCCAAGGTTTCTGTTGCTAAGCATGACAGTTGTTGTGCATTTTGCCCCATTTTACAACCTTTCCTGCCGCAGTTGTTAAGTGAATCACTGCAGTTACTAAGTTAGTTAAGAGAATCTGTCTTCCCCCATTGACTTTGCTTGTCAGAAGCTCTCAAACGGTGATCGTGTGACCACGGTATACTGCAGTCATCATAAAAACAGGCCAGTTGCTAAGGGCCTGAATTTTGATCACCTGACCATGGGGATGGTGCAACACTTCTAAGTGTGAAAACAAACAAACATAAGTCACTTTGAATGAATGGCTGAAAGTCGAAGAGTAAAAAGCAAAATAATACCCAAAATGCCTGGGAAACCATTTTACCAATCATTGTCTTATGGAAGGCTCACATGAAACATACAGAACTGTGTTTTATAAGACTCCTACTGAAAGGATTGCAGCAGGGGAGCAGATGTTGAGAAAGAAACGGAGTAGCTTTAAAAAGTGTGAATTGCTTGACCTGTAAACTGTTTGATAAAACAAGAATTCCAGATGTGAACCACATTTCACTAAATTAAATATTACTGGTTCTACTCTCAATAATTATATATTGTAATGGCCATCTCTGGACTCCTGCACTTGATAAAAGATTTGTTAAAATACAGCTGTACTGATATACTTAGAAACTGCTTGATTTCTTGGCGTGCAATCTCCTGAACCAAGAAGCAATGTTACATAAAATGAAAGAATTCTGTGTAAATGTGTACAGGTGAAAACATTCTAAAATCTGTAAGAATGAAAAAAAGAATGGAAAGGGAAAAAAAGGGGGTGGGCGGGAAATCATGAGAAAATTTCAGTTTGTAAAACAAATCACATCATCATGTTATCTTACTTATCTCAGAACAGAGCTGAACAGATGGAGAAAGTCTGCCTCTATGGGTTTTGACAAGATACAAAGGGGGGGTAAAAAGCTTATCCAATTAAAACAACAACAAAAACTGCCTCAAGCTTAAGTAACATCTTAAAGTAATAGAGTGATATGTAGAATAGGCTTCTTACAACCCGATTAAAAGCTGATCAAAGTCTGCCTTGAATGCTTAACAGAAAGCGGAAAAAATGCCAGAAAGGCCTAAAAAGGGGAAGAGGGGATTACTTTCTGCAGAACTTTCATTTGGAAAGTATGAAAAACAATTTTTTGAAGTGAAATTTCAATTTAGCTTGTAAAGATGTATCATTTTAGTTTGCCTTTTCTTCTGTAGCTTAATTCTGATAACTTTTGTTCTAGAAACATAAATAAAAATTCCAGCTTCTCTCAAATTCGGGTTCCCCATTTCATATAGCCAGTTGCACAAGGAAGCGTTTTCATCTTGGATTTATTTCTCCGTGTCATTTCAATTGGTAGTAAAACCCCATATGTACGCACAGAAAATCATCAAAATGCTTTTTGCTGCTTGTTCAAATAGTAACCGAAGCCTGAATTTTCCATCTGTAGAGTTTGTATCGGCTGAGAGTCAGTACTCTAATACTTCATTATAAATTTTGATATTTTTAGAAGACTTCTATTGAATCAGACACTTAATCTTTGTACACACATTGCTTAATGTATCAAGCAATTTTTATATTCTAAGTTTACTATCTGGTAGAAGATTTATCTGCATCAGTATGGTTGCGTTCTTTATTTTTAAGGGTATGGCTAATTACCAGCTGTATTCTATAGGTAATTTATGTATGCATGCCATCCCTGTATAGCATTATTTCTACATTTTCGTGCAATATGCATTTACCCTGTACTCAGAATTTTTGTCAAACTACATTGAGAAGAACTCCAGGAAAAAAAGCTTCTGTTTCTTCACTGTGTTCCAACAAGGTATGGAAATTAGTGTTTAAAGACCACGGGACATTGCATACCATCCTGTCCCCAATTTCCCCACAAGTCTCTGACCTTGCTAATTTGTTTGGTGCACAATCAAGCTTCTCTTCTTTCTCCTTCTCAATTAGATTTAAAAAGCCACCCAATCAAGCAAAATGGCTCTGGGTGGTGTACTCAAATTATCTTGTTTGTCTCTTGTCATTCCAGAAGGCCTTGCAAACCTGGCTGTTCTCCCTGGCCTTGGGCTAGGATAGGATATGCTTCCCCCCCTCCCCCACTGTTGCCTGTATTCATATACATATTCCATTGTCTTGGTGGGTGTTATTTTGTTTACTTATATAGTCTTGTCTAGTTTTTATATTGCTTTATATTGTCAGCCACACCCAGAATCATTTTGGAGTCAGATGGTGCCTAAATCTAATTAAATAAAGGACGCTGGCATGCTGCAAAGCAAATCACTAACTTCCAGAACCAGCCTCCTCTTAGAGTTGATACGTGGCAATTCAAAAGTCTTTCAAGACCTGCAGCAGCAGCTACTACCGCAGGATGCTCTTCCCTCAGACTGAGGCAGAGAGCATTTTTGGAAGCTATTGAAAAATAAATGAGCTATCAGCTGATGAGAACAAGAATTAGGAATGGTGGCTGTCTGAAGTAACTGCCAGGTGAAAAGCTAAGCTTTTCACTTCTGGGTTATCCGCTGGAACTGTCAGTTAAAGTATAAGGCACTGGTTCATACTTCACACTAAGCCAAAAACAAATTGCAACTTGAGCTCTGATTCCAAAGTCTCTGTTATTCATTCTCTCCTAATCTCTACTGCAGCCAGTAAATTTATTTTTTATCTTTTCATTTTTATTTTTTTTATTTAAAAGGAATACAGACTAAGGGCCCCTGTAGATAAATATGTCCTATCTCTACCTTCCCTTTTTGCTTTTATATTCTTAGAATAATCTTATGTACCTTACACACATTTACATTTATGAGTATTTGAATACAGAAAATCAATAATAGATTTCCATTCAGTGATTAAAAAGAGGTTCATTCTGTCAGTCTGCTTTAACATTAAACATGTACTATAACGAATTTCTTTCAGTTAGTTAACATCCATTTCAAAATATCTCTTAGACACAGTCAAGTAAAAGTGGTATTGATCTATTTTTTATTCATTCATTAAACAACATTAGCTACTTGCTGCATTGTTTAAGATTTACATATTTTCTGTTCAAATTGGCAGTATCATAGGCAACTCTTTGAAGATTCAGTGATTCGATGCTTCAAAGATAGACTAATTTGCTCTCTGTGCAATGTATATAATTTATAATATATAAATTTATAAAATATAAGTAAATTATAGTATACAAAATAATTTTGGGCCAGTCACACACTCTCAGGCCAACTTACCTCAGAGGGTTATTGTTGTGGAGCAAATAGGAGGAAGAAAGAGTATATTATATGTGTTTGCCATTTTGAATTATTTATAAAGTAATAAAGGTGGAATCAAAATCTAATAAATAAATAAAATAAATATATAATAAATGAATTATCTCTAACATAAAGATCAATAGTAATGTTTCAGTATGGCCTGTGTGATCCATTATGCAATCTCATATAATTAAAAATATTAGCAGTTTTTTATTATAAGATACCTATTTGGGCAATACCTAAACATGCAATAGAAAATATAAATGTTGGATTTAAACATGATGTGATTACATATAAGGAAATTTTAAGTTTTGAGAGGAATGCATGGCAATTAAAGCCATATAACATTTTAAAAGAAGAAAAGATTGTACAAACCTGGTTTCAGTATGGGCAATTACAGGCTAGGTGGAAAGAGGACCAGAAAACTGGTTTCTCAATGATTGATGAAAATTTGGTAAAGCAAATTAGAGATCAAGGTCAAGCTCATATAAAAAGGATATATCTTGCATTGATAGCAATTGATTCAGAGACGGAACTTGTCAAAGACTGTATGATAAAATGGGCTCAGAATTTTCAAGAAGTTATCACAATGGATACTTGGGAAAAGATCTGGGTGAGAAATGTAAAATTTACACAGGCCCAAAATTTAAGAGAGAACTTTTATAAAATGTTTTATAGGTGGCACTTAGATCCTAAAAAATTAGCAAGTATGTATCCGAACTGCCAGCCCAAATGTTGGAGGTGTGGTTGTGAGGATGCAACGTATTTTCATGTATGGTGGACTTGTAAAAGGGTTAAAGCATTTTGGATTAAAATTTGGTGGAATATGCAAAAAATATTCAAGAAAAGGATAAAGTTTTGTCCGCAATTGTTTTTACTGGGCATTATCACAGATACTACCGTTGTGGACACTAAGCTGATGTTGAATTTAATTACGGCAGTGAGACTTTTAGTAGCGCAATATTGGAAGAAGGAAGAACTGCCGACTATAGAAGAATGGACTTTAAAAGTTTCCAATTTGGCGGAAATGGCAAAGATTTCAGCGTACTTGAAAGACCAATTGCAACAGAGATATACTGTGGAGTGGAGAAGATGGATTGACTATATTCAGAATAAATATGGGACTAAAAAGTTTCACTTAGCATTTGAATAAGTAGTGGATTTATATGATATATAAATTGCTTGTAGTTATTTTATTAAGAGTTAAAGTGCGATAGAATTTAATATTTTATAGTTGTTTGCATATCATAGATTATGTTTGTTTGTATTTTTATACCCTGTATTTAGCTCTGGGAAGTCGGGGAGGGGGGAGGGGGAGGGGAGGGGAGAGTTGGGGAGGTTTGGGGAGAGGGGGGGTTGGAAGGGCTTTTGTATTTAAAAATGTACTGTAAAACTTTTCAATAAAAAAATATTAGCAGTTTTTTGCAGCTGCTGAAAAAGAAAGCAAATCAAAAGAAATAGTGCTTAACTCTCATTGTTTCTCTTCTAAAATATCTTCCTTTAAACTTCCCCTAGCTCCAGAGTGGAAAATGTACTGGCTTCAACAGAATAATTATATTTCTTCACAAAAAACGTAGTTGATTGATTGATAGATTTAGGCCACTTAACTGTCACTCATTTTTTTATTTTCTAATGTGGTTTACACAATTAAAAGTATATTCTGTATTTAATGAATATTTCAGAGAATGTTTAATAAAACTTGGCAATAATGTTCATGTTAGAAACCTAATTTAAATTTGGAAAATCAGTTCATATGTTTTTTCTTACTGCTGTGTTTTGAACTGCCATTCACAAGAATGTCAATAAGATTTCTTGGCTTAGGACATCAAATTTATGGACACATTGATAATTTATTAATAGGAGATGAGACCAAACAAATTATATGATTTTAACATGAGAAATGTACACCTGATGAATTTTGATATCTATTTTTGTTTTGTTTATGCTTACATATTTTCATGTAATTCCTCAATTCAAGTAAATATAAATATAATTAAATATATATATTTAATATTATATATTATGGTTTTAGTCTTTATCCTATTAACTGAAACTATTTTGCCTGATAAAATTTGAATGTAATTATTTTGTTTTGAGCTTAATAAAAGGAAAACAGTGGTAAAACAACCTAGACATTTATAGCTGAGCCCGCAAAGAAACTTTAATCTCACTTTTAAAGGGAGTTTTAAATAAAACATTAATGGACAGAAAAGTTGCAGCAATGATGTTGAGCTTAGGTTTTCACAACTAGCTGGGAAAAAGTGCCCAAGAATAGGATATAGTGAAAAGAACAGGCAAACAGAAAAGAATTTGAAATAAGGCTTTTCCAATCTCACAATTCTGCTTCTTTTTTTTAAATAAAGAAATAGTATTATTTGTTATACATGCATTGCATGAATTTGGCAAAGCCAATCAGCATCTTTCAAAGTTAATCCTTTGTGATTGGGTGGTCAAAGCTGCAAGAAAATACACACATCACACATTTTTGAGGGTACTCAGGCTCCATTCAGAGTCCTCAGGGAGAAACAGAGCATTTGTTGCCCCATTTGGTTAGCACATAATTAAAGACTAGGACCTGTGGCCTATGGCCACCACCACTGCTATCTTATGCAGGTGCTGTTAAAGTGGGGGGGGGAATGAGGAAGCCCGGTAAAACATATCCGAGCTACTTCTGAGAAGAGGTTAAGGCCGTCAAATATCAATAGGACTATGATGGTGTGGAAAACGAAAATATTGGCTATTGTTCTTCTATGCAAGGTTTAGGCCCAGGTGAACTAAATCAGGCCTCATGGGAAAGTATTGAACCAAAGTTCGTGCTATCTTCAGTTTTACAATCCGAAAGAACTGTTTGTAATCTAAACTACAACTGTATTTTACTTAATATAATTTTGCTAAGCTTGCTTGTTACAAATATATTTAGAACATAACGACTGGAACTGTAAGAAATAGGGAACTGAAAGTAGCTGATGGAAGCAGATTCCAATGTACACAGGTCTGTGGAAAGGGTCAGCAGAAAGTCAGCAGAAAGTCTGTGGTTTTAGGATGAGAAAGGATATAAGAGATTGGGACCAGGGCTGATTCATTTGCCACTGGCCTACAGCGGTCCTTATTGGAACTGCTATGTCATTGGACCTCATTGCAATGGGTTTTTAATGTAAGTGATGTTTATGTGTATGTTCTAAATTACTGCTGAAATAAACCTCTGAATCTTAAAGTAAGAATTATTGTTTTGTGTTGCTGTCTCTTGTCTTTTTCACTGGGTTTTTCCATGGCAATGGTTATGTTTTACTTTTACCTAAAATTTGTTAGGGATAACTTATATAAAACCAGTTTCTGATCTCTGCTTCATGTTTAATTTCTAACTGTAGGTGAACCTTGGAAAAAATAGGGAATTTTAACCAAATTTAACAAAAAAAATTACTGTAAAGAATGCCCATAGAATCCTGTCTTGCAAATGTTAAAAGAGTACATTGCTCCTCAGTTAAGGACATTAACAACATCTTACACTTACCTGAAGATAATGGCATGGTCTCAGGGAGGGTTTTATTTCCTGATGAACTAGAGGCTTGTCTAGATTAAGAGATGACTTCCGATAAGCTTCTTTAGCTTGGCTTACTGTGAGGGTAGACCAAGAGCTCCTTTTCATATACTTGCCATCAGGAGTCAGGGCAAGACCTTCACAAGCTGAACATTTCACATCATTGTTACTTTTTGAAGTCTTTAATGAGAGATCCCCAAAATGTCCCTGAAGAGCTTCAGGATAGCAATGAGAGATATGGTCTACATGATGCCTGTTTACCACACTAGGTGTTCGGTAAGTGCTATCACTGTCCAAGTTGTCATCAGAGCTCCACCAGCTGCTCATTCCAGTTTTATGCTTACTTTCAGGCTTTCGCTCTTTACTTTTACTTCTTTTGCTATGTTTAGAATGATGTCCATGTTGATGGTCATCACCTCGGCCATCTCCCTTTGCCCCATTTACATTGCTCTTGGAAGATCCTTCCAAAGAATGTGATTTTGTGAACAGTTTTTGGACTGAATGAACAAGGTGACGTATTCTACCTGGGCTTTCACTGCGTTGTTCAGCTGCTGTTGATGTCCTTTGGTACTGCAGAGTGTGAAAGCCATCCCTTTGGAGAGGAAGTTGCTTCTCAAATTGATCCAGCAAATTTGCCGGGATCCGGTTAATCTTAGTATTCGCATGAGACATGGTGCAATCGTCCCTAGTATCGTAGTGTGAGGTGTAGTGCATTCTGGGGAAAGTGCTACTGGACATATGATCACCCATAACCATGGGCATCATCATACATTCTGAATGGATAGAGCTTCGTGGTGAGCAGCGATGGTGATCCACTGGGCAACTCTCAGTTGGGCTGAGAAGATACGATTGCCTTGACTCCTGGCCATGATGAAGATGATCGTGGCTGTGTTCACAATCTTCAGGGGATGGTAAACCACAAGTATGCGCAGAACATAATTGTGATTGATTACGCCCGCCAGATAATCCTTTCATGTTCCTTGAAACAGGAGAATATCTTTCCTCACTGAAGGACTGCTGAGTTGGAGACCATGAGTACGGCGGATCTGTTAGGAGATGGAAAGAGATATATTTGTCAGCTAGGACAAACATAACTTATATTTAAACTAATAATAGAAAGTAAAGCTTAACAATAATTTTAAACACATAATACTAAGAAATACTAATATTTCACTGATGGTTAAATATTATGATGACGGTTATTTAACCATATTGTGATTATGGTGGTTTAATATTAGCAGTAGCATCCTTTACTGTTGTGGTAGTTAAATATTAGTTTTTATATTTATTATTTATTGTATTAGATTTAGATGGCTACTTGACTAAAATTTCTCTGGGATGCTTACACAGTTAAAATAGAAGAAAACAATGCAAAGGGGGAATGTATGCCCAGACAAAATCATTTCAATGTGTTACAAGGAAAAAGAAAAACCTCAGTTCCTGGGTAGTACAAGCAGAATGGTAGAACTGTGTTCATGTCCTGTTTTGATTTGATCCAATAGGATCTTTCTCACCTTCATTCATTTGGTCTTATTGCCAAATGTTAAATATTTTAATCTACAATTAGATTTCATCTGGATAATTGCTTTGAACAGTTTATGTGTTTATGTTTCATTCTGTATGGGACAAAAACTAGAGGCTATCAAAATATGGAAGACCTTTCCCCCTGAGATCTGGCAGGCCCCTAACCTCCTTGCCTTCCAGAAACCTTCAAATTCTGGCTGCTTAGGGTTGAGTGAAGGTGGAGCCCAGTAAATGTGTTTGGGGATGTGTTGCTTTGGGGGTTGGGAGAACCAGAAACTTGGTGGTTTTTTTAATTGTTATTTGTAAGTAGCTCAGCACTATAATGCATGAGATAGGCAGTTCTAGAAGTCTAATACATAAACAAACAAATAAATGGTTGGTTCAGTCCAGTACTCTGTGTATATTGCTATACAGGGGGTCCTTGACTTACAACTATTTGTTTAGTGATCATTTGAATTTACAACAGCATTGAAAAAAGTGACTTATGACCATTTTTCACACTAATGACTATTGCAGCAACCCTCTGAACAAAATTCAGACACTTGTCAATTAGCATATACAGTATTTATAATGGTTGAAGTGTCCCAGAGTTATGTGTTCTTCTTTTGCAACCTTTTGACAAGCAAAGTCAATGGGGAAGCCAGATCAGATTCACTGAACCATGTTACTAAAAACTGCAGTGATTTACTTAACAAACTGTGGTAAGAAAGGTCATTAAATAGGTCATCAAATGGGTCCAACCTCAATTAACAACTGTCTTGCTTAGCAACAAAAAAAAATAGGCTCAACAGTGATTGCAAGTCAAGGACTACATATTCAATGTCATGCGTGTTATTATTGCTTTCAGCTATTGTGGGGGAAAAATTGGAAGATCTAAAGAATTGGTTAGGGACAGATTGTCATGAAGAGAATCTATATAGTTGCTAAGAATGGATCTCACATTCATGGCAAATAATAAAGAGGAAGAAGAAAAGGAGGAGGAGGAGGAGGAAACTAGAGAGAGGAAGAACCAGAACTCCATGATCCACAATCTCAAATCCTTAAAGGATTAGACTCTGATGAATTGCATTCATTTCTCTAATTTAATTAGCGTTATTCATGCCAGTTCATTGTTTAAAAAAATAAGATGAATCAATCAGGTATTTAAATGTGGCTACATTCTCTGAAACAGAGGTCCCCAACCTTTTGGGCACCAGGGACCGGTTCCGTGGAGAAAGGTTTTTCCATGGACCGGAGAATGCATGGTTTTGTGTGCTGCCTGCATCCCATGGATGGGGCTTTGCTTGTTTGTGCAGACCGGTTGTTGGCATGCTGTGGCCCAGTACCGGTCCACGGACTGGGGGTTGGGGACCCCTGCTCTGAAAGATTCCTGAGGAGGAAGAGCAGAAATTGGAGTCAGTTCAAATCCAGAAAGGTATTTCTATCATTATACAGCAAACGTCCAGCTTCTTATCAATTACAGTTAGGTAGCAATGTTATTACCATTGACAGTTATTATCGATGTTAAGCCAATGAAATAGGAGAGTTTTAGTATATTATATATGTATTATATCTATTCTTGCACTCTTGCTAGCAAAGGCAGAAATATACTGCCAGAGCTGCAGATTCTGCTAAATTTCTTCATGGTTTTCATGGTAAATTATGTCTAATAAACAAAGAAGGGGATTCTAATTAAGTGTCTTATAGAATACCATTGTGTTAATAGCTTGATGAATTCATTGCTCAATATTATTTAAGCTCTTGCAGCTGGTAAATTTTGCAAACAAATCAAAGAAATAGAACATACGAGTTTGATTTAGGTATTCAGAATCCTCAAATTCAGTTTACCACTTTTTCAAAAGGAGATGAACATCTGAGCTGTAAGAGCAGCCTTTTACAGGATCAGCCGTATATTACGGTAATTATGCTTTATGCTGGTTTCTTGAAGATTTTTTTTAAAAAAACATTTGCTCTGGAAAAGATAGTTATTGAAAGCTACTACTCATGCACAATACAAATAAGTAGTCAATTTCAAGGGAGATTGAAGCCCTATAATGTTTTCCTTGTCATTTTATCACGTCAATGGTTTAATGCTGAAATATCTTCTGATCGAATGAATAGAATTTGATATAAAAGATGGTACCAGCTGCTGAGCTACAGTGGAAATGCCAGCAAACCTTGGAAGGCATTCAAAGAGTAACTTGCTAAACTGTAATTGGATCCTTTTCACAACTTTGAGTTTGGGAGGATGTAGACTGTGCATTGACAAAAAGCAGAAGAGGAGTCTTTCAGGTGTCTTTCCTGGAGCAAAGCAAAATTACAACTTGAGCTTTTCATAAATATTGGGACCTTGGTTCAAATGAAGATGATGATGATGCAGTGAGTTCTTTTAAAAGAAAGAAAACTTACTTCCTCTAGTTTAAAGGTAAAGGTAAAGTTTCCCCCCACATGTGTGCTAGTCATTTCCAACTCTAGGGGCCGGTGCTCATCTCCGTTTCAAAGCTGAAGAGCCAGCGCTTGTCCGAGGACGTCTCCGTGGTCATGTGGCCAGCATGACTAGACACCAAAGGCGTACGGAACGCTGTTACCTTCCCACCGTAGTGGTCCCTATTTTTCTACTTGCAGTTTTATGTGCTTTCGAACTGCTAGGTTGGCAGAAGCTGGGACGAGTAACAGGCGCTCACTCTGTTACGCGGCACTTGGGATTCGACCCACCAAACCGCTGACCTTCTGATCGACAAGCTCAGTGTCCTAATCCACTGAGCCACCGCGTTCCTCTCCTCTAGTTTAATTGTACCTTAATTCATAAAATAAATGCCATTAAACGTTATGCTGAAAAAGGCTGCCCATCTCTCTTCACCCCTATTTCTTAAGGGACCATGGAAGAACGTCAATCTCTCACACTCCAAGAGAATTATGTTCCTCCCTTTTGCATTTCTATTGCTTTGCCTTTCAAGGGAACAACAACTATTTCAACTCCACGTGCTTTGCCTTTCAACCCTATAACATACACCAGTTTCTCATGAGAGGATAGTGAGAAGATCTAGGGGCAGATGAGAAGCAGCAGCAGTGAGCTCCTTGCCCTTTATTGGTGATGGCTTAGTGCCCTCCCCCAATTTCTATGAAAGTGAACCCTCCCTCCGTTTAAATTTTCTCATACCCCAATGTATGTGCTTTATGCATTTATAACACTTGCTTTTTTGCTTTTTTCCCCAGGTGATTGAGAGCTAGCAGACTTCAAAAATTTGCCTTTTTCATTGTTACAGTAGCCATCTAAAAACAGATTGCATGAAAAGCTCCCTAATCATCAGTTCTATGCAAAATTGAAGTTGTATTGAGTCTATTTTCAAAAATTAGGGATGTCTCTGTTCACACATTCATCACATTCCCCCCCCTCTCCAAAAAGCCTGGAAATGCCTATGAAGATCTGGATGCAGAACAAGAATTATTGCCAAACTCCAATGACATAATTTGGGACAACGAGCCTACAAATCAAAATGACACACTTGGATTAGCCATGTACAAAGCAATCAAATTAGGATTGGATAGCACCAGCTGTTAAAGAAAGCAAAACAGAGGAAAAGGCATCACAAAACCCAAACTGACATAGCTATTTATGCTAGTGAAATGGTTTTCAAGCTTCTGATAATCAAAGGATTCCATAGAATGATAGAGACCATCAGCAGACACAGGTCTCTTCCCCCCACCCCGCTGATTGTTCTCAGCAACGAAAAAGGGAAAACCTTGTTTTCTTTCTGTCAATATTGCCCTGTCTCCGTGTACACTGGGCAACTGAAGGAAGAAGCCAAAGAAAAGGTATGGATGAGGAGGAAAAAAAAAGCTTTGTCAAGGCTAGGGAAAGAAAAGAATCCAGCATGGATTCTTTTGTATGATAGCACAAAAATGATAGAGTGCAACAGTTGGGTTGAAACCTAACATTAAGAAAACCAACATCATGGCATCCGTCCCTCTCAATTCCTGGCAAATAGATGGGGAAGAAATGGAGGTAGTGACAGATTTTATTTTCCTAGGCTCCAAGATCACTGCAGATGGGGACTGTAGCCAAGAAATTAAAAGACGCTTGCTCCTGGGGAGGAAAGCCATGGCAAATCTAGACAGCACACTAAAAAGCAGAGACATCACCCTGTCAACAAAAGTGTGTATAGTCAAGGCTATGGTCTTCCCAGTTGCAATGTATGGCAGTGAAAGTTGGACCATAGAAAAGGCTGAGCGCCAAAGAATTGAGGCCTTTAAACTATGGTGCTGGAGAAGACTCCTGCTAGTCCCTTGGACTGCCAGGAGAACAAACCGGTCAGTCCTAGAGGAGATCAACTGCTCTTTAGAAGGCCAGATCCTGAAGTTGAAACTCAAATACTTTGGCCACCTAATGAGAAGAAAGGACTCACTGGAGAAGAGCCTCATGCTGGGAAAGATTGAGGGCAATAGAAGAATGGTACGACAGAGAATGAGTGGCTGGATGGAGTCACTGAAGCAGTAGGCGTGAGCTTAAATGGACTCCAGAAGATGGTAGAGGATAGAAAGCCCTGGAGGAACGTTGTCCATAGGGTCACGATGGGTCAGACATGACTTCGCAGCTAACAACAACAAAAATGATAACTCCAACAACCAATTTTGACTGGAGGCTTGGAATGTGTGCTCTTGCCATTCAAATATTCACACAAAGAAGCATAAAGTTGGTAGAATGATTTGCATTAAAAAGTCTTAGACTTCCAAAGACCTTTTTTGCCTTCTATATTAAAAGTCACATTCCTGCATTCCTACATTTACAATTATAAAGTCACATTCCTGCCTCTGGTGATAAAACTCTTTCTTCTCCATTTACAATCACATTCCTGCCTCTGGTGATTCTTCATTTACAATTGTATACAACAAATACCTCTGCCTGCTTCATTTACAATTGTATATAACAAGACTTGTTTCATGTAATTGCCCTTGCCTCAAGATATGGCTTCCTGTCTCCTGTAATTGTCTTTGCTTCAAGTTATGCCTTTCAAGTTATGCCTTCCTGTGATAATGTCTTTTGTAACTGTCCTTGCTTCAAGTTATGCCTTTCAAGTTATGCCTTCCTGTGATAACCCTTGTCTTCCCTGTTAGCATTTGTATATGGTTCCTGTCTCCTGTAATTATCCATGCCTCAAGTTATGCCTTCCTATGATAATCCTTGTCTTCTCTGTTAACATTTGTATAAGATAAGTTATGCTTTATTGCTTCCTTGTCTTTTCTGTTAGCATTTGTATACGATAGGCTATGCTTTATTGTTTCCTGTGATGACCTTTGCCCTCTTCATTAGCAGTTGTATGCAACGAGCTATGTTCTCCTATGACCTCACATATGTTAATTCCTCATGTATACTTCCCCCTCCCTGGTGAAACTGCCCAATAAAAGAGTGATGTGCAAAGCTGTTCGGGGGTAACAACATCCACCCCGGGCACTCTGTGCTCTCTCACCTTGAACAAACTTGTGTTGGTGCCTCAGTTTGTCCTAGGACTCTGTCCCTGCGCTATCGCAGTTCCCAAGTGTGACCGTTGGAACGTCCGGCACACTGGGTCGGTGGCAAAGGGCAAAATCCTTCCATATTCAAGGTGTTCACCCTTGCGAGGGTCCCTCTAAATTCTCACCCCTGTTACGGGGCTCTAAGAGTTGAGGCCGGAACCCTGACCGGTCGCTCGTCGCAACAAAAAAGCCTACACCAGCTAAGTTGCATAGAAAAGTGGGTCAGCTGCTGAAAGCTGCAAACAACAGTCAATATGGGTTTTCTACATTTTTTTAAAAAAACATCGCAAAATGGAATCTATGTGAAAAATAGTGACATGGACAAAATGAAACCCATTTAAATTCTTTTGCACCTCCTTCCTTTATGCAGAGATACCGTAAGGTGGAAATTCTGTTTTTCTTCAACTGACCAATTTTTGTTTCTCTTGACTTTATCCTTGACAAACTTAGCTGCCGTGGTTAACTGTGATGTGATTAAGCTTGCCTTCTCTCTGGAATGGTGCTCCACCTGAAGGGGATCAGCACCAATCCTGTTGGCATTCAGAAAAACTACTAAGAGTTGCTATTCTGTGAAATGTCCCAAGATTGATTCTATTGTATATCCGATGCAGGCTATTTGTTGTTTGGATTATTTTCCTTGCTGTGTCAGTGGTTGGAAGTAGATGGCAAGTGGTTTTAGAGATTTAACTGGTGGGTTTTTTTCCCCCCTTTTAATTCCTGGAAATGAATTGTTACTCATTTACTCTAGGAAGTTTCAGCCCCCAGTTTACCCTGCACTGCACTCATCTTCTAAGGCTAGCCTTCACAGATCTTACATCCTTCCTATCAATTTATGCCTCTGGTCAAGAAAGAGAGAGTTTTCTGCCAAGCTAACACCTCTTTAAATTTTGGTTTTCATTATTTAAATATTTGTAACCTGACTTTCTGCACAAAGCACAACCTAATCAGTGTCAAGAACTACCATAGAGTCAAATATCAACTCATAATAAAAGCATCACTGTACTAAAATAGTCACAAAAGGGAACCAAAATAGACACTTAAATTACTTAAAAACAGGTGATAAAACTAGTAAGTACCAAATACCAACATAAAAAGAACATTTTTCTTCCAGTCTCATTTCTGGCTTCCTATGTACATGACTCATGCTCATGTACTATGCTGCTAATGTGGATTGTCTCCCAACCTCCCTTTTTGTTATTGCCTTTTCAACCACAATATCTCCACGCTGGGCAAGCTCTGCACTGGAGGCCACAGCTTGGCTGCTGAATGTCTAACATTCAGCACATTTTCTTCCTGCTCCTAAGCCAGCTAATAAATAAATTGGAAACATAAAGACCATCCTAGATATTATACACAATAAATTATCAAACAGAGAATGCACTATATTTGTTTTGATTACATTATACATTGTATTTGTTTTGGTTGCATCAGGGATACCCAGCCTTGTGCTCTCCAGATATTTTTGGAATATCAGATACATAGTTGTATGGCCAATTGTGTTGATGCTCTATTTGAAAACTATTGAAGGACACCTTGGAGCTGGAGCATTCAATTCCTTTCAGAAAGATTTTCTAATTAAGAGCTTTCCTAGCATCATAGAGATAGAAGGAAACTTTTAAGCCAATGGGCAAAATTACCTGCCCAGTGCAGGGATCTGAACTAAAGCATCTTTGAAAGATGGCTACTTGGTCCCTATTTAAACATATCCAGCAAAGAGAAGCCCACCCACTGCCTTAGATCAGGGCTTTTCAACCAGTGGTACGGGTACCACCTGTGGTACATTGGCACCTAGCAGGTGGTATGCGAACATCCTAGAAAAGTGGTAGCAGGGGAGGGAGGCAGCACCACACAAGCCTGAGCGAGAGATGGCTGGAGCTGCAGGGCTGTCAGGGCTCAGAGAAAGCACCAGGATCAGCGCTTCTTTGGGGCTTTCAGGGCTCAGAGGAAGCACCAGGATTAGTGCCAGGCTCCAACTGGAGCTTGGTGCTGAGCCCGGTGCTTCTGCTGAGCCCAGAAGAAGTGCTGATCAGCTGGAACGTTGCAGCATCCCCAGGGTCTTGTGATTTACATTCAGATGCTTGGCAACTGATTCATATTTATGATGGTCACAGTGTCCCAGGGTCATGTGAAGTGACCAAAACTTGCTGCAACCATCCAGCAGGGGAAGGAATAAAAACCAAACACCAAGCACCCCACCCCCACTGCCAATCCTCAACAGAAATGCTCACAACAATGAAAACCTCAGACAGGAGGAAGAGCGCCACCGGGTAGGCAGGCAGGGTTCCTGCTCAGCTGTGGCTTGGGGGGCAGTTTTTCCAGTGCCATTGTAACTTCGAACAGTCACTAAGTGAACTGTTGTAAGTCAAGGACTACCTTTACTTCATCACTTGTTTCCTTTTTTTATCAAGTTTTTGACACCTTGCTAGGCGACTGGTGGTACAAGGATGTTGCCATATCCTAAAAGAGGTACAATGGGTGAAAATGTTGAAAAGCCCTGCCTTAGATGTTTAATTCTATATATATATATATATATATATATATATATATATATATATATATATATATATATATATATATATATATATATATATATATATATATATATAAATATGACGCTGGAAGATGAGCCCCTCAGGTCAGAAGGCGTCCAATATGCTACTGGGGAAGAGCAGAGGGCTAGTACTAGTAGCGCCAGAAAGAATGAAGCGACTGGGCCAAAGCCGAAAGGACGCTCAGCTGTGGATATGTCTGGTGGTGAAAGGAAAGTCCGATGCTGTAAAGATTTTTTCTCCATAGGAACCTGGAATGTAAGATCCATGAATCAAGGAAAGCTGGACGTGGTCAAACAAGAGATGACAAGACTGAACATCGACATCTTAGGTATCAGCGAACTAAAATGGACAGGAATGGGTGAATTTAATTCAGAAGACCATCAGGTATACTACTGGGGGCAAGAATCCCTCAGAAGAAACGGAGTAGCCTTCATAGTCAATAAAAGAGTAGGAAAATCAATACTGGGATACAATCCTCAAAATGACAGAATGATCTCAGTTCGAATCCAAGGGAAACCATTCAATATCACAGTAGTCCAAGTCTATGCCCCAACCACCAGTGCTGAAGAGGATGAAATTGACCGGTTCTATGAAGCCCTACAGCACCTTATAGAACTAACACCCAAAAATGATGTCCTTATCATCATGGGAGATTGGAATGCTAAAGTAGGAAGCCAAAAGATAACTGGAATAACAGGAAAGTTTGGCCTTGGAGTACAAAATGAAGCAGGGCACAAGCTGATAGAATTTTGTCAAGAGAATACGATGGTCATAGCAAACACTCTTTTCCAACAACCCAAGAGACGGCTCTACACATGGACATCACCAGATGGTCAACACAGAAATCAGATTGACTATATGCTCTGCAGCCAAAGATGGAGAAGCTCTATACAGTCGGTAAAAACAAGACCAGGAGCTGACTGTGGCTCAGACCATGAGTTTCTCCTTGCAAAGTTTAGGCTTAAACTGAAGAAAGTAGGGAAAAGCACTAGGCCACTCAGGTATGAACTAAATCATATCCCTGTTGAATATACAGTAGAGGTGACAAATAGATTTAAGGAATTAGATCTGATAGACAGAGTGCCTGAAGAACTATGGACAGAGGTTCGCGACATTGTACAACAGGTAGCAACCAAAACCATCCCAAAGAAAAAGAAATGCAAGAAAGCAAAATGGCTGTCTGAGGAAGCTTTGCAAATAGCTGAGGAAAGGAGGAAAGCGAAAGGCAAGGGAGAAAAACATAGATATGCCCAACTGAATGCAGAATTCCAGAGAATAGCTAGAAGAGATAAGAATGCCTTCTTAAATGAACAGTGCAAAGAAATAGAAGAAAACAATAGAATAGGGAGGACCAGAGATCTTTTCAAGAAAATTGGAGAGATGAAGGGAACATTCCATGCAAAAATGGGCATGATAAAGGACCAAAATGGCAGGGACCTAACAGAGGCAGAAGAGATTAAGAAGAGGTGGCAAAATTACACAGAAGAACTATACAAGAATGAGCTTAACGTCCCAGATAATCACAATGAGGTGGTCACTGACCTCGAGCCAGACATCCTAGAATGTGAAGTGAAGTGGGCCTTAGAAAAGCTGAGCAACAACAAAGCTAGTGGAGGTGACAGTATTCCAGCTGAGCTATTCAAAATCTTAAAAGACAGTGCAGTAAAAGTGCTACACTCAATTTGCCAGCAAATTTGGAAAACTCAACAGTGGCCACAGGATTGGAAAAGATCAGTTTACATTCCAATTCCAAAGAAAGGCAGTGCCAAAGAATGTTCAAACTATCGCACCATTGCACTCATTTCTCATGCTAGTAAAGTCATGCTTAAAATCCTACAAGCTAGACTTCAGCAGTATGTGGATCGAGAACTACCAGAAGTACAGGCAGGATTTCGAAGAGGCAGAGGAACTAGAGATCAAATTGCTAACATACGCTGGATCATGGAGAAAGCTAGGGAGTTCCAGAAAAACATCTACTTCTGCTTCATTGACTATGCTAAAGCCTTTGATTGTGTGGATCATAACAAACTGTGGCAAGTTCTTAAAGAGATGGGAGTACCAGACCATCTTATTTGTCTCTTGAGAAACCTATATGCGGGTCAAGAAGCAACAGTGAGAACTGGACACGGAACCACTGATTGGTTCAAAATTGGGAAAGGAGTCCGGCAAGGCTGTATACTGTCGCCTTGCCTATTTAACTTATATGCAGAGCACATCATGAGAAAGGCAGGGCTAGATGAATCAAAAGTTGGAATTAAGATTGCTGGAAGAAATATCAACAACCTAAGATACGCAGATGATACCACTCTAATGGCAGAAAGTGAAGAAGAACTAAAGAGCCTCTTGTTGCGGGTGAAGAAGGAGAGTGCAAAACTTGGTTTGAAACTTAACATTAAGAAAACCAAGATCATGGCATCCGGCCCTCTCAATTCCTGGCAAATAGATGGGGAAGAAATGGAGGTAGTGACAGATTTTGTTTTCCTGGGCTCCAAGATCACTGCAGATGGGGACTGTAGCCAAGAAATTAAAAGACGCTTGCTCCTGGGAAGGAAAGCCATGGCAAATCTAGACAGCACACTAAAAAGCAGAGACATCACCCTGTCAACAAAAGTGCGTATAGTCAAGGCTATGGTCTTCCCAGTTGCAATGTATGGCAGTGAAATTTGGACCATAAGAAAGGCTGAGCGCCAAAGAATTGAGGCCTTTGAACTATGGTGCTGGAGAAGACTCCTACGAGTTCCTTGGACTGCAAGGCGATCAAACCGGTCAGTCCTAGAGGAGATCAATCCTGACTGCTCTTTAGAAGGCCAGATCCTGAAGCTAAAGCTCAAGTACTTTGGCCATCTAATGAGAAGGAAGGACTCACTGGAGAAGAGCCTAATGCTGGGAAAGATCGAGGGCAAGAGAAGAAGGGGACGACAGAGAATGAGGTGGCTGGATGGAGTCACTGAAGCAGTAGGCGTGAGCTTAAATGGATTCCAGAAGATGGTAGAAGACAGGAAGGCCTGGAGGAACATTGTCGCGATGGGTCGGACACGACTTCGCAGCTAACAACAACAACAATATATATATATATATATACATACATATATATATATATATATATATATATATATATATATATATATATATATATATATATATATCTTCCTTCTTCTGGGAGAAGCATGTGGCTGTATATATATGTGTATGTATGTATATATATGTATATATATGTATATATGTATATATATATATATATATATATATATATATATATATATATATATATATATATATATATATATATATAAGGGACGCGGTGGCTCAGTGGGTTAGGACGCTGAGCTTGTCGATCGGAAGGTCGGCAGTTTGGCGGGTCGAATCCCGAGTGCCGCGTAACAGAGTGAGCGCCTGTTACTCGTCCCAGCTTCTGCCAACCTAGCAGTTCGAAAGCATGTAAAAATGCAAGTAGAAAAATAGGGACCACTACGGTGGGAAGGTAACAGCGTTCCGTGCGCCTTTGGCGTCTAGTCATGCCGGCCACATGACCACGGAGACGTCCTCGGACAAGCGCTGGCTCTTCGGCTTTGAAACGGAGATGAGCACCGGCCCCTAGAGTCGGAAACGACTAGCACGAATGTGCGGGGGAACCTTTACCTTTTTATATATATATATATATATGTATGTATGTATATAGATATAGATATAGATATAGATATAGATATAGATATAGATATAGATATAGATATAGATATAGATATAGATATAGATATAGATATAGATATAGATATAGATATAGATATAGATATAGATATAGATATAGATATGAATGTATGAAATAAAAGGGAAACTCTGACCCTTTTATACTTGTGTCATTACATGAAAGTGGAAGAGTTGGCATTGCAATGCTGCTTTTGTTATTTTGATGAAATACTAGATTCTGTGGACACCTTTGCCTATGCAAAAGGAAAGGGGTTGCCTTACATTAGCAGTCTCCAACTTGACCCTCAGAGATTGGTAGTCCCTTCAGGTACACAGGCAGATATTAAAATTCACACATGAACAATGCCCCCCTTCTATACATAATACAGGCTATATCATATTGTCACTTGGGAAGGCCAAGTTCATTTTAATCTGTTTTAATTCTGTTTGTAGAACGAAGTTGGTTGGATAGAATTTAAGACATATACAATATCACCGGCTTATACAGCATGCCTTCCTTTAACAAAGATCCCAGAATGTGATCTTCCCTTTCTGGATTTATATTTGGATCACATCCTTTGACCTGTTAACGGTACCTTGAACGTTTTTAAAATGTTAGTTGTAATGGGCTGTTTATTGATATTCTTTTCTAGAAATTATGTTACGTTGATACTTGGGAGATGCATTTGAAAGAGCAAGAAATGTTTCTAGAAAAGAAACACTGACTGCTCTCTGTGCTTCTCATTAAACACCAGTATTTTTACTTTAAAATCTTTCTTTTATAACGTACATTGTGCTATAACAAAGGGTAGTAGAAGTGGTACCTAAATGCTAAAAGAAAGATTTTAAACCCATTGACTTTCAACTAGTTCTCTTGAATAATCCATGTAAGATATCTAAAATAACTTACTAGCCTAATGAAGAGTTCATAGACAAGGTAGCTTTTTCACATTAGGAAAGCTTTTGCTCTCTCCCTATGCATCCTGCCCTTCTTAGAACTTTTACTCTATCCTGCTGCCTTCACAACCTCAAAAATCCACATCCACTTATCTTACAAATGTTTGTAACATGACTCCAAAATCTCTAGGAGTCGATATTTCACATGGCTTCTTTTTCAGTTGCTCCATCTGTTTCTTAACATCGGTGAAATAACAGTCAGAAAGAAGCTGTACTTGAGATGATTTTAATAACTGTGGATAGCTAAACACTCAGGTAAGAGTTCAACCAAGAACTGAGCAATAAAGGTAGTCCTTGACTTATGACCATAATTGAGCCCCAAAATCTGTTACTAAGTGAGATAACTTAACAAATGTTAAGTGAGTTTTGCCCCATTATACGACATTTCCTGCCACAGTTGTTAAGTGAATCACTGCACTTGTTAAATTACTAACATGGCTGTTAAGTGAATCTGGATTCCCCACTGATTTTGCTTGTCAGGAGGTTGAAAAAGGTGATCACATGACCTTGGGACACAGCAATGGTCATAAGTATGAACCAATTGCCAAGCAAATGAATTTTGATCACATGACCACGGGGAATGCTGTAAAGACCATGGGGGATGCTGTAATGGTTTTAAGTGTGAAAAATGGTCATAAATCACTTTTTTTTCAGTGATGTTGTAACTTTGAACAGTTCACTAAATGAACTGTTGTAAGTCAAGGACTACCTGTAGTTTTAAAAAGATAGGTAAAGGTTTCCCTTATCCAGTTGTATCCTACTCTAGGGGGCGGTCTCAACTCTGTCTCAAATGAGGGGCGGTCTCAAATGAGCCTTGGTGGAGCAGTGGGCTAATGCCTCCTTAAGTAACACCAGCTGCCTGCAATTAGTGCAGGTTCGCATCCCACCAGGCTCAAGGTTGACTCAGCCTTCCATCCTTCCCAGGTAGGTAAAATGAGGACCCAGATTGTTGGGGGCAATAAGCTGACTTTGTAAGAATGCTGCTTGAGATGGGGCCGAAAGCCCTAATAATAAGCAGGCATATACATAGAATGAAGGCTATTGCTATGCACATTGATTTGTGCTTTAAATTGTAAGCCGCCCTGAGTCTTCGGAGAAGGGCGGGATATAAATGGGATTAAATATTTAGCCAAGGGAGCGAGTGATGTCCAAACATGTTTTGGGGTCATGTGGCCAGCATAACATCCCACCATAGCGCACAGTGTGCAGAGAAACACGGAACGCCGTTATCTTCCCATCGCAGTGGAACTTATTTTATCTGCCCACATTTTCATGCTTTTGAACTGTTAGGAGGGCAGGAGCTGGGGCAAGAACAGGAGCTTGCCCTGTCCCACTATGCTCGGGTGTCAAACCTGGGTTGTCAGCTAACCGCTGAGCCACCGTGCCCCCTTCCAAAAGATAGAAGAATCCAAATCAGAGTATTAACATTGAAAGTGATGTTCCTGGCTAACTGAAATCATGCAAAACCAGCTGGAAATTCTGAGGCCATTCCAAACAAGTGTGCAATTAGAAACTGAATATTAAAATCAATCTATCTGTCAATGGATGGAGAATGTTCATAGCACAAACTAATTGCACCACAGGGACTGAATAAAGTATTCTTATTTAATATACCCACATGTTAAATATTTTCAGAATAACTGTAATCTTGATTACAAACATATTGGATGCCAATATAACCTGGCAAATCATATGTATATAGTATTTCAACTGATAGTTGCCAATAAAATAGTTCTTTAATTATGAGTTCACTGCTGTAAAATAAAAAGTAACAAGGGAATTATTACAGAAATATTCCCACAACCCTTTACACAGTTTTAATTTGGGGGCAATTTTGAAATGGAAACCAATCCAACACTTATGATTTTTTTTCTATTTATACCCACAAATCCTCAGTTCTTACTTTATATTCAGTTCTTTGTGGGCTTTTACCAGACTAACTTTTCTCTCTCTCTCTCTCTCTCTCTCTCTCTCTCTCTCTCTCTCTCTCTCTCTCTCTCTCTCTCTCTCTCTCTCTCTCTCTCTCTCTCACACACACACACACACACACACACACACACACACACACCCTTCAACAAAATAATGAAGCCAAGCTCACAGCCACAAGGAACCTGTGCAAGGACCTTCCTCAGGATCAACTGGCTCAATTCCCCTCCCCATGACTTTCACATGAAGAAAGCAAGGTGATCATTTTCTCTTTGCAATATATGTTATGCAAGCCTTATGTCCATACTACATTTTATTTTGTTATTTAACCCATCCAGATCTTTATATCAGGTGGTCTCAGATGCAGAATGACACTAAGGCCTAAAGATAGCCATGCTATGGATGAAACGAAAATAGTCCTTCACTTTGCAGAGAAGGAGCGTCTTTTGAATGCCTTTTTTAAAAAAATCTCTCCTTTTTGTGAGAAGTGGAATTACGATGGAAATTATATATTTCTGCCTATGTAAATACATATCCATAAATGATAGCAAGGCTAAGCTTTCATCAGTAGGCCATACATTTTATTTATAGAGACATGTGTTCTTTAACAAGCAACTCTCATTGCACCTAAAATGTTTTTACCAAGTTTCAATGCCAACAATCTACCGCATTAAAAAAAACAAAACTGCCTGGTCATCTCTTCTATTTTTGTTTTCTTCCATTCAGTCGCATCAGATTTTCAGAGTCTACCTGGACAAATCCCTGCAGTTTTCTTGGCAAACTTTTTCAGAAATAGTTTGCCACTGATTCCCTCCTAGGGCTGACACAGAGTAACTAGCCCAAGGTCACCCAGCTGTTTTTTTTTTTAAGGTCTGGTGCTTTAACCACTAGACTTGAGCAAAATGGCCCTTCCATACCAAAATATAAAAAACGTGACCTGCATATCAATGTTCCCAGAGGTATTAAACAGCTTCTCCATAAATATCCGTGGTAGCCAAGATATCTCAAAGACATCGTGCACCTGATGCAGGTTATTTAGTCACCAAGTGTCATACGTTTGGTCGTTTCATCTTTATTTATTTGTGTATTAAATTTATGTGCCACCCATCTCACTTTCAGAATGAGAAAGTACACAGTAAAAGAGACACATGTTTTTAACAGTTCTTGGTTTCTCTGCGTTTAGTCATACTGATATGAAATGTAACAAGATCATACATAATCCTTGTTTTTGGCTAAGATGACTTCCCCATTTCAAACTGTAAGTGTGAATAAATACATCAGAAAAACAAGAAATTGGAGTGAACTTTTTTTTTGAACTCCTACGAGGCCTATTAGATTCAGGAATTAAATGAAGATTCATATTTTATGTTCTGTTTTGAAATCCAGCAATCAACATGGCATGATTATGAATCTGAAATATGCAAATCTACACTGTAGTCTACAGGAGGTTGGCAACACAGAAAAAAAAATATAAAACGCTACCTACAACTTACAAAGTTACTAGGCATTAGTCTACAAAGCTAACTGCACTTAATGCTAAGATACATTTAACTACAGAAGAAATGTTACCTTTTCAAACAGGAGGCCCCCAAACTCCATTTTTACATGAAAAATTGGATTCCATAGAATACAACAAAATCTGTGAAAGTAATAATAATACTTAATGCTTGGTGCTTTGGATAGTGACTAGCAATTTTTTATACACTACATCTAAACATTTCATTATATTTCAACGCTGAAGAAAAGGAAATTGGATTTTTTTTCCTCCTCATCATTGTCTGGTTCAGACATAACATTAAACTATAGTTGAATATTTAGGCTATACACATTCTCCTTTCCCTTGGTATGTGGAGATGAAGGAAATAAAAAAAAATATTTGTAAACCAGAGGTCACCCAGAATTCATTTTTTTAAATTATGGATTTTGCAAATACATCAGCATTAAACCAAAATGCCAGGTTTACTTAATTCCAAAGGTTAAGTTCTACTTATTATTATTATTATTATTATTTTACAATTTGTATGCCACCTAATTCACCAGATTCTGGAAACAGCCAGATTTTTCCAAGTTCTGATTGATATAAAATTGGATGTAAATACTTCAAATATCCTCACTGGCACAAGCTAGGGGAGAAGGTGTAAGCCATAGCTACCGTTTATAATTATGTCTGAACCAGCAAAAAATGTTAAGGAAAAACTGAATTATTGGATGTCCGAAATAAAACTGTGTGATGAGACTTTTGATGTTCTCTGTAGCAAATACCGGTAATTTAGTCTTAGTATATCTAACAATTATATAAAAATGATTCTGTTCCATAGCCTTCAGCCTCCAAACTGACCCCGATGATCCCAGGCAGCATGGAAATGACAAGCTCTGTTGTCTGGATAATTTGGAACTTGTGATTGCAATACATCTGAGTATTATCAGATGAGGAAAACCACAAATGTCAAATAGTGGCATTCCTAAATGTTTTAAAGATGTGTTGTTTCCAAATACAAGAAAAAGAAGTTATCTTTCCTTCAGAATTCATTTATGGAAATCTTTTGAAAACTCTGGTGGGGCTTCTGAAGATGTTCAAGTTTTAATATGAGTTTTTGGGTTTCACAAGAACATAGTACCTGGAAATTGTATAGCCTTAGTGTGAAATGCTGAGAATTGTTATTTAAGTAACAGTAGTTGGGACAAGCCTCATTAATAAATGCTGTGATATTTCAATTAATTTGATTTCTGATGTGGCAAATATGACGGGCAGTTTTGTTTGTACTTCTGTTCTGGTATGAATGCTAATACTGTATATTATTTCTAGGAAACCCAAAGGTGCTTTTTCACGAGGCAACTGGACTGTCTTTTTTTGTCTTTGAAGGTGTTTCACTTCTCATTCAACAAGCTTCTTCAGCTCTGACTGGATGGTGGGGAGTGGAAGGATGTATACTCCTTACAGACAGCTGGTCATTTGCATTCTTGTAGAGAGTCATGTTTTAATTCAAATGAGTGAAAGAGGCCTACTGTATACATGCTTAACCTTCTAGACTCTTCCTTCTAGCTAGATAATGTAAGAATAAAAGAATAACAGAGTTGGAAGGGACCTAGAAGGCCCTGCTCAAGTAGCAAACCTTATAATGTTTCAGACTGATGGTTTTCCAAACTCTGCTTAAAAGGATCTCCGGTCCTTTCGCCGCGGCCTTAAAAAATTTCTTTTCCATCAGGCTGACCTGGATTGACAGGGATTGTTAAAATGTTTTTAACTTATTATTGGGGCTGCTAGTTTAATTCTTTTTTTTAACTTTTGTATTATTGTATTTTTATTGTTGTTAGCCGCCCTGAGTCCTTCGGGAGATAGGGCGGCATATAAGTCCCAAAAATAAATAAATAAATAAAAACCTCCAGTGATGGAGCACCCACAACAACTTCTGCAGGCAACTCGTCCCACTGATTAATTGTTCGGTCATTAAATTTCTCTTTAATTCTAAGTTGGTTCTGTTCTTGATTAGTTCCCATGTGCTTTTGTCCAGTTCCTGGTATGAGAGCTACTGCACTGCCCTACAGCCAACCATTAACACACTTTCAAGACTGAGACTGGGCAATGTTATAACCCTAACCCATTCTGCAATATGATTCAGGGTAGTTTCTGGACGGCAATTGAAGGCTTCCATGATGGGCTTTCCCCTCCCACCCATGTCACCTACTGGCAGGAGCATCACTACTGCTTTCCTGAGGATGGATAGGAATTCAATCTCTAGTCTGTATTATTGATTAATGGACCCTACATTTTACTGCGTGTCTCTTCTGATGGGACTGTCCATCTCTTGATTAATCTGGATGACCTCTCGGTGGCAAGATCTATGAAATCATTTTATAAGACTGTCTGTCTGCTGCCTAAATGATTAGAAGATGAAATTTAAAAGGCAAAACAGAGAATCCTAAATTATAGCACTTTTAATGTTATAACACTCTGGAGCTTTCTCTCTTTCTCCCCTGTGAAGATGGGCTCTTCTATGAATTAATGTTGGTTAGACAAAAGGTCTATTTTCTCTCCCTTCCACAATTCCACATATATGTAAGAGAGACAGAAAGAGAGAGAGAGAGAGAGACAGACAGACAGAGACAGACAGAGAGGGAGGGAGGGAGGTGAGGGAGAAAGATTTTCCCCATCTCATGATCTGCCCCCAGCAGATGTGCACACATACACACACACACACACACACGCACATACAAAACACACACACACACACACACACACACACACACAAGAAATCCTAGCTGATAGATATATGGAACTTCTGATTAGTAAAATATCTTTGGGCCACAGCAAGTAGGGTATGAAAATGAGCCCAGCGCTGACAAAGAATAAATTCTGTGTTGAGGTGAGCTCTGTACTGACCAATGCATCCTCACACATTGTTAAGTAGCACTGTCTCTGTCCAGAGAAAGAAATTTATAAAATTTATAAAAATACAGTTTTAAGAGGAAGAAAATTAAATAAACTGTAGTCAAAGCATTCACAAACAGGAATGTTGAAATTTATCTGTAAAAACTACCTGCTGTTTCACTATAAAAGCAGCCAACAGCCTAGTAGAAGGATAAGCAATAGTTTTTAATAGCATGGTGCTCGTGAACAAGACTTACGTGACAAACAGTAAAGATAGCATGAGTGAAGTTTATCTTAAAAAACAGAACACAACAGAACCCAAATCACTGGAGTGAGCTAAAAAGTTTAGGTAGTCCCAAATGAGGCAGAATATCTATCTTCATGCACCTTTCAGCCAGTGTTGACTCCTGATGATTGCCTGGGCTAATTCCTATAGTTTTCTTGGCAAAATTTCAGAAGTGGTTTTTCCCCCCATTGCTTCCTTATTACTAAGGCTAAGAGAGTGACTGGCTCAAAAATCACCTAACTGGCTTTGTACTTAAAATGGGACTAGAACTCACAGTCTCCTGGTTTCAAGACTGCTGTCTTAACCACTACACCAAAACTTTCTTGGCAGGATTTTAAAACGTAGCTTTTCTCTTTCCTTGAACTCCTGTTCCTGGAACACTGGCACAATTGTTCACTGCCTTGTCTTTACTATGTTTTTACTTTACTTGTCTTTACTATGTCTTGTCTTTACTGTGCTCAGTCTTTACTAGAACTGATTTGATTTGTAGGGGCAGATACCCCATTTTTTTAATTTATGTTGGATTGTTTTGGAAGTCATTCTGATATCTCTCTTTTGTTTCCCAAGAAACCTGTTCAGTCAGCAGACACCACATGAGTTGGCTGTTAGAAGAATGATTTCTAGCACAAGCATTTTCTTCATGTTGTTTTTCTATTTATTTTTTCTTTTTATAACTAAATAATTAATTAAACTATTATCTAATGTAGGAGCACAGGAACACTTCACACCAAGAATTTATGCATCATGATAGTACATGGATTTTGTTGCATGTTAAATTCTTAGATTTAGATGAACTGGTCAGCTGCAACACTTCCAGTACAGATTCCGATGGAAGGAAATTAGTTGTCCAATTGTGTTTCACTTCCATTTCCAAAAATATAGTAGCAATTGCTCCTAGAGGTTTGTGCCCATTAACTGGAAAGTTGTTTAAAGGATTTTGACCAGATATTGCATTATTCAAGGACTATTACAAGTAAGTTGGATGACAACCCAGAAGCATAGACCTCAAAAGATTCCCCCCCAAAACAAACAAACAAACAAACAAACAAACAAACAAACAAACAAACTGCAGAATCCAATCCTTTACTAAATTTGGTCACAAATAGTCCTCATTCCAGTTAATATAAACTTGTTATTCTGGGAATGACTAAACAGAAATTGAGAATAATTATATATGTATACTTTAAAAAAACTCTTCACATAGCATATAATATTGTGTGGAACTTGGTATGTTGTGGTGTCATGTTTCATGGGCATATTTTTCATAAATAATATTAGACTTACAATATGATCCAAACAGTATATAGCTTGGATCCTTATGCATATAAGTCTTTTTCTCTTTTATCCATAGTAACTGGAAAAATGTTAAATGAGTAATCCTTTTGTAGATATGTAAAATTATCTTTCTGTCCTATGATCTAAGAGCTGAACTACAACATCTAACATAATAATGCATATTTTATTATTAAACAAAACTTCCATATCGAAACATACAAATTACAATATTCTACAAATAATAGCTACAAGTTTTTCCTTTATTAATTCAGGCAATCTACTTTTGCAGTCACAAATTAGGAAAAAGGAATCTGGAAAAAAGAATCTTTTATCTGGATAAAAGAAATCTGTAAAAAAGATTAAATTCCACAAAGGAAATCAAAATTTTGAAAATTTTGGAGACAACAGGGCATACTTCCCTCTTTTTGAGAAGGCAAGGACATCCATAGGAAAGTGAAAAAGCAGCAATCAGTTGATGACCAAGATTATACTTTTTTTTACTATTTTGGGGGAACATACATTTGGGGATTATATTTGAATTGTGTTTTTAAAGCTTCCCCTTTTGGAGAATTTAGGACCAATTTAGACATTCAAACTGGGAATGGTGAGCTACTTCTTATGTAATAGTAAAGTACATATTTAATTGTTATGTTCCAAGCTTTAAGCAACAATTCTTCTTTTGGGACCAGACTTGCATATGGATGGTACAATAGACAGTTAAATTATTATTTCAATTTGCCCTAAATGATTCCAGAGACTTCCTCACCTACTCACTGCAGAACTAACCATTATTTGAATCACAGTTATTTACAGACTTTGCATTATTTTAATAGTATAGGCGCATATTTCTATTTTCAAAGGAAACAGATGCTGCTGTTGCTTTCTGATATTCACAAGTAGCTGGTCTTTTACCTGCTCAAGAAACAGTAACATGAAAATTTCAATCAGAAAAGGGGTAAAAAGCCTAACTAAAACAATTTAAAAATCAACAGTGATTTAAGCTACATATTCTATATATGCAGACATAGAATTTCAAACTCCAATATCTGTCTCTTTGACACACAATATGCCTCTTTTAGTAGAAGAAATTTAGATAAACATAGCATCTGTCAAAAGCCGCAATAGATTTATGGAAAGTATGTACAAATTGGTTAGATATGCTAAATATGCTCAGTGTGTTACCAGTCTCAAAAACATAACACTGTTTTTCTTTAGAAAAGATGAACTAAATGAAGATTCTTAATTTTAATTTATCTTTCTAAGTTCCTTTCACAGTTATGCATACCTACTTTCAGGGCAAAGGGCAGATTAAATAAAGACTAGGCAGTGTCAAGAGGCTCTATCTTGAAGCCCCAAAGAATCCCTGACCAGAGCTTCATTTATTAAAATATCCTTTAAATTTTCAATAAAATATGGAAAGATGGCATGCTCCTAAACAGAACCAGTATGATTGTCTTTATTTACAAAATTATTCTCAGTTGTAAATGGACCTATCCCTGTAAGGGAATTCCACAACCATAACAGTTGAATATGTGATACAGTGGGCCTACGGTGGAACTATTAGCCTTTATTCCAAATTATACTGATTCCCTGGCACACATATGAGATTCTAAGTCTATTTAATTTTATAATCAGAAAGCATATCCCATCTGCTCCTGGAACTGTTAAAACTGCATATGATTAGATCAAAGTCATGTGTGTAAGAGAAATTTCCGGATCAGTCTGCATCCTGAGTGTACTGATTCACCACATCTCCTTTATTTTGTGGGGATATAATGTTGGCTTGCTTTCAATAAGACTCTAAATTAGAGATCCTAGCTTGCAAAGTATAGTAAGAGGATTTTGAGGGTGTAAACTAGGCTTTGCTTACTCTTGTGGCATATTGTTCAAAATGTGCCTTAAATGACTGGTATTGACCATACCATTAGCAGAGAACACTACATGTGTTATTGGTATGACTAAACTGAGAACCTGGTTTCCTTGTCCTCTATCTTACTAACAAACATGATATTAAAGCCTTAATAGACTATGAGGGATAGTGGAGGTATAACTGCCAGGGGCAATCCATTTGTTTATTTGATGGAAGAAAATGATTTGGAATGTAAGGGAAGTCAATGATAAACAGCATAAATTAATTAAATGAAATGAACGGGAAAGGTACTTAAGTTGTGTTCCTGTAAAACTAAGAAAAAGGAAGACTGAATAGATCTTAATGAACATGCTAATCTTCCGGGTTAAGAGCTAATGAATTAGAAATATGGATGTATAGATTTAATTAAGAATGAAAAGACTATGTTATATGGCAAAAGGTATGATCTAGACTGTTCTGGATGCACATGAAAACAGATACATATAAGTGGATGATAATTGCGTGTTATGGCTCCAGTGAATTGTGATAATAAAAGAATCAGATATAGGTTTCAGGGAAAATTGTGCAACATTCTGATTTAATGATGAGAGCTGGGGAAAGTCCATTACATGACCTCAATGGACAGATGCGAATGAGGTGAGGGGGTTGCAGAAAAAGTGACTGGACCTTTTGGAGACTGAGGAATGAATAAGTATTGCAAATAGTATGGTGAATATCTACTTTTACATATATTCTGCAAAGAAATGAATATAAACTTATAGTCGTGACTGGCTGATAATGGAAGATTGAGAGAATTAGCGAAGGACATAAAGATAAGCTTAAAGAAAGACTAATAATAATAATAATAATAATAATAATAATAATAATAATAATAATGATGATGATGATGATGATGATGATGATGATGATGATAATGATAATGGAAGGGACCTTGGAGGTCATCTAGTCCAATTGCCTGCTCAGGCAGGAAACCCTATACTATTTAAGACAAGTGGCTGTCCAGTCTCTTCTTAAAAACTTCCAGTGTTGGAGAATTCAGCTTCTGGAGGCAGGTTGTTCCAGTGATTAATTGTTCTAACTGCCAGGAAGTTTCTCCTTAGTTCCAGGTTGCTTCTCTCCTTGATTAGTTTCCATCCATTGCTTCTTGTCCTGCCTTTAGCTCCTTTGGAGAATAGCTTGACTCCCTCTTCTCTGTGGCAGCCCCTGAGATATTGGAAGGCTGCTATCATGTCACCCCTCGTCCTTCTCTTCACTAAACTAGACATATCCAATTCCAGCATCCATTCTTTATATGTTTTAGCTTCCAGGCCCCTAATCATCTTTGCTACTCTTCTCTGTACTCTTTCTAGAGTCTCAACATCTTTTTTACATTGTGGTGAACAAAACTGGATGCAGTATTCCAAGTGTGATCTTACCAAGGCATTGTAAAGTGGTATTAGTACTTCACGTGATCTTGATTCTATCCCTCTGTTAATGCAGCCTAGCACTGTGTTGGCTTTTTTGGCAGCTGCAGCACACTGCTGGCTCATATTTAGGTGATTGTCCACTAGGACTCTGAGATCCCTCTCACAGATGCTACTATTGAGCAAGGTACCACCTATACTATATCTGTTGTTTGATAACATCAGAAAAGCATCTTGTGAAAAACAGTAGCAGAAGAAAAGCTATGAAAGAAAGTAGAATGATTATAAAAAAAAGAGAAATTTTAAAACCTGTGTAGAAAAATCAATCTTTTAACATAATGAATGAAAAATGAATACCTTACTGAACAGGCAATGGTGTTTTAATTCTTTTGTATTCTTTTGTAAGTAGGTGAAGTGACTGAACCAAAGATTTTCTACCAGAGTGAATGGAATTAAAAATAAAAATAATGGATTTGTGATAAAACTGAAGTAAGGGAGTCTTGGAAAGAGTATAACAGAGATGTTATGGGAATAATAACAGTATTTCAATAAATGCCATAAATACTGGTATCTAAAAAGAAATTGAAGAAAAGCTGGAAAAGTAGTAAGGTTGAAATAGTGTAACTGGAGGAATATGAAAAACAGGAAGTGGTTTACTTATAGAGAGGCAGTGTGATGATTTAGCTTTTTGAGCGAACAGTGCATTTGTATGTGGTCATTGGAAGAATGTGTTTATTGTTCCCCTGAGCAAAGGAGAACATAGCATGGGGGGATTGGTTTGTTAAGAATGCTAGCAAGTGTCTGGCGACATTCTGCTTGAAAAGGTTGAAGGAACAACCGTGAATTGTAAAATGTTATGCACAATATATAGTTGAGGTCTGGTTGACAAATCTGATACGAATGATATATCATAATGCATGCACAAGTGGAATGCTTTGTAAATGGTTAGTAAGCAGGAAGTAAGACAAAGGTGTTGGAGGCCCCCTTGGTTGTTTAAGGTATCTATGGATAAAGTTATAAGGAATACTTCAGGCAATATCCTGAATTACGGCTTTGGATAACTCCTGAGGTAAGCGGTAATTTTCTTTTCTTTGGAATGCCTTATAGCTTAACTTTTAAGAAAACAAGTAAATTGATGACAGAACAAATCAACCTAGAATTCTGGCTGGAAGCACAAATAATATTTTGGACACATTTGTGAAGGCCCAGTTCCCTTGAAAAGTCAGTCTGCAGTCAAAGGTGGAAAGAAAAGAAGAAAAGGATGATCAGCAGCAAGATGAATAGTTTCAATTACAATGGTGGTGGGCACACCATTTGGGGACCTGAAGCCAGGCTGGAGAAACTCTATCTATCTGGTTGCTAAGAGTCAACACCAATTCGATGACACATAATTAATCATGTCTATAGCCTTTTCCCCTTGGCTTTAGTTATTTGCTTTCAAAACAATCCTACAAATGATCCTTTAAAATTAAGTTGCTGCCTTGCTAATCCATTCAATGCATTTTCATGTTACTTACAGCCTTTTCCTCTTGCTTTTAGTTATTCGTCTTCAAAATAATCCTGCAAATAATCATTTAAAATTAAGATTTCAAGTTGCTAATCCATCCAGTGCAGTTTTTACATTGCCTCCTCCTCCTCATATTTTTACAATAGTTAAAATAAATAAAAATTTCTTGTTCTTGTTTATATATTCACATAGATTTTCTCTTCTTTCCTTCCCATTAGTGTAAGGCAATTTTTTAGAATTTAATTTTGTGAATAAAATAAATAGGAAAGTCTGCAAATTAAAGTATTCATATCGGCAGGTTCTGTGTAAGGTCTCCTTTAAATTATCCGAATGTTAGAAAAATCAAAATATTTTACACAATTAGTTTCAGTAGAAATAAGTATGTGAGAGTGGGAACTTTTAATTTGCATTGTAAATCACTTTGTGGAAAATATTTGCAATAGCAAGAATATATAAATGCTTTAAATAAATTAACATGTAAATTAATCATCATATGGTATATTAGAAATCCAATTATTTTGTTTTAAATAATGTTTACCTAGCTGTAATATGCTGGTTAAAGTAACATGTTTGTGAGAATAAAAGTGCTAAATTTATGCAGTGTTCTATAATTATTTTCCAACAAGTTACAAAATGGAAAACACCTGAAACAGTTTAATTTTCTTACAGGCTTCTAACTGTAAAAGAACAAAGGGAAGGAGAATAAAACAGAACCAGTGTGAAATTATTTGTCCTCATTATTCATTCAAAGCAGAAAACCCAGTGTCGGTGTTCACTTAAGGGTATACTGTAACTATTCAATTCATCACCTTTATCAGCTTCTATGAAACCAAACCATAACCGGGCAGAAGCAATATAGTCACTATTGTCTTAACTGCGTATTTTCCAGGAACACAAGGTTGAAGGTGAAGACAACTTATGCCACACAATTGTCTTTCACCTACTCTTTTTTTTCTTCAAATATCTACACAAAGACTGACAAAGATGACAACAGGTGTTAACTAAAATTTATGCTAAAGTACATTATGGTCAAAGAGCAGTATTTTACACATCATACATTTCTTTGGAATTTGCCTAGCCTAGGTTAGGTATTTTTATATTCCACTGACTACAGTTAAAGGTTAAACATGGCGATACCTTTGTCTGAACAGAAATATTCTTTTGGCTATTTCAGATTGATGACAATATGTACCTGTCACAAATTTGAAATTCCTTACCTCACCCACCCAGCCAAACCCAATTTTTCTATTTCTTTTCTGCTGAACCCTCCTTCCTTTCTTTTCCTTTATCAAGTCCACCAGCTGCCTGTAATTAGTGCAGGTTCGCATCCCACCAGGCTCAAGGTTGACTCAGCCTTCCATCCTTCCGAGGTAAGTAAAATGAGGACCCAGATTGTTGGGGGCAATTAAGCTGACTTTGTAATAATGCCGCTTGGCGGGGGCCAAAAGCCCTAATAAGCAGGCATATACATAGAATGAAGGCTATTGCTAAGCACATTGGTTTGTGCTTAAATTGTAAGCCGCCCTGAGTCTTCGGAGAAGGGCGGGATATAAATGGGATTAAAATAAATAAAATAAATAAAATAAGTCCATATGTATAATAAGTCTCCTTCTACCTTCTTTTTTCTTCTCACAATTCAGGTCAGCCCAGCTAATAGCAAGCCAATATTCTTAGATCTAGAATATGAACTCAGTCAAGGATTCTTAGGACCAAAGCAAATCAGCCATTCACTTTCTTTGACAGATAGGCAGCTAAGATAATTATCATAGCTAATCATACTTTGGATTTTTGATACTAATTAAAATTAATTTAGTAAAGTACTTTAAAGGGTATGAATGACATCATATATGATATAAGCACATAACTAACTGCCAATGGCTGGACAGATTTCCATATTGTGCATAAGTGACATTTAGAAAAAGTATATGCTTGCAACTTAGATATTTTGTTCCAAGACAACAGAGCCTATATATAGAGTGTAAACAGTGGTAGGATTCAAATATGTGAACAACCAATTCTCCTTGTGGATGCCACTTCCGGAAGTCCATTCTGGGCCTGGGCAACAAAAAATTAGCTACTGGTTTTGCTGAAGTAGTACGAACTGGTTGAATACCACCATTTGGTGCAAATGCCTATATATTAAACTGGGCAATATGAACAATGTAGGGATCTTTCTGGTGACCTGATTGCACTGCTGGGTCCCTACCTGAACTTCTGAATCTGATTTCTGGGTTAGTGCCAGAATCCCTTTGCTTTTTGGTGTTAGGAGCTCAATCAGATAAAGCTCAGGAGTTCATGGCTTTGATAGTGCCCATGGTGGTGATGGTAGAGGTAATGGAGAACATCCATTGTTTCAAGATATAAGTGGTATGAGGTCATTCAATTCTAAATTGCTACCCAGCTATGCAGGACAGATTGTCAATGTCTCATCCCAGTGTTTGAAGAATGTTGAGACTTAAGTAGGATGAAACAGGCTAAAGCAAGGGTCTCCAAACTTAGCAACTTTAAGACTTGTAGATTTCAATTCCCAGAATTCCCCAGCCAGGGAATTCTGGGAGTTGAAGTCCACAAGTCTTAAAGTTTATTTATTTTATTTATTTATTTATTTTATTTATTAGTTTTTATAAACTGCCCTTCTCCCGAGGGACTCGGGGCGGTGTACAGAGGAAGGAATGTATACAGATTGAACAATAAAAATAATAAGAAACACTAATGAAAACAAACTGGGACCCCAATTAACGCTATCATGCCAGGCCGGACTGCTGGAACAGGAAAGTTTTTAAGTCGCGACGGAAGGTACGGAGGTCAGGGGCCATCCGGATTTCGGTTGGTAAGCTGTTCCAGAGGGCTGGTGTACCCACTGAGAATGCCCTCCCCCTGGGGGCCACCAGCCGACATTCCTTGAGCGGTGGCACCCTGAGGAGGCCCTCTCTGTGGGAGCGCACAGGACGGTGGGGTGCTGACATTGGCAGAAGGTGCTCCCGTAGGTAGTCCGGACCCATGCCATGTAGGGCTTTGTATGTCATTGTTAGCACCTTGAACTTCACACGGAAGGCAACCGGAAGCCAGTGCAGCGCACGGAGGAGAGGTGTGATATGGGAGTATCGGGAGGCTCCCAAGAGTGTCCGTGCCGCCGCACCTTGCACCAGTTGAAGCTTCCGAGTGGATCTCAAGGGCAGCCCCATGTAGAGAGCGTTACAATAGTCTAGGCGAGAGGTCACAAGGGCATGGGTGACTGTACGTAAGGAATCCAGGTCCAGATAAGGCCGTAGTTGGCGAACTAGTCGAACCCGGGAGAAGGCCCCCTTGGTCACAGCTCCTATGTGGTCTTCCAGGGAGAGCTGCGAGTCTAGGAGGACACCCAGGTTGCGGGCCCTATCAACAGGGGGAAGTAACTTGTCCCCAATGTTAAGCAGTGGGACGTTCTGAATATCCTGGCTTGCCGGTACGTACAGCCATTCAGTCTTGTCCGGGTTCAGTTGAAGCCTGTTTCTCCCCATCCATTCCCGGACCGCTTTCAGGCAGCGGGACATCACGTCTAGGGCATCACTGATATTGTTTGGAGTTGAGATAAAAAGCTGGGTGTCATCAGCATACTGATGGTACCCTACTCCAAAACTGCGAATGATCTCACCCAGCGGTTTCATGTAGATGTTGAACAGGAGAGGCGAGAGGACCGACCCCTGAGGGACTCCGCAAGCGAGAGGCCTCGGGGTCGACCTCTGTCCCCCTGTCAGCACCGACTGCGAGCGACCCTGGAGAAAGGAGGAGAACCAACGCAGAACCGTGCCTCCCACTCCCAGTCCCCTGAGGCGTCGCAGCAAGATACCATGGTCGATGGTATCGAAAACCGCCGAGAGGTCTAATAAGACTAGGACAGAGGAATGGCCCCTGTCCCGGGCTCTCCAGAGATCATTCATCAGAGCAACCAATGCCGTCTCCGTGCTGTAGCCCGGCCTGAAACCCGATTGGTACGGGTCTAGATAAACCGCTTCATCCAGGATCTGAGGAAGTTGGTGCGCCACCACGCTCTCAACAACCTTCGCAAGGAAGCGAAGATTGGAGACTGGACGAAAGTTATTCAAAGAGGATGGGTCCAAGGTGGGCTTCTTGAGGAGAGGTCTCACCACCGCCTCCTTCAAGGCGGTGGGGAAGTGACCCTCACTCAGAGAAGCAGAGATGACCGCTAGGAACCAGCCTCGTGTCCCCTCTCGAGCTGCATAGGCCAGCCAGGAAGGGCACGGGTCCAGTAAGCATGTGGAGGAGCTCAACCTTCTCATAATCCTGTCCACTTCCTTAGGAGTTACAGGATCAAATTCTTCCCAGATGACGTCGACAAGACTGTCCATGTCTTGTTCTTCCATCTCAGCCCAGTTGGAGTCCAGGCCAGTTCGAATCCGAGCAATTTTATCCAGTAGATATTGACCAAATTCCTCGGCTCGACCCTGCAAGGGTTCCTCCCTCACCTCTTGGTTTAATAGGGAGCGAGTCACCCTGAACAAGGCAGCCGGGCGATTATCTGCGGACGCGATGAGGGTGGAAAAGTAGTTGGATTTTGCCACCCTTATCGCAGCGAGATAAGACCTGGTGAGGATTCTTAGTCGCAATCGGTCGGATTCGGATCGACTGGATCTCCAACGGCTCTCTAGGCCCCGTCTCCGACGCTTCATCTCCCGGAGCTCCTCGGTGAACCATGGGGCTCGCTGGGATCTGCGCCGGGTCAGAGGCCGCAAGGGTACAACTCGGTCCAGAGCCTCCGTGGCTGCCTTTTCCCAGGCTTCCACTAAGGCATCCGCCGAGCTGTGAGCAGGGGGTGCATGCGTGTCCCTAAGCGCTGCCTGGAACTTATCAGGGTCCATTAGGCGCCTAGGGCGGTACCATCTGACTGGCACCGTGCACCCACGGTGGGGGGTGGCAAGGGGGAAGTCTAGCCGCAGGAGGTGGTGATCGGTCCATGACAGGGGCGTAACAGTTGTGGCACCCCCACCGATATCATCACGCCACCGTCCAGACAAGAACACCAAGTCTGGGTTGTGGCCTCTCTCATGAGTCGGCCCAGAAATTATTTGCAACAGGTCCATGGCCGCCATGGAAGCCATGAACTCCCGAGCCAGTTCGGACGATCCTCCCAGGGACGGTAGATTAAAGTCGCCCAAGACCATGAGTCTTGGGAATTCAACCACCAACCCTGAGAGGACATCGAGTAGCTCGGGTAGGGCCGCCACTGCACGATTAGGTGGTAGGTACGCCAGCAGCAGGCCCAACTGCGCCCCTGGGCCGTATCTCAGTAGGAGAGACTCACACCCGACCATCTGAGGGACGGTGGTCTCTCGCGGGCTAAGGGATTCCCTGATGATAACTGCCACTCCCCCGCCCCTCCCATGAGCCCGGGGCTGGTGCAGTACCTGGAAACCTGGCGGGCAGAGGACAACCAGAGGAACACCCCCCTCTGGGCCCAGCCAGGTTTCCGTGATGCAGGCCAGGTCCGCATGCTCATTCTCCACTAGGTCACGAATGAGGTGAGCTTTGTTAGCTACGGACCTTGCATTCAGGTAGACCAGCCTTAGCATGGGAGGGTGCGCACCTTTGCTCCCGGGTCCTCCGGGGGAGAACAGAGGGTCGGAGCGTCTCACCGCTTGTACAGAGCGGAGATGACACTCCCGGTGACGATACGGCCCTCTGTCTGTGCACCTTCTGCCATTCCCCACCATCCTAGGGATGGGACGTTTGTCAGTACGCCACTGGGTGTTATCGGCGACTGGTCCTCGTTGTACGCCGTCGCGAACGGCCGTGGGCCTGGCATGCGTTATGGTGGCTGGAAGGCGTGCCTTTCGCGCGCAACCATAGTCTTCTCCCTCCCCCCTCCCTAACCCCACAAAAAACTTAACTAAGAACTTAATCAGGGGCCTCTTGTTGGGCTTATGCTGGAGGCCCCTGACCCTGCCCGGCCATCTCTCAGAGGCCCAGTGGTTGGGCCCGTCATCAAGATTGGATGTGATGCAGGCGGGTCGCACCCAGGAGAGTGGGGAACCCCTGAGGGCGTGCAGTACTGTGCTAGAGTATTGAACGAGCATAGTCACAGGTGGTTCCGGGAAGGCTGTCCCCTGGATGGTGAATTTGCAGGAGGGTCGAGTCGGGTAGGTGCGTTTCTGGATCGTCGCCCTGCCACTGCCACTTGGCCGGGCGAACCCCCAGAAGCAGGCCACTCCTCATCCTCTCACGATGGGTTGTGTCTCTGCTTCCGGAGGTGGTCCAGAACGTACTCTGGGTGAAGCATACCCCATAGAGCTCTCACCTCTATGGGGTTGCAGGTGTAAGGCCCAGCCACTCTGCCACCGTGGCTAGCACCCAGGCCCGTTATGTCCTGTGGGGAGAGAATGGGCAAGGATGGTTGAGAGTGGGCAGAAGGCAGGATGGAGGGATCCATTAATTGGCGTCAGCTCTGGTGGTTCAGCCGCCCAAACAGTTCCCTCCCTGATCCTCTGGGCGTTGTTCCCGGCCGCAGCTCCATGGCCCCTATTGGTTGGGGACCGTCCGGAGCGTGGCCTCCCAGAGGTATGGGAGTCCCTGGTGTCATGCCCCTGCTGTTGCCGTCTCCGATCAAGGTGTCTCGAGGAGGTGGCTCGGGGTGTAGGCCGCAGATGCCTCGCCGCCGCCGCTACCGCCGCTGTCTGAGGCCCCTGGGCAAAAACGGTCTAAGGCCCAGAGAGGCTGTCACCGCCGTCTTCGCCTTCGTTGCCGCCGCTTCCGTCGTACAGGGCATAGAGGAGTCGTTGGCACCCATTCGGGGCGGCTGGAAACGGCTCAGAGTGCAGGCCGGAGACGCTACGCCGTGTCCATTTTTGCCGGCGTCGAGGGATCCTGGTGAGGGTGGTCGGCCGGGGCCTGGAGAAGCTTTCGCTGCTGCCGTGGCCCACGTCGCCGTCGCCTCCATTGCCCAGCGTCTCCTTTGGTGTGAATCTTTCGGAGGCACCGCCGTCCAGGAGCAGCCCACGGTGGTCGAGACGCCGCACCGCTGTTGCTAGCGTCTCTGTCAGGGCCTCTGTCAAGGCCCCTCGGAGGACGGTCGACCGGGGCCCAGAGCAGCTGCCTCACCGCCCGTGTCTTCGTTGCTGCCGCTACCGTTGTAAAGCTGGTCTGCGGCGTCTTCTTGATCACTCGGAGACGCCGCCGCTATCCGGGAGCAGATTAGGCAGCCGAGGCAAAAACAGCAGCTCCGGCCCCGCTCAGGATTGTTGCAACGGCCGTAGCGGTACAGGGGGCGGGCCGGAGATGCCACGCCGTCAGTGCTACCGCCGCTGTCAAGGCCCCTGGGTGGCGAACGACTAGGCCTGGAGAAGCAGTCCCGGCCGCCGTCGTCTTCGCTGCCGCCTCTTCCACCGCCCAGCTGATCCGCGGCGCCTCCTCTGATCCTCGGAGACGCCGCCGCTGCCCACTGCTGCTGCTGTTGGTTTCGTTGCCGGCGCCTCCGCCGCACAGCTGATCTGCGGAGACGCCGCCCTTGCCCGGTGATCGGCATCGGAGGAGACCGCAGACCAGGGCTCGCTGGGCTCTCACCGCCGAAGATGCCGCCGCCACCCGGGAGCCGGTCAGGGTCAGAGCAGAGCCTCCGGCCCCTCCTGGATGGCTGCGAGGGCTGTCGTGGTCCAGGGCTGTCGTGGTCCAGGGGCGGGCCTCTCGCCGCCGATGCCGCCGAAGATGCCGCCGCCTCCGCCACCCAGCTGGTCCAGCTGGTCCGCGGCGTCTCCGTCGATAGCCCGGAGACGCCGCCGTCCCCGGGAGCCGGTCAGGGGGCCGGGGCAGAGCAGAGCCTCCGGCCCCTCCTGGATGGCTGCGATGGCTGTCGTGGTCCAGGGGCGGGTCTCTCACCTCCGGCGCCGCCGAAGATGCCTCCGCCTCCGCCACCCAGCTGGTCCAGCTGGTCCGCGGCGTCTCCGCTGATAGCCCGGAGACGCCGCCGTCACCCGGGAGCCGGTCAGGGGGCCGGGGCAGAGCAGTTGCCAAGTTTGGAGACCCCTGGGCTAAAGCAAGCAAGATGGAGCTGTGGTTTGTGCAGTAAAATGCTTCATCTTCTCTGACGTTATCTCTTGACAAGATGGCACTATTCCAAAGAAGTAGTTCTGGACATGCAGCTTCTACTGGATGGGCAAATGGAGACTATGGCCAAGGGTCCTTGGCCATGTTCCCACTGCTGCCTAAGTTGTGGCCATACCTGTTGCAGAAGCACCTCACAATAACCTATGCCTTCACAACCACTTGTTTGGACTACTTCAATCTGCTTACAAGGCAGTAGAAGTTCATTCAGAAACTGCAATTACTGTAAAAAAGCAGAGACTCACTGGCTGGTGCTCATTGCCATGAATACCTCATATCAGCTATAGGACTATCATTCAGTTTTCATTGGCTTCTGAGTGCAATTAGAGGTTTGTCTTAATCTATTAAGTCCTACATGGATTGGCATCTAGGTACTTTCAGGACTGCCTTCTGGAGTCAGAGGAAAACCATCTAATCTGTTAACAAGACATATAAGTTTATCATGATCAGACTTGCTCTCCTTTTGTTGTTGTTTTGGAAAGTACTGAGTTATATATATAACTCCATCTAATTATGAAATAAAGCAAAAAATGCCTGCAATCACACAGTTGCTTTTGAAAAGCTGAAGCATTAAGTGGCATATAAGGATGGACCAAGACAAGTTTTGTTCAGCTACAAAATATTGTCTGTACCTAGCTCTTCCTCTGGCGTGCCAGGAAAACTGATCCCTGTCTTGAGGAGGTCACCACCGTCTTCCTCTGAAAAGACAGAAAAAGGTCAAGAATATACGTAGATATTTTCAGACTCACAATTAAGGGATAATACACTTTCAAAAAAATCGGTCTCTCTTAAAACATGGGGGCATTCTGGGAGTTGAAGTCTATACATCGTAAGGTTGCTGAGGCTGAAGAAACAGTGTCTTAAAAGTATGTATCCTGTTTCAGTCTTCATTTTCCTTAAAACTGTGAAGGTTTTCCTAATATGGGTAGTCCTCAAATTCTGACCTGCTGCTTAGACAAACCTCAAAAAAGCTATTTATGATCCAGAATTGAAGTTCCAATGGCCGGTCCCCACTACTCCAGTCACATGGTTGCACTCAGCAACTGGTCCACATTTAAGGCCATTTGCAACATCCTATGGTCACGTGACCCTAATTTATGGCTCCCCCCCAGAAATTGGCATTTCCAGCAAAAACCACACCATAGTGACCAATGGGTTTACTCAACGACTGCAACATTCATTTAACAACCACAGCATTTGCTTTATAACCATTTATTTTAACCTAAATAAAAGTTCTGAACTGCTTATCTAGGCTTCCCCCTCCTTCAATAATTCCAGTTTTATTTTATTACAGAATTTTTTTAAAAATAATTCATTACATTAATTAACAATCTGTTTTACCTGGCTTTTTCATAAAATAAAAAGTTTTGTTTTTTTAGTTCTGATAGCTTATATTTTTGTCAATCTATTGTAGTGTCCATGAAGATTCTTAGACATTCAGGTCACAGTTGTCCCAAATGTGCTTTTTCAAAAGGCAACTGGACTTTCTTACTTTTTTCCTTGTTTTGTTTCTCATCCCAAAGAAGCTTCTTGGATGAGAATCGAGATGTCTTCAAGGAAAAACAAAGAAAGTCCAGTTGCCTTGTGAAAAGGTACCTTTGGGACAATATATTTCAGTATTATGATCTTCACCTAACTTATTTTAGTTATTATAATTTTAGCTGAGAATATAAATATAAAGAACTTTCTGTAAGATTTGGATCCATTACTTCATTTTTATATCAACAGATTGTATATTCAGCTTAAAGTCATGATAATGAAATTTATTCTCAAACTTGAGATCTGTTGGCCTATGAGCTGCACAATCTCCAAATAACATGACAACATACAGTACTGAGGGACATCAGGTTGGGGAAAATAACCCATCTAAATCTCATACAACAACAAATGTAGGACAAACAGCCTGGCAGAAGGCATCCATGAACACTAACTGGGAGTCAAAAGGCATGACGAAAATTCTTTAATTTCACAATGTATAGACATTTTCAATTGGGAAAATGTGACCATCCTAGACCAGGCCAAATCCAAAAATACCAGGGAATTTCTAGAAGCCTGGCACTCTGACAAATCAGCCATCAACAGACAGGGACATTAACAACATCTATAGACTATGCAAAAGAGACAATCAACCGGCCTAAAAGAGAAAAAGACTCCAGCACCTCCCCACCAGTAATCACCACTTAGGTCAGCATAGATCAGAGGTCTTCAAACTTGGCCCTTTTATGACCTGTGGTCTTCAGCTCCCAGAATTCCTCAGCTAGGCACGCTGGCTGAGGAATTCTGGCAGTTGAAGTCCACAAGTCATAAAAGGGCCAAGTTTGAAGACCCCTGGCATAGATTAACTCCAAGGTCACTTTCAGACCAACAATCAAGTAAGCAATACCCCAATCAAGAATCTGCCACAGAGCCATTAGTAAACAGCGCAACCGAAGAATCCCTAAGACCGCCCCCACAGACAGACAGACAGACAAGACTCCAGAATATAAACTGACAAACATCACTCCTTACTAGCACTGATGATGTTACCTAGTCAGGGTAATGAAATGTCTGCAAGAAAACAAGCAAGCTCAGAGAGCACCAAGGACCCCTCACAAATGCTGCTTCATATAGATTTTATTCTGGCTAGGACCCATTCTAAAGTTCAACTAGCCTACTTAAGACAACAACAGTAGGAAAGATTGTGCAGAACTTGCAAAGATGAAAAGTTTTCTCAGAGATTTGCTTTTTTTCTATATAAAACGATTCAATTTACTATGTATTTAAATAAAATCTATTTGGAGAGGCGATGGACAATTCCAGTTAAATGCAAACACAAATCAGGCAGTTTCTACAGAGGTGGGAGCACGAGCTTGTCTACTGTACATGTTAAATTGAGAAGCAGAGTCTTTATTTCATTATGTGAAATACAACAATAACAGAAAGATGCCATAAAGTGAACTTTAAAATAGTATTAAACGGAAGACAGAAGTAAAGGAAAAATAGTTCGTTTTTTTTAAAAAAGGAGAAATACAAAGTGATAGAGGCCCAGTGCCATGGATTGACTATTATCCTTTAGCCTCTCTTCTCTCTTTTTAAAGTGAGAACAAAAAGTAAATAACCTCACAGGGATCCTCTTGAACAAATTTAAGGAAAACATTATAGTTTTTACTTTTACTTAAGCCATGAAAATCTACTTTTTTTAAAAAAAGAATCATTATGCTGAAAGAAAAAGTACAGCTGTTTGCTTTGTTTTAATGTAAGATTTAAATAAAAGGAATGGGTAATGTTACTGGTCTTTTGTAATTGTGCTTTTCACAGACCATTGCACCCTAGAATGTTTTCCTATTATTCCTATTTGGACATTATCCTGATTATTTTTATTATGTGCCCACAATAAACCAGAGGGATATTTTTCTCTCATTAAAAAAAAGTCCTTCTCTGATCTGCTATTGTAATCTGAACTGTTTGTTTCTACATCATCCCTATTAACTGCTGCAGAAGATCAGATTAACTCAAGAGACTGCTATAAATAACTTTCTGCTTCTTTACTTCCCAAACGTAAAATAAAAAGATGGTTTCTTTATATATTTTTTACTTCCAAAGAGTGAAAATGTTGAGATTATACCTTAGGGCAGAGGTCACCAACCTTTCTTGGCTGGTGGACCAGAGGGAAAGGGGGGGAAAGCATTTTGTGCATGCGTGGGGCTGCAAGCACGTGTGCGATGCAAATGGGGCAGCGCTAGCGCCCACATTATACTCGCTAGCCCTGCCCCATTCATGTGCGGTGCAGTGCCCCATTTTTGCGCCCCACGGTGTGGCAGCATCCCATTTTTGTGCCCCATGGCACGTCGTCATCCTGTTTTTGCGCCCCGTGGTGCGGTGGTGTCCCATTTTGGTGCCCCACTGCACAGTGACTTCTTGTTTATGTGCCCCATAGCAGAGTGGCAGCCCATTTTTGTGCCTCGGGGCTGCGGCACTAACCAGCCTATCCCATGCCCTGGTGGCTAGTAGGGAGAGCAGAAAGGCCCCTAACTTTGAATTTACTGATCTTCACAACAATTATCTTATGGACTAAAAAAAAAAAGTCAGACTGTAGTATCAATGCAGTCCCTCTACTAATTTATCAAAGGCTGGGTTTCCTCTCCTGAGCAGCTTAAAGAGAAGAAACAGCTGCAATAGAAAGTCAAACAAGAGGTCTCTTTGCAAGATAAATAGAGGAAAAATAAACTCAAACATAATATGAGTCTCTATGTCTCTATCTTCATCTTAAGCCTTAATTAAAAAAGAAATGGAGTAAAAAAGCTCCACTCAAATCTATGGCATTTTTCAAGCAGCTATTTAGCTATCACTACATTCTTCTATTCTTCATCTTTATGGCAGTGCTCAACATTTTGAAGGTTTGTTTAGTTTTTATTCAGGCAAAGGGCTCCAAATCAGTTCTGAGTGAAAAGATTTGCAAGGAGAAGGACATTCTGAGGCCTTTGATCTGCTCTGGTTTTCAACTGAAGGACAGGTTTAGGAATCATCATTTTATCAAACAAAGGGTCCGCTCTCTGCTATTATACAGAGCACCAAAAAGTCTGATGAATAGCACATGCAGAGGTCAGATTCTTGCAGACTAGACTAAGTCAGCAAGCCAAAAAACATGAAAAAGAGAGGAATGTTAACAAGCTTCTGTGCAAATATGTCTTATTCGTACAGGTAGATCTTGACTTACAACTATTCATTTAATGACCATTCAAAGTTACAACAGCATTGAAAAGTGACTTATGACTGTTTTCACACTTATGATCATTGCAGCGTCCCCATGGTCACCTGATCAAAATTCGGGCGCTTGGCAACTGGCATGTATTTATGATGGTTGTTGCAATATCCTGGGGCCATGTGATCACCTTTTACGAACTTCTGACGAAGTCAATGGGGAAGCCACATTCATTTAACAACCATGTTATTCACTGAACAACTGCAGCGATTCAGTTAACAGCTGTGGCGAGAAAGGTCATAAAATGGGGCAAAATTCACTTAACTGTCTTATTTAGCAATGGAAATTTTGGGCTTAATTGTGGTCCTAGGTCAGGGACCACCTATAATTAAGGCTCTTTCGATTCCACCTTGAACCCTAGAGCTGCAAGAATAAATTGTGCTTTGAGCAGAGTCCAACATAAAAGAGATGTGACAGGAAACAGCACAAACAAGAAGAAGGAGGGCAATATGGAATCATGTCTAAAGCAACTAGGTGAAACAGCTCCCCCTAGTTGTCAGGGTAGCTTGGAATACTTAGCACTTGAGCACCAAAAGATGCTTTTTACTTTGAACTGAGGAATCTTCTTGGGTGAGAAGTAAAACGTCTTCAAGAAACTCAGTAAAATCTAGTTGCCATTTGAAAAGAAAAAAGAAAAACAACCATGACTTGGATGACTGAGAACCTCCGTAGATACTTTGGACTTGAGTCTTATCAACCTTAGCGACATTAAGAAGTGTGGACTTCAACTTCCAGAGTTCCCCCGCCAGCATGCTAGCACCCCTAGTCCTTCTATTAAACTAGACATGCCCAGTTCCAGCAACCATTCTTTATGTTATAGCTTCCAGTCCCCTAATCATCTTTGTTGCTCTTCTCTGCACTTTTTCTAGAGTCTCAATATCTAGCCTCAATCTAGATGAGATTTTATTGTTAACAACCGTGGGGCCCACACGGACCCAGATTCATTTGAGTACCCTTCAGATGAAGTTTTTGAAGTGGGTTTTAAAAAAAATGGTTTCCTCCTCATCTTTGGCACATTGGATTAAGATGTGCTATTTCTAATTTACTGCCAGAGTTATTACCATGGCTTTTTTTGTCATAGAACGCTCAGAACGGAGTTCCGGCACCTTTTTTGGATGGAATCTTGTAGGGTAGGCAAGGCAGGTTGTATGACATGTGTGAGTTCCGGCACCTTTTTCTTTTACAAAAAAAAAACACTGGTTATTACAGATGGGTTTGTGTCTCCCTCCTTTAAGTTACATCAACAGCAGCTTTAAGTTCTTTTTGTTAGACAATCGCAATGTATTATGGGTGTTGTAGTTATGCATACTGAATATAAGCTTTTTAAAAAATAAAAAAGCGCAAAAGCTTATTAAGCTGGGTAGCAATGTACTTTATATACTGTCTTGAGGTAACTCACAGGATGTTTAAATATGTCTAAATGCTAAGATATGACTACAGTATATATACATTGAAGGTTTTATCAAGGAATATTTGAACATTTTGTTTTGTGAAGCATATTTCAAAGCATATTTCTTCAAAGGTTAGATTATTTTTTCTACTGGTACTATAATAATATTTGAGGTCTCTCTAGCCCACATGATTTAGTCCTGTTCAGTTATAGTTTTGTTTTGATTTCAATTCATTACAACAGTTAATATAAAGTTGGGGAAAATATAGAAATTAAAGCTGTAAATGTAATATTGAATTAGATTCTATTTCTTTTTATTAAATTCCTTAATATAAAATGTAAATAGAATTAAAGACAAATAAATAATGATAAATGGAAGAACAGGAAAGGGAATAGAGAGGATAAAATGAGGGAAAGGAGGAAAAGAAAAAAAATAAAAAAGCAGTGATTTTCATCTTTTTTGGCTGCAGTAAAATACATAGTAAAGTTATAATATTAGTTTTTTAGTTATGTCCAATAATAACCACTAGTCACTTCAATAACAATAACCCACTTAATTGTCAAAACTCACAAGTCAAAGTTTCATTGTTTTCTCTTTCACACAGAAAGCCCAGAAGTGATTTACAAATAACCACAAAACTATTTACATTCTTGTCCCTAATTAATATTGAATTAGATTCTCAAGAGGTGGAATTTGCCATATCAAGCCTACTATTTGCCAAAGAGAATTATTCTACATAGAAGGAAGGAAATTTGCACTTTTGATGTTAAAGAATACATTCAAGAAATGTGTCATTAAACTTCTGTCTAATTCAAAGGTGGGCAACCCTGGCCCCTTACGACCTATGGACTTCAATTTCTATTTCTATTTCTATTTCTATTTATTAAATTTTTATACCGCCCTTCTCCCGAAGGACTCAGGGCGGTATACAGGGCAATAAATATCAAAATATACATACAAAAGTTAAAAAGAATTAAATAATTATGCCCAATATAAAACAATGATTAAAAAATGTTAAAACCAAATCCAAACCCCAACCCCATCAGACCAGGCCGGATTGTTCAAATAAATAAGTTTTTAGATCGCGTCGGAAGGAGCGAAGGTCGGGGGCCGTCCGGAGCTCAACCGGCAAGCGGTTCCATAGGTCTGGCACGCCCACAGAGAACGCCCTCCCCCTGGGGGCCACCAATCGACATTCTCTGACCGGTGGCACCCTGAGGAGGCCCTCTCTGTGGGAGCGCACTGGGCGGAGGGAAGTTGATGCTGGCAGCAGGTGCTGCCGTAGGTAATCCGGACCCATGCCATGTAGGGCTTTAAAGGTCATTACCAGCACCTTGAATCTCACCCAGAGGGCAACCTATGGACTTCAATTTCTTGAATTCCTGAGCCAGCTGGACTTCAATTCCCAGCATGGATGGCTCAGGAATTCTGGAAGTTGAAGTTCACAGGTCATAAAGGGGCCAGAGTTGCCCACCCCTGGAGTAATCAGTCTTTCTTGAATTCACATTATTGCAATGGCCAAATTTCATCCATTGCTTTGTCAGATCTTGTTCATAATTTTTCTATACTGAAATTACCTTAGTTTTATTGCAAATCTTTTGATAGTTTACATGTAAAAATTCCGTAGAAGAGAATTTCATTTAACCTCTCCTTTTGAGATTAGAAAAAGGGGTGAATGGTACACTTTTTAAATAACAGCATCATTGTCCTTTTATTTTGTTGTTGTTAGTTGCGAAGTCGTGTCCGACCCATCGCGACCCTATGGACAATGTTCCTCCAGGCCTTCCTGTCCTCTACCATCTTCTGGAGTCCATCTAAGCTCACACCTACTGCTTCAGTGACTCCATCCAGCCACCTCATTCTCTGTCGTCCCCTTCTTCTATTGCCCTCAATCTTTCCCAGCATTAGGCTCTTCTCCAGTGAGTCCTTCCTTCTCATTAGGTGGCCAAAGTATTTGAGTTTTAGCTTCAGGATCTGGCCTTCTAAAGAGCAGTCAGGGTTGATCTCCTCTAGGACTGACCGGTTTGATCGCCTTGCAGTCCAAGGAACTCGCAGGAGTCTTCTCCAGCACCATAGTTCAAAGGCTTCAATTCTTTGGCGCTCAGCCTTTCTTATGGTCCAGCTTTCACTGCCATACATTGCAACTGGGAAGACCACAGCCTTGACTATACGCACTTTTGTTGGCAGGGTGATGTCTCTGCTTTTTAGTGTGCTGTCTAGATTTGCCATGGCTTTCCTCCCAAGGAGCAAGCGTCTTTTAATTTCTTGGCTACAGTCCCCATCTGCAGTGATCTTGGAGCCCAGGAAAATAAAATCTGTCACTACCTCCATTTCTTCTCCATCTATTTGCCAGGAATTGAGAGGGCCGGATGCCATGATCTTGGTTTTCTTAATGTTTAGTTTCAACCCAAGTTTTGCACTCTCCTTCTTCACCCGCAACAAGAGGCTCTTTAGCTCTTCTTCACTTTCTGCCATTAGAGTGGTATCATCTGCATATCTTAGGTTGTTGATGTTTCTTCCGGCAATCTTAATTCCAACTTTTGATTCATCTAGCCCTGCCTTTCTCATGATATGCTCTGCATATAAGTTAAATAGGCAAGGCGACAGTATACAGCCTTGCCGGACTCCTTTCCCAATTTTGAACCAATCAGTGGTTCCGGGTCCAGTTCTCACTGTTGCTTCTTGGCCCGCATATAGATTTCTCAAGAGACAAATAAGATGGTCTGGTATGCCCATCTCTTTAAGGACTTGCCAGAGTTTGTTATGATCCACACAATCAAAGGCTTTAGCATAGTCAATGAAGCAGAAGTAGATGTTTTTCTGGAACTCTCTAGCTTTCTCCATGATCCAGCGTATGTTAGCAATTTGATCTCTAGTTCCTCTGCCTCTTCGAAATCCTGCCTGTACTTCTGGTAGTTCTCGATCCACATACTGCTGGAGTCTAGCTTGTAGGATTTTAAGCATAACTTTACTAGCATGAGAAATGAGTGCAATGGTGCGATAGTTTGAACATTCTTTAGCACTGCCTTTCTTTGGAATTGGAATGTAAACTGATCTTTTCCAATCCTGTGGCCACTGTTGAGTTTTCCAAATTTGCTGGCAAATTGAGTGTAGCACTTTTACTGCATCGTCTTTTAAGATTTTGAATAGCTCAGCTGGAATACTGTCACCTCCACTAGCTTTGTTGTTGCTCAGCTTTTCTAAGGCCCACTTCACTTCACATTCTAGGATGTCTGGCTCGAGGTCAGTGACCACCTCATTGTGATTATCAGGGACGTTAAGCTCGTTCTTGTATAGTTCTTCTGTGTAATTTTGCCACCTCTTCTTAATCTCTTCTGCCTCTGTTAGGTCCCTGCCATTTTGGTCCTTTATTATGCTCATTTTTGCATGAAACGTTCCTTTCATCTCTCCAATTTTCTTGAAAAGATCTCTGGTCCTCCCTATTCTGTTGTTTTCTTCTATTTCTTTGCATTGTTCATTTAAGAAGGCATTCTTATCTCTTCTAGCTATTCTTTGGAATTCTGCATTTAATTGGGCATATCTTTCTTTTTCTCCCTTGCCTTTCACTTCCCTCCTTTCTTCAGCTATTTGCAAAGCTTCCTCAGACAGCCATTTTGCTTTCTTGCATTTCTTTTTCTTTGGGATGGTTTTGGTTGCTACCTGTTGTACAATGTTGCGAACCTCTGTCCATAGTTCTTCAGGCACTCTGTCTATCAGATCTAATTCCTTAAATCTATTTGTCACCTCTACTGTATATTCAACAGGGATATGATTTAATTCATACCTGACTGGCCTGGGGCTTTTCCCTACTTTCTTCAGTTTAAGCCTAAACTTTGCAACAAGAAGCTCATGGTCTGAGCCACAGTCAGCTCCTGGTCTTGTTTTTACTGACTGTATAGAGCTTCTCCATCTTTGGCTGCAGAGCATATAGTCAATCTGATTTCTGTGTTGACCGTCTGGTGATGTCCATGTGTAAAGCCGTCTCTTGGGTTGTTGGAAAAGAGTGTTTGCTATGACCATCGTATTCTCTTGACAAAATTCTATCAGCCTGTGCCCTGCTTCATTTTGCACTCCAAGGCCAAACTTGCCTGTTATTCCGGTTATCTTTTGGCTTCCTACTTTAGCATTCCAATCCCCCATGATGATAAGGACATCATTTTTGGGTGTTAGTTCTATAAAGTGCTGTAGGGCTTCATAGAACCGGTCAATTTCATCCTCTTCAGCACCGGTGGTTGGGGCATAGACTTGGACTACTGTGATATTGAATGGTTTGCCTTGGATTCGAACTGAGATCATTCTGTCATTTTGAGGATTGTATCCCAGTATTGCTTTTCCTATTTTTTTATTGACTATGAAGGCTACTCCATTTCTTCTGAGGGATTCTTGCCCGCAGTAGTATACCTGATGGTCATCTGAATTAAATTCACCCATTCCTGTCCATTTTAGTTCGCTGATACCTAAGATGTCGATGTTCAGTCTTGTCATCTCTTGTTTGACCACGTCCAGCTTTCCTTGATTCATGGATCTTACATTCCAGGTTCCTATGGAGAAAAAATCTTTACAGCATCGGACTTTCCTTTCACCACCAGACATATCCACAGCTGAGCGTCCTTTCGGCTTTGGCCCAGTCGCTTCATTCTTTCTGGCGCTACTAGTACTAGCCCTCTGCTCTTCCCCAGTAGCATATTGGATGCCTTCCGACCTGAGGGGCTCATCTTCCAGCGTCATATCGTTGTGCCTTTTGGTACTGTCCATAGGGTTTTCATGGCAAAGATACTGGAGTGGTTTGCCATTTCCTTCTCCAGTGGATCACATTTTGTCAGAACTCTCTGCTATGACCTTTCCGTCTTGGGTGGCCCTGCACGGCATAGCTCATAGCTTCATTGAATTACGCAAGCCCCTTCGCCACGACAAGGCAGTAATCCATGAAGGGGGTCCTTTTATTTTAGTTGCTGCCAATTTTGCATGTTTGAGTTCTGCTTTATGAATATTGCTACTAAGTGTTCCCTACAGATCCTCTTAAATTGATATTATTTATCTTCTGAACATATACTGTACATGTGTGTGGATACATGACTGTGTGTGTGTCTGGATGATTTCTTTACCTTCCAACATTTTAGTCAAAGAAAAATATGCCTATATGTAATTTTATTGCCAATTAAATTTTGCATTTAAAGATAAGTAGTATAGTAATCCTTGACTTACAACAGCTTGTTTAGTGACCATTCAAAGTTACAATGGCACTGACAAAAGTGACTTCTGACTCTTTTTCACACTTATGACCACTGCAGCATCCCCATGGTCACGTGATCAAAATTCATATACTTGGCAACTGGCATGTATTTATGAGGGTTGCAGTGTCCCGGAATCGTGTGATCCTCTTTTGCAACCTTCTGACAAGCAAAGTCAATGGGGAAGACAGATTCACTTAACAGCCATGTTACTAACTTAACAACTGTAGTAATTCACTTAACAGTTTCCTCCTTTAAATTCCTGGGAATCTACCTCAGTGAAGATCTCACCTGGGAAATCAACACAACCCAGGTGGCCAGAAAGGCCCAACAGAGACTCCACTTCCTTAGGGTCTTGCGAAAGAACAAACTGGAACAACGACTGATGACCTCCTTTTACTGGTCCACTATAGAAAGCGTCCTCTCACATTGCATTATGGTGTGGTATGCTGGCTTGACAGCCGCGGATAGAAAGACACTACAGAGAGTGGTGAGCACAGCACAAAACATCGTGGGCTGTCCCCTGATACCACTAGATGACATTGCTAGGTCCCGCTGCCTTAGAAGAGTGAGGAAAATCCTCGGGGACGACTCACACCCTGGTCAGCACTTCTTCACTCTCCTACCATTGGGTAGGAGATATAGAAGCATAGCCAGCCGCACCAACAGGCTGAAGAACAGTTTCTACCCATGGACTGTCAGACTCCTGAATGGAAAATAATTCCATGCCAACATAGTACGATAGACTTGTGGGGCCGGCGCGTTGTGCAATAAGTTTGGATGGTGCAATAGGATTGTGTGTCTGTTAGTAGGATTCATTGTGTTGGGGGGGTACACAAAGGGAGGCTCAGCTAATCTCATTGTACACATGTTGTACTCTGAGAATAAAGGTTGATTTGATTAACGACTGTGGCCAGAGAGCATGTAAAGTGGGGCAAAAGTCACTTAGCAACTATCTTACTTAGCAACAGAAATTGTGGTTGTAAGTCTACAACTACCTGTAACCTTGGTTGCATTCTGAGTATAGTTGAGTGTTAGATATTACTGCTAATCATTGCCTTTATGATCCCATTAAACTAGAAATAACTAACTGATTGAACATTTCCTTGTCTTGTTTTGAACATTCTAAACCTAGGGTAATTTAGGAAGCTATATATAGCAAGAACATTTGCACGGCCAGTAAACATTTCTGTGTACCTGTAGTATGTCAACAATGGCACAATTTAATGCTATTACTATAAAAGCATAATTTCTGTCTACAGTATACTTTAGTCTGCTTATTTAAGGACAGTTATTGAAAACAGGATTCACAAGCCTTCAAAGCACCACTTTTCTTTTCCTAAATGCCAGTCAAATTGAATTCAATTCATACAAACTTTTATGACTCACTGGGAAGCTTTATATGCTACAACAGTATAAGTGAAAAGTAATTTGAGGGATCCCCTTATTTTATATCTAACAAAATCAGTAACGTATTACTATTTTGAAAAATAATCTAGTAACCTTTACAATGAACAAAATTATTTCCATTTGATTTCATCCTATTTCAAAACTAATTTTCTTATTGATGCTGTTGCAATATTATAAAATCAGCAACGATGTTCAAAACCATGGATGTTTATCTTACATCAATGCTCCTATTAAATAACTTGCTTTTTCTCACCATGTTTAAAAACTCTGTGGTACAGGTGATACTCAATTGTTACTAACAAAAATCAAGCAGCTGAAAAAGTGAGAGAGATGAAGAAGTATTGGACTGTTGGCTATTCAGGAGACGGAGCTTTAACAGAAAGTCACTTAATATTATGTAGGAATGGTTGAGTTCCATACAAACATTCAGTCACATTTGTTCTTTTGATAATTATCAAACACTGATTTTTGGTATGTGGTCATTTTCAGTGTTTTTTTCCTCGTAGTTCTACTCATATATTAGGAAAAACATAGGAGAATAATTAAAAGGAGGATATAGATTTTGTCTGATTGATCCATTTTCCTTTTATAATGATCCAGGAAGGAACCTCATACAATTTCAACCTGTTTGCATCATTCCACATACCTCCATTTAAATGATCACACTTTTAAAAAGTTGTTCAAACCAGAAACGTGGAACAATGTTAAAGGGAGACTCCTCACAATCTTTTATAATTATTGTAGCAGCCTTGGAATAAAAGTTCCTACATTTGAGGAATAAATAAGATTCCACCCCCCACCCCCAACCGACTAAAAACTATAACAAAAATTCTTGTGCCATCAGATAGATGCAAATAATGTCCCAAATCATATCAAAAATTCATTAATATTAATCAAAATCACTTCAGCAGTTCTGCTGAGAAAACTACATAATGTGATTTTCTGTGAAGAAATTTTGCTCATGTATTTTTCTCTAATAGCAAGGAATGTAATTGTTTTCAGAAATACAGAAATATACTGTTTGTATATTTAAATGGATGAATACTTCTTTTAACTTTAATAACTGACACGAGTAACTTCTGTGTTTATTTATTCTACTGCATTACAGGTGAAACTCGAAAAATTAGAATATCGTGCAAAAGTTCATTTATTTCAGTAATGCAACTTAAAAGGGGAAACTAATATATGAGATAGACTCATTACATGCAAAGCAAGATAGTTCAAGCCGTGATTTGTCATAATTGTGATGATTATGGCGTACAGCTTATGAAAACCACAAATCCACAATCTCAGAAAATTAGAATATTACATGCAATCAATAAAACAAAGAGTGTACATAGAACAATATCGGACCTCTGAAAAGTATAAGCATGCATATGTACTCAGTACTTGGCTTGGGCTCCTTTTGCAGCAATTACTGCCTCAATGCGGCATGGCATGGAAGCTATCAGCCTGGGGCACTGCTGAGGTGTTATGGAAGACCAGAATGCTTCAATAGCGACCTTCAGCTCTTCTGCATTGTTCGGTCTCATGTCTCTCCTCTTTCTCTTGGCAATGCCCCATAGATTCTCTATGGGGTTCAGGTCAGGCGAGTTTGCTGGCCAATCAAGCACAGTAATCCCACGGTCATTGAACCAGGTTTTGGTGCTTTTGGCAGTGTGGGCAGGTGCCAAGTCCTGCTGGAAAATGAAGTCAGCATCCCCATAAAGCTCGTCTGCGGAAGGAAGCATGAAGTGCTCCAAAATCTCCTGGTAGACGGCTGCGTTGACCCTGGAGTTAATGAAGCACAGTGGACCAACACCAGCAGATGACATGGTTCCCCAAATCAACACAGACTGTGGAAACTTCACACTGGACTTCAAGCATCTTGCAGTGTGTGCCTCTCCATTCTTCCTCCAGACTCTGGGTCCTTGGTTTCCAAATGAGATGCAAAAGTTGCTCTCATCAGAAAAGAGGACTTTGGACCACTGAGCAACAGACCAGGTCTGTTTTTCTTTAGCCCAGGTAAGACGCTTCTGACGTTGTTTGTTGTTCAGGAGCGGCTTGACAAGAGGAATACGACATTTGAAGCCCATGTCCAGGATCCGTCTGTGTGTGGTGGCTCTTGATGCACTGACTCCAGCCTCAGTCCACTCCTTGTGAAAGTCCCCAACACTTTTGAATGACCTTTTCCTGACAATCCTCTCCAGGCTGCGGTCATCCCTGCTGCTTGTGCACCTTTTTCTTCCACACCTTTCCCTTCCACATAACTTTCTATTAATGCGCTTTGATACAGCACTTTGGGAACATCCAACATCTTTTGTAATTGCCTTTTGAGGCTTTCCCTCCTTATGGAGGGTGTCAATGATGGTTTTCTGCAGAACTGTCAGGTCAGCAGTCTTCCCCATGATTGTGATTCCTACTGAACCAGAATGAGAGACCATTTAAAGGCTCAGGAACCCTTTGCAGGTGTTATGGCTTAATTAGCTGATTAGAGTGGGACACTTTGAGCCTAGAATATTCACAATATTTCACAATATTCTAATTTTCTGAGATTGTGGATTTGGGGTTTTCATGAGCTGTAAGCCATAATCATCACAATTATGACAAATCACGGCTTGAACTATCTTGTTTTGCATGTAATGAGTCTATCTCATATATTAGTTTCCCCTTTTAAGTTGCATTACTGAAATAAATGAACTCTTGCACGATATTCTAATTTTTTGAGTTTCACCTGTATATTGACAAACTTGAGGGGGACATTAGGTAGGCCTCTATGAATCCCATCACACTGGAAGCATATAACCACATTTTACAGACAAAGTAATTGGACTGCATCATTTTTGCTTGCATGGCAAGCACATAAAAATGGTGGAATCCTTTCCAGAAAAGAATGGGACCATCTAAAGTGGCAGACTGGAAATGTTTTATAGATTTCATTACACCGACAGCCTTCCATTTCTCAGGTGGTATTCAGAGCCATCTCTGTCATTCTCTCTCCCCTCTATGAGGCCTTGCAAAAGCACCTTGGAAATAGAATAAGTATCAAGTGATGCAATGGTTGCCATGGAGAAACTGTGAAGTTTTCTTTATATTGCACTGAATGTCAGAGGACTGCAGAACACAGTAGTTGTACATCTTGCTAGCAAATAAGGAACTGCCAATCAGAGACTCCAATCATGGTAATTTTTAAAAAAAGAGTAAATGCTCTTCACATTTTTGGAGGTATTCTTTGCAATTAAAGCCTTGGGAGTGGAATTTCTAAAATATGAATTAAAACATCATCATCATCATCATCATCATCATCATCAAAGTTGGAAGGGACCTTGGAGGTCATCTAGTCCAACCCCCTGCTCAGGCAGGAAACCCTATACCATTTCGGACAAATGGCTATCCAGTCTCTTCTTAAAAACTTCCAGTGTTGGAGCATTCACAGCTTCTGGAGGCAGGTTGTTCCACTGGTTAATTGTTCTAACTGTCAGGAAATTTATCCTTAGTTCTAGGTTGCTTCTCTCCTTGATTAGTTTCCATCCATTGCTTCTTGTCCTGCCCTTGGGCACTTTGGAGAATAGCCTGAGTCCCTCTTCTTTGTGCAGCCCCTGAGATATTGGAAGACTGCTATCATGTCCCCCCTCGTCCTTCTCTTCATTAAACTAGACATACCCAATTCCAGCAGCCGTTCCTTATATGTTTTAGTCTCCAGTCCCCTAATCATCTTTGTTGCTCTTCTCTGTACTCTTTCTAGAGACTCAACATCTTTTTTACATCGTGGTGACCAAAACTGGATACAGTATTCCAAATGTGGCCTTACCAAGGCATTGTAAAGTGGTATTAATACTTCATGTGATGTTGATTCTTTTCCTGTTAATGCAGCCTAGCACTGTGTTGGCTTTTTGGCAGCTGCAGCACACTGCTGGCTCATATTTAAGTGATTGTCCACTAGGACTCCGAGATCCCTCTCACAGTTACTACTATTGAGCAAAGTACCCCCTATATTATACCTGTACATTTGGGTTTTCTTGCCTAAATGTAGAACCTTACTTTTTTCACCATTGAATTTCATTTTGTTAGATAGTGCCCAGTGCTCGAGTCTGTCCAGATCCTCCTGTTTCTTAAGCCTGTCTTCTGGAGTGTTGGCTATTCCTGCCAGCTTGGTGTTGTCTGCAAATTTGATGAGTTCCCCATTTATCCCCTCGTCCAATTCATTGATGAAGATGTTGAAGAGCACTGGGCCCAGAACAGAGCCCTGGGGCACTCCACTACATACTTCCTTCCATGTAGATGCCATTTCATTGAGGACCACACTCTGAGTACGGCCAGTCAGCCAGCTATGTATCCATCTGGTGGTGATTCTGTCTAACCCACATTTTTCTATCTTATCAAATAGAAGGTTGTGATCTACTTTATCAAATGCCTTACTGAAGTCCAAGTAAATTATATGCACAGCATTCCACTGATCCACTAATTTTGTCACTTGGTCAAAGAATGCAGTAAGATTTGTCTGGCATGATCTGTTTTTGACAAACGCATGTTGGTTTTTAGTAATGACTTTGTTTGCCTCTAGGTGCTCACTGATTCGTTGTTTGATTATCTTTTCCAGAATATGCAATACTTAAAGTCACACATATATTAAGTTTAATCAATATTATTTTTTTTTACTATCACAAAAGTTGTTCAGTAAATATCTACAGGAGGACAGTGATCGTTTTTGTTGCAAAATTTAAATCTCTAGCTCATGAAGCATCTCTTTTGCTTTGCTAATAGTTCCTTAACCATACGGTAAATAGATAGATAGACAACTAAATAGTTAACCAGATGAGATTTACCAAGAAATTATATCCTTTTAGTAGGCTTCAGCTATTTTCTGTAATGATAACATTACAATCAACAGAGAGCCTTAAGAAATAGAAAGTCATACATAATTATGAATAATTCATAGCCCAAGAACAAGTAATACATCAGTTCTTTGGAAAAGTCAACTTGATATTTGACATTTCTTAGAGTTGCTAATGTTATGTCTATGGGTACTACCACTCTCCTAAACTCCATAGACAGTATTCATGAAACTTTACATATATTTAAGAAAATTAAATAGTTGAAACATTGCAAGACTGACAAATCTTGCAAGATTTTAATAATCTATTTATTTTATGTATTTTTTTATCCTGTCTTTATTAGTTTTATAAATAAATCAAGGCAGTGAACATACCTAATACTTCTTCCTTCTTTCATTTTCCCCACAACAAACCTATGAGGTGAATTGGGCAGAAAGAGAATGATTTTGGCCTTTCATGCCTAAGACACAACCGGAACTCACAGTTCCCTGGCTTCTAGCCTGGTGCCTTAACCACTAGACCAAAGTAGCCTGAAAAAGATGGGAACATGGAAACCTCATAAGAATTCAGATTCACAGATTATCATGTGATTTCTACAATCTTCAAATATTTCAGCATTCGTATGTGAAATCAATGAGCTTGGGGGTAAGATCAAAATATTTCACCATTTTGAAAAATTTCAACCATCTCATCATTTTGGTCATCTGCTCCCTTGAGCTTTAAAAGGTTGCAGTTTTTTGTCTGAAAGGGAACATTAAATATTAGTATCATGTTTCCCTGAAAATAAGACTAGGACTTATATTAATTTTTGCTCCAAAAGAAGCAAAGCATTAGGGCTTATTTTCTGGTTAAATCTTATTTTGGGGGAAATATGGTACTAAATGTGTCCATCTGGCTGATGATCTTAACTGGGGCTTATTTTGGGGGTAGGGCTTATCTACAAGCATCCTGAAAAATCATGCTAGGGCTTATTTTCTGGCTGGGTCTTATTTCGGGGGAAACACGATACTTCCAGCTGAATAATGCAATGAAGTTGTCTTTTCTGTATTAAAAAATACAGAAATTAATACTACAAATGGTCAACTCAGTTCTCACATGACAAGAATTGTATGATTTACACTCAGAAGAAAAACTATCATAGAGTATATTCCATCTTTTTAACTGATCGACCTTAGGCATCAGGAATAAAAACTGTTTGAAAGACCTTTTGCATAAAAAGGAAAAAATGAAGTTAAGATTTATGGTTTAAAGGATTAGATATGATAGATTATAGAAAGAAGAAAGTCCTTGTTGAACAAGCCACAATAGTTTGCATGTATTGTAACACTAAGCTATAAATGGTGTTCCATAAATCACACAAAGCTAAAAGCAAACTTCAGTATAGTTTTCTGTGATGTACAAAGTCACTTTATTAATATTTAAAAGAGTTCATTGTATGTCACACAAACTTCTAAGCCAGGGGTGTCAAACTGCCGGCCCACGGGCTGGAGCGTCACGGAGAAACCACACCCATCCCATTGCCGGCAATGGGAAAAAGTTCCGATACGTCGCGTGACATCACGTGACGTTGCGAGTTTGACATGTCTGCTCTAAGCAGTTAATAATTCCATCATAAAACAAAAACTACAAAAAAGAAGAGAAAAATGAACACACCGAATATACCAAAATATTAGAATGTAAAATTAAACAAATATTAAAGTCATGAGCTTCAGTACCAATTTCATTATCAATTGTGGGCAATGCTCCCTAAAATCTATTGGGTCACCAAAAGTCTACTCAGTTTACACTGACTTGATAGTACACAATCCATCCATAAACTGCATATATATTTCAATATATATTTTCAGATAAAAACAAAGTAATTAGGATTACCAGATCTGAATTGCCAAAATCTAGATTGTGGCAGCAAAGAATAAGAGTTTTTTGTATCATTTTGCTGTTATCCATTGGTCTTCCAAATTTTTGCAGCCCAGATCTGATTGATGATCATGTGACATTTAGTCATTTTTGACTCCTACCAACCGCATAAAGAGATTTCCTCCATGATGGTCTATCCCTAGTCTGATCTTTCAGATCTCCCAATGGTGCATTCATCATTGCTGTAACTGAGTCAGTCCACTTTGCTGCTGTTTGTCCTCTTCTTTTCTTTCCTAGCCCAGATCTGGCAGCCCTGAAATATCTAAAACACACTTTCTGCATAAACATCTGTATCTTCCAGCTTCCCTTTCCCCCCAATTTGCTTCAGAAATCAACTTTCACTGGCTTTGTAATTGCACTCTTGCACTTTATCTTTATATCAAGGCAATAATGAGCCCATTCAATTCAGCTTGGGTGGGGTGGGGTGGGGGATAGATCACAATGTTGAGATCCTCCCTGTCTCTGAAACAGAACTTTGGCTGTGAGATATAATTAACTTTCATTTATCTTAGTCTAAATCACATTGGTCATCCATCTTCACGCCCAACATATTGGTGCTGTTCCCCAGTGTATCAGCTATAATGAACCTACAGTAATTATTCCAGTCCATTGGATTCATACAATATACCAGGAAGGTGCATTTTAGCTTGGGTGAATGTCTATGGAGATTCTCAGTCATCCAGGTCGTGGCTGTCCCAAAGGTGCTTTTTTCAAAAGGCAACTGGACTTTCTTGGCTTTTTTCTTCCTTTCTTGAAAACGCTTTGCTTCTCATCCAAGAAGCTTCTTCAGTTAGCTTGGGTGCATTCAACTGCCATAAGACAGCACTGAAGGAGTGTACTGTAGACCAGGCAAAAGCATGTCCCAAGAGTTGAATTGCTTCTGTCATTTTGCTGCTATCTAGTAGTGATCTGGATTTAATTCCTGTCCAAGTTAAATAACCCCTTAGACAGGACAGCTGAAGCAGCAATGACGAAATCCACTTTGAAGGCAGTAACTAGGGAGTTGTCCCAGAGAAAGAGGCTTTTACTACAAGCTGGCAATCCTATTGAAATAAGTATTTGTTTTCTATTTCTGTCCTGAATAACTTCTGTATCCTGGAAGATATTATTCTGGAGGGCTCTCTCCTCCTGAGATCACACGTCCAAGTCCCCCTTTCTGTCCTTCCGCCAGCTGATGCCCTGCCAGCCTTCTTCCACCGTCAGCACTTAGGCAGGCAAGCTGCTTGTTCAGCCATATAACTGCTTGGCCCAAATTCTCTCTTTAATCATCAGCAGCTGGGAGGCAGGCGTAGGCTTGCTTTTGGTTCCTTTTGCCAGAGGCTTGGCTGTGCAATTGGCATTTCTTAAAGAGATATTTCCTATTGCAGGGGAGGGAGGTTATGTGTGTGTGTAGAACAAACAGTTCAGTCAGCATGGTGATTTTGTGTGCTGATCAGTAATTCTCTCTCTCTCTCTCTCTCTCTCTCTCTCTCTCTCTCACACACACACACACACACACACACACACACACACACACACACACACACACACACACACAAAAACCCACTTAAAAAACTGGCACATTGCAGAGATTAGGGAATACATTTATGTTTGGAAGAGAATACTGAAAAAAAACCCAAGAGTATTATTTTTCAGTTGCACTGACTATTCTTGAAAAACACCGAAGCATTTCATTAGTCTGATATATGTAAATCAAATCAAGTATTTGTCAACACTGCAACGATCTTGGCTGAAGCCATATTTTCTTCATTTTCGGTTGCCACAGTAATGGAAGGGGGGATGAGTGGTTTTAAGGTTAGACTAAACAATAATTTGTCCCATGGGAACCAAGGTCTTAGCTGCCTGACCTTTGGTGGACTGAGCCTTCTGTTAGAAAGCCTGCCAAAGTATTCTATGGGGGAACATGAATAATTACATAGTGCTTGGGTGGGAAGTTAAACTTTGTAACATTGTAATGTTTGGGACAGAACTTCAGACTTGGTTTCACTTTTGACTGTACCAATACTTTGTAGCCAATAAACATGTTCAGAAAACCTCTTGCCTTAGAGTTCTGCTTTTATTGGTCTCATGTATCATGACAATATTTTTAATATGGTCTGTAACAACCTTTTACAATACAATAGTAATATATTTATTATTTAATATAAGAACAATTAGTTGTTAGAGGAGAGAAATATGTAATAGAATAATAAACATGTTTAATTAAAAAAATTACGCTCAGATATATGACTTGGTGAAAAAAGATTGAAGTTTAAGTAGCTGGAAACTGGATGGGTTGATGGGTTGATTAAGTTTACCAAATGCTAGAATGTTGACAAGCAGGTGTTGCTATTCAGAGTAACAGTCTATTCCTACCTTCTGAAGGAATACTGCATTACCTCTTTGCAGGATTTTCTCTGGAGCTGTAGATGAAGTGGAAAGTAATTCAACTGCAGAAGACCTCTCAGTCTGAATAGTACCACAAGAACACAGGATAATCCCTCTCCCTGGACTGGTGCAGCAACCAAGACTCTGATTCCTCTTCATCTGAAGCACCCAATGGTTTATGCCTATCCCATCAGACATGGCAGAATGGATGTGCTCTGAGTCGCTTCAATGAAGCAGTGCCCCCTAATGGGTCCTGGGAAGCATGCCTTCTCCATCATGGAACAGTATCCCCCTGGAAAAGGGGACTGCACTGACACTCCTGGCCTTCCAGAAGTCTGTGAAAATCTGGCCTTTCCCTCAGGCCTTGTGGCTAGGATGTTAAGGGTGCTTTGACATAGCTGTGTGCAATATTGGCTATGGAAAGTTTCACAAATTAGTTTTGTCTATTAATGGATTTTGATATTTCTTTGCCACCTAGAATTATGCTGATTAGAGGGGCAGTTCTATAAAGTTGCCTAATAAATAAAGAAATGAACAACCATTAGATGGCAGTAGAGAGTAACAAAATCTGACGAAGAATACTCTCCTTGTTGACATCTAGTGTTTGCCTGGATTTTTACAACTAATGCTTAGCAATCCTCTTATTGCTTTGTCAGTTCATCAGGGTGATAAACCCCTGAAGAAAGATTTCCTGAAAAAATAGTCTTTTAAAAAGCTTTCCTAAATCTTCAATCTATGTTGCAAAGTAGTATGCAAAAATAATAGTCTTCAATTTAGAAGCTATCGCTCTGGCTCAAATTCTTATTGGGAAGATAGTTTTCATCTTTACTACACAGAAAGAGTGAGGCTAATAAACATTAGCTGCGCGGCGCCGGAGACAGCCTTCCCGGGCTGCCCGCGGCTCAGCTGAGTAATTTTCGCCCGAAACAGCGACGATCAGCTGTTCGGGCGAATTTGAAGCCCCCTCCTTGGGAGAAGAGGAGGGGGTGAGGCCCCAGGTAGGGGTCGAGTTCTCCGGGGCCGCCTGAGCTTGGAGCTTGGGCGGCTGAAGGATCGAACTCCCCCGTAGCCTGGGTTGCTCCCAGCTGGTCAGCGTCTCTGCTCCGGATTTCTTGGAGCAGAGCCAGGCGTCTGCGACCACCCCTGCCTGAAGGAAGGACTATGGAATAAAAAGAGCAGGCAGAGCGGTACAAGAGGAAAAGGTGAAGAGGATTATTCTATTTTACTCTCGAGCTTGATGGACTTTTTAAACTTAAAGTGAAAGTGCGTCACAATTGAAAGTAAAAGATGGCGGCTAAACCTCCCCCTAAAACTCTTCGGAGTGGTGGAACTTCTCCGGTGCAACAATCATCATTGCAGGCGTTGCATCCTCCTGATGTATTGACATTGAAGGATTTACAAGATGCTCTTGAAAAACATACCCAGGTAATTTTGGAATCAATGGGTGATAAATTTGCACAGATGGAGGAGAAATTGGAGAAATTGGAGGAGAGAATGGAAGAGAGGATGGAACAGAAGTTCAGTGTGATGAAGGTAGACATTTTGTCCTCAGTGCATAAAGTGGCTGAATGTGTGGAAGATTTGGATGAAAAAGTGGAAGATTTGACTCAAAAGAATGCCACATTAGAAGCAAAAGTATTGGAGAATGAAGATTTAAGAGACAAAATGGATAGAGAATTGAGTCTTGCTCAATATTATCAGATGCAGTTTGCTGTTAGAATTAGAGGCTTAAAAGAGAATATTAAGGAAGATCTAAAGCAGCTGGTTTCTGAGGCTCTCGAAGTGGTATTGAATCAGCCAGCATCTGAAATAAAAGCAGGCATGGATAAAGTGTTCCGTGTGAATTCATGGATTGCTAGACAGAGAAAGTTGCCTAGAGATGTGGTGGTTTATTTTGCAAAAAGGGAAATTAGAGATGAAGTTATACAAGCTGCCTATGATGCTAAAGTTGTGATTGCTGATCAAGAAGTCTTGGTTCTAAAAGAAATTCCTCCAAAGATTTTAAGGAGAAGGAAGGATTTTACATTTCTTGTGCAAGAGCTCAAGCAACGAGATATAAGGTTCAGATGGGAGATTCCAGTTGGGTTGATGGTGATGCATGAAGGTAAAAGGTACCGTTTGGTTACTGTGATGCAAGCGCGTGATTTTTACAATAAAGTTTTAAAAGCAACCCCATTAACACTTCTGGAAGCTGCAAAGGGATCGGGAGAAGGAGAACATCAAGAGGCTGAAGATGGACAGACAGAGGAGAACGGTGCTGGAGGAGATCAAGCTACAACTTCTTTGGATGATCCTAGAGAGCAGAGGGTGACGCGTGCTGCTTTAAAACGATCAAAAAAAAATAAAAGAACAAGATCAGCAGAAGTCTATGGTACTTCCACAACGCACTTACAGCCAAGCAGTGGGAGGAGCACGGCCTAAAAAAGATAGCCCTATCAAAGCAGTGCTCCAAGAGCTTTGGGATGATCTGCATGGCAACTAAATTTTTAACTTGGAACGTTAATGGACTAAATTCACCACAGAAGAGGAAGAAAGTTTTTCAATATTTAAAACAATTTAAGATAGATGTTATATGTTTGCAAGAAACGCATATTAGGGTTGCGGATCAAAAGTATTTATCGAACTCAAGGTTGGGCACGCAATTTGTTGCTTCTGCAATGAATAAGAAAAATGGAGTGGTTGTTTATGTTAAAAGTGCTTTAACAGCAGACTTAATTGAAGCAGATAAGCATGGAAGATACGTTATGATAGAGCTGCTGCTAGAAGGTAAAAAGACGCTTTTAGTTGGATTATATGCTCCTAATCAACAACAAGCTGACTTTTTTAGCTTACTTCATACAAAGCTTACCCAGTTGGATTATAAATATTTTATTTTTATGGGGGATTGGAATGGTGTTTTGGATGTACAGATGGACAAGGCTGGAGCTTTTAAGCGCGTCCCAAGTCATGCTAGACTGCCTAAATCTTTTTTTGAAATGAAGGATGACTTGGAACTGCGAGATATCTGGCGCGTGAGACATTTGCAGGAAAAGGATTATACTTTTTATTCTGACAGACATCAATCTTTTTCCAGGATTGATTTTATTTTGTTGACTAATGATTTTTTTTAAGGACCAAAAAGGTGAAGATTTGTGCAAGAACTATCTCTGATCATAGTCCAGTTTGGCTAGAGATTGATAAGGAGAATAGAGACAGGCGCTCATGGCGCGTAAACGAGAATTTGTTTAGAAATCAGAGAAATGTGGAAGAATGCAAACAGCGGATGAAGGATTTTTTTGAAATTAATATGAATAAGGGCACCTCTATGGACATGGTTTGGGATGCTAGCAAGGCCTATATGAGAGGGGTGTTGATATATATGAATAATAAACATAGACGTGCTGTGGAAGCTAGGAGGAAAGAACTGGAGAATGAAATAAAGGAAAAAGAAAAGGCTTTGATTTTGAATTCAGAGGATGTGAAGACTAAGGAGGCTATTAAACTGTTAAGAGGACAATTTGATAAATTAATGGCTGACCAAGTGGCAACCAATTTGCGGTTTGCCAGGCATAATACTTTTTGCAACGCTAATAAACCAGGTAGATGGTTAGCTTATAGACTGAGGAAAAAACAAAGGGCAAAATTAGACAAAATTGAGTATAAAGGAAGGGTGGTGTTTCAACAGGATCTTATCAAGGATGCTTTTGTGGATTTTTATTCTAAATTATATGCTAAGGAGAAGATTAATGAAAAAGACATTGATATATATTTGGAGAATGCTAGCATCCCGGTTCTTACGCAAATACAAAAAGAGGAGATTAACCAATTAATTACAGAAGAAGAAATTTTTACAGCAATTAAGGAATTGAAGGTGGATAAAGCACCAGGTACGGATGGTTTGTCTGCGGCTTACTACAAAAATTTACAATTAGAGATGATCAAACCGTTAAAGGAACTGTTCCAGATAATCCAGAGGGGGGGAAAGGTGCCACCGTCTTGGAGAACAGCTTTTATTTCTTTGATTCCGAAGGAAGACCAAGATGTTACTCAAGTTAAAAATTATAGACCGATATCGCTATTAAATACAGATTACAAGATATTTGCTAAGGTTTTGGCTAATAGACTGATGAGGGTTCTGCAACAGGTGATTCATGGGGACCAAACGGGGTTTATTAGTGGTAGACAAATGAAAAATAATGTGAGGCATATAGTTGATGTGTTAGAGTTTTTGGAAAGGAACAACCAGATCCCTGCGGTGCTAATTTTTCTAGATGCTGAAAAAGCTTTTGATCAATTGAATTGGCAATTTTTGATGAAAGTTTTAGATAAAATGGATTTTGGGGAAAAATTTTTACAACCGATTAGGGCATTATATCAAAAACAAACTGCCCGAATTATAGTTAATAATAGTCTGACAGAAGCATGTAATATTGAGAAGGGCACAAGGCAAGGGTGTCCGTTATCGCCCTTGTTATTCGTGTTAACATTAGAGATATTATTGGTTAAAATACGGAATTCGGAAAAAATTAAGGGGATACAAATTAGAGATCAGGATTATAGATTGAGAGCATTTGCAGATGATCTGGTTGTTACAGTGACCCAGCCAGAGAATTCTGTTGTGGACCTGATGGAGATAATAACACAATATGGGAAGGTTTCTGGATTTAAAGTTAATATACAGAAAACCAAAATTTTGGCCAAAAATATGACAGTTTCGCAAAAGGCTCTCTTAGAAGGATTAACTGGATTTGAGATTGTTAAAAGGGTTAAATATTTGGGGGTGCTTTTGTCGCCCTCTAATACAAAGTTATATAAAAATAATTATGAAAAATTATGGGGGAAAATTCAAAAAGAATTGGAGAGTTGGGAAAAATTGCAATTGTCTTTGTTGGGACGGATTGCAGTAGTGAAAATGAATGTCCTGCCTAAATTTTTATTTTTATTTCAAATGATACCGATTCTTAAGAAAGATTCTAATTTGGAGGAATGGCAGCGAGGTATCAATAAATTTGTCTGGGCAGGGAAAAGGCCACGAGTTAAACTTAAGATTATGCAGGATACTCGTGAGAGAGGTGGTCTTAAAATGCCTAATCTTAAACTATATTATGAAGCTGCTGCATTAGCAGGAATAAGTGATTGGATTAATTTGACGCAAGAGAGATTATTAAATCTTGAGGGCCACGATTTGTTGTTTGGCTGGCATGCATATCTGTTGTATGACAAGAAGGTAGACAATGTGTTTAGAGTGCATATTTTAAGACAGGCATTGTTGAGAGTTTGGAACAAGTATAGACATAAGTTAGATTGCAAGATACCAATGTGGGCAATTCCAAAACACACAATAGAAAATATACATGCTGGTTTCAAACATGATGTGACTACGTACAAGGAGATCCTAAGCTTGGAAAGAAATGTTTGGTGTTTGAAATCATATAGCCTCTTGCGAGAAGAGAAGGTTGTTCAAAATTGGTTTCAATATACTCAGTTACGGGCCAGGTGGAAAGAAGACCAGAAAAATGGTTTTACAATGACTGATGAAAATTTGATAAAGCAAATCAGAAATCAGGGACCAGCACATATTAAACGGATATATCTTGCGTTGATAGAGATTGATTCAGAAACAGAACTTGTTAAGGATTGTATGATAAAATGGGCCCAAAATATCCAGGAAGTTATCACAATGGACACGTGGGAAAAGATCTGGGTGAGGAATGTAAAATTTACACAAGCTCAAAATCTAAGAGAGAATTTTTACAAAATGTTTTATAGATGGCATTTAGATCCTAAAAAGCTTGCAAGTATGTATCCGAATTATCAGCCTAAATGTTGGAGGTGCGGTGATGAAGACGCAACATATTTTCATATATGGTGGACTTGTAAAAAGGTTAAGGCCTTTTGGATAAAAGTCTGGTGGAACATGCAGAAGATTTTTAAACAGAGGATAAAGTTTTGTCCGCAACTTTTTTTGTTGGGAATAATTATAGATGCTACAGTTGTGGACACTAAGTTGATGTTGAATTTAATTACGGCAGCAAGACTCTTGATAGGTCAGTACTGGAAGAAAGAGGAACTGCCGACTATAGAAGAGTGGACTTTAAAGGTTTCCGACCTGGCTGAGATGGCGAAGATTTCGGCCTATTTGAAAGATCACTCGCAAGAACGCTATATTATGGAATGGAGAAAATGGATTGAGTTTATCCAGAACAAGTATAGGGTTAAGAAGTTTCATGTAGCATTTGAATAAGTCTTCTTTCTTTTCTTCTTTTTCTATTTTTGTTTTCTATATATATTTAATATTACTAAGGTTTGTTTTATCCTATATAAGCTAGAGAGTGATGGATTTTAGAGTTTATGGTTGTTAGTATATGGTTGTTTATGATTGTTTTTTTTATATATACCTTGTATTTAGCTCTGGGAAGTCGGGGGGGGAGGGGGGGAGGGGGGAGAGGTAGGGGGGGAGGGAGAAGGGAGGGGGAGGGGGGATTTTTTTAAAGAAAAAATTGTATGTTAAAACTTTTCAATTAAAAAAAAAATAATAGTCTTCAATTTAGAAGCTATCGCTCTGGCTCAAATTCTTATTGGGAAGATAGTTTTCATCTTTACTACACAGAAAGAGTGAGGCTAATAAACATTAGTGATTCTCTCTCTGTGTAAATATGCTACCCTGTACTTACCCTGTGAGCTTCATGTATCTCCTCAAGCACTAATAAATTTTTGTTAACAGCTTTTTTAAAATAAAGGATTAATTATAATGCATCGGTCAGCAAAACAAAGTAGCAACTTATTAGTCAAAGACTGAATAAATTTAATGAGATCCCACTCACAAGCTATTCATTTTCTAACACATCATTTGCTGAAAAACTACTGCATACGGCTTAATAAGCTTATTCTACACATAACTCATTGCAACTGATAGATTTTTTTTGATAAAAATAACAAATTTTAATGAGTAAGGTGTTTTTTTTTACTTTTTTTTTTCAAAGTAGGAAATTTAGTCAGAAGTGATGATCCAATGTATTTGGAATTTAATCCAAACACATGTAACTTGTCTCAGCATAGACCTGCCAAAAATAAAAGTAAATAATGCTAAGCATTCTAATTTCTGCTACCACATTATTTTTCTTTAGCCTCCTTAGTGGTTATCTTTTATCAAAATACATTATTGAAATATTATTGATGATGATGATGATGATGATGAAGATGATGGTGATACTACTACTACTAGCAATAATAATGATCGTCCTGTGTTTTCTTTGATACAATATTGTTAAAGGAAGAACTGTATGTATTGTGTCTATCTACAGATTGTAATGCTGCTAAAATTTAACTAAATGAAATTTAGTTGAGAAAGAAATAAGTAGTTGATCTTAATCTGGAAGCAGCAAACCTGTTCTTCCTTTATAATTCTTCATAATCTTATGCTCTCCAAATTTGTTATGACATGTGAAGAGTTCCAGCCTAGAAAACACAACTCTGTATGAAATAGCAAACATGGGATTATTTTATGCCTCAATAGACTAATCTTTATGACTAACAGAGATTGGAATCACATCTTACTCTGAGTCTTTATATTCCTGTGTTCTAAACTGCAATATTATTTGTACAGTTTCAGTTTAGAATGTGATACGATTCCAACTGCTCAGTTTACATATGAATTGCAAAGAGGACCAATACAACTTTTTGAAATAATCACTCATTTTCTAGGGAACAAACAATCCAGCCAACTTTTCTGCAGTGCTTTGCAATGCCAACATTTTGACTATTTGTGCTTTATCTAAACCAGGGGTTCTGTGAAAAAATTACAATTTTATATTCACTAAAAGTTGAAATTTAGTTTTTAATTCAATATTGGTGGCAGCAAAGTGATTCCTGACCTCTAGATTCCAAAAGCATTGATTAACTTCAGTAAATCTCACTATATAAAATTATACATCCTAAAAAAGGGATATTGTTATTGATTTAATGAATAAATAAACAAGAACATATATTGTTGTATTATACGTGTTATTTTAATAAATGCACTTGAGCACTAATGTACAACATTTTATGTATTTTTCTGAGAAGATGTCAGTACAATAAAGTGAAGAATTTTGGTTTTATGCCAGAATTTGCTGCAAGATCCTCTTGGACACAGTTGTGTTATTAGCTTGACTGCACAGTTTTTAATCACTCTACCATGATTGTTCTAACTCCCCATGAACTCAGCTCACAGAGAGAATCAGACAATGGAACCACATCACAATGTCACAAAATTTTAGGGATTATCTCCCAAAGTTCCTATTTTTTTAAATTCCACTAAAACCACGGTGCTTGGTTTTATAGAATAATCATCACATATTATCAAGTAAAAAAAAATCCACTTTCAACTACATTGCTGTCTAACAACTCCCCTTGATATTTGGGGATCTCATGAATTGAGAAATTGATGGCATTGTTGAAGATTTTTTTCCTATAGAATTATAACATAAGCTTGAGTTTATACAAAGGAGAAAAAGTCATTACTTTTTTAATATTAAATTAAGGTAGCTCAATTATGTCTAAATTGTGTGTGTTTTGCAACTGTTTCTATTGCTTAAGAGAATATTTTTCAACTATTAACCCTTAGTAGTTTTCTCATAAAATCAGATCCTCTAACTTTCTAATGGCTTGCAACAAAAATTGTCAACATTTTGAGTGTCAGCAGAAGCTTTGAATGTCTTATCTATTGTAACTATTCCCCTGAAGAAGTATTTCTGAAAATGCAGTGAAATTGAGATTTTGTAATGATGTCTTTCTGCATCCTATTTCCCTTTTCATATTATTTTGGTATATGCCTTGCTATTTGTCATCAATCATCCTTACATAATAAGTTCTCAATCAAGCCTACCTGTATGTGCTTTAAGAAACTTATCTAGAATTTCTGACCAATTTAAATTCATTCATATATTCCAAAACTGACTTCCGTCTCTCTCTCTCTCTCTCTCTCTCTCTCTCTCTCTCTCTCTCTCTCTCTCTCTCTCTCTCTCTCTCTCTCTCTCTCTCTCTCTCTCTCTCTCTCTCTCTCTGTATGTGTGTGATTGTAATGTAGTGAACTATTTGAATTCATTCTTAGTGATACAGTGAAGTTACTTTTGGGGGAATGTGATTGCAAATATACATGCAGAAATATAGATATTCTTGATGAATTTACTTCCCCCCACTGGTTTGGTTGTTACCAGTGGGTTTTTTTTGTCATAGAACGCATGGAACAGTGGTCCGGCACCTTTTTTTGAACTGAAGAACTGGTTCTTTCTAAGCTGCCAGTGTGAGTACAGATAATCCCTGAGTGTTCACTGAACGCTCTCATGCTTCCTTCTCCCTTCCTTCCAGGGACTCACCTGGAAAAGGTCTGTCTCCTCTCTGCCGCGGTTCTTGCTGCCGCTCCGATCTGAAGCCACAGCCCCCCACGGCCTGATCTGGGCTCCAGAGGCCTAGAAAAGACCTCTGGAGCCCAGATCTATGGCCGTGGAACAATTCTGCGCCCCCCAGCAGCCTGATCTGGGCTCCGGAGGCCTTTTCCAAGCCTCCAGAGCCCAGATCGGGCCATTGGGGGTGGGGCGCAAAATCGCTCCGCAGCTATCAAGATTTGGTTTTGTATGATATACAAGGAAGATGAAAGACTGAAGGGAGTGCCATTAGACAAGGAAAAACACAATCATGTAATATTTATGGCAGCAAAAAAAAAGTTGAATGAAAAAGATGAAAGTGGAAAATTAGTAATTATATCCATAATGGATTTCCTCCACCCCCACTCCTGAACTCACTAAATTTTACATAGGCTGTTCATCACAAATTATTACACAGCTTTCCTGAGAGAAAGAAAGAGGAGGGAGGACGGAGGAGGAGGAGGAGGAGGAGGAGGAGGAGGAGGAGGAGGAAGGCCTTGCCACAATACAGAGTGAAGAGGGAAATATTTGTTTTTTTTAAGAAGTACATTTTTATCATTTCACAACATCATTATAGCTTGCCAGCTGTACATACGGTAACATCATTTAATTGGGATTTCACAGACTTCCCATCTTTAAACACATGTCTGAAATATATAAAATTCCAAAAGCTAAAATAACTCAACAGCAGTTTCTATGGTGACTGAAATAAAAGTGAACAGCCTAAGTGAGGGCCTATTTTTTTAAATCAACCTGATGTCTTCAAGATTATAAGAATGCATCTGAAAGTCTCAGAAAGCTATTATTCTAAAAAGGAACCTTTCCAAGAGTGGTTATTGGTATTTTCTATAACAAAATTATTTATGCCAATTTTCTGAGCAGTGGGTATTAGCTAAGGTATATGAGGTGTCTGTATGTTGGAGGTTTGACTGCATGTTGGAAGCTTTTGTTACTTTAATGTTAATAGTTTAAGTACTTTAATATCATTTTTATGTTGTTTTAATTCTTGATTGGGATCCAACTCAGAGTTTGGTATAAGATGGGCAGTATTATAAATAATGTTGTATTATAAACAATAAACAATGCAAGTGTCTGGGGCCACCTTTAATTCTAAGTTTTTCTTCATTGCCCCATAATTGAGCAAGATTTGGTCAAAATCAGAATAGGTGATAAAATGTATAATATAGGTTTCTTGTGTTCAAGAAAACAAGAAGCTGTTGACTAGAGAATATTCTTACCATGCTTCAGAAACTTAGGCCTTAACTGAATCCCAGGACTGATCTTGGGATTACCCCAATAGGAGCAATCCCAAGCAAGAGCCTTAGCTGAGTTATGCAGTCTCCATTCATGAATAGTCAACCAAGCATGCCTGAGCTAATCAGCAAAGACACACTGTCATTCCTGGACGTAGAGGTTGTTATGGGAAATACAGTACAGTATGAGCACCATACAGACCAGTGCATATTTTTAATGTTAAGCTTTAAAAGGTAAGTAGACCTTTTATACATTAACATTTCATTTATGTAATATACAACCATAGCATTGTCCAATACATTCAGGACAAGGCAACCTTCAAGAAAGCACTTGAATTCTTAGAACTCTTTGGTGAAATGCAACAAGCCTCTAGTATAAACCAAGTATCTTGGTTGAAAAGAAGGAGAGGCAAGTTCCACACCAGAACATAGACAGCAATAGCAATAACACTTAGATTTATCTACCACTTCACAGTGCTTTACAGCCCTCTCTAAGCGGTTTACAGAGTCAGCCTATTGCCCCCAACAATCTGGGTTCTCATTTTATTGATCTTGGAAGGATGGAAGGCTGAGTCAACCTTGAGCTGATGAGGATCAAACTCCTGGCATTGAGTTGAATTAGCCTGCAATACTGTATTCTAACCACTGTACAAGAATAAGAGAAGAAGGTATGACAATGTCATCCCCAGTGTGATTGTCTTAATCAGCTACCAGTGGACAAAACTCTTGATATAATAGAAATTCAAACTGAAGGTGGGAAGGGGTGGGAGATGTCAGTCCTTTAAGGGGCACACTCCATGTGAATGGTCAAGGTAGAGGTTGCCATATGGGGAACAGATACTGGGAAAGATATCCTGTCCATAAAAGTAAATATGGCTATGTCAGTGGGAAAACAGAAGCCCCCTTGTTAACACTGACTATTGTCCCAATGAACTGTGTGGAAAAAAGGGAAGACCTCTTAGATAAAATCAGCTGTGGTGAGAAGAACGATGCTGTAACTAAAAGCCAGTCATCCAGAGAAGGATACAATGAGATATCTTGAACATAAAGATATGCTGCCACAGATGTCATACATCTAAGGTCTGTGGCAAGACCACATGGCAAAACTGACAAACAGAATAATAGAATAACAAAGTTGAAAGGGACCTTGGAGGTCTTCTAGTCCAACCTCTTTCTCAAGCCCTTCTTGGTGGCACAGTGGTTAGAATGAAGTATTGTAGGCAAACTCTGCCCGCACCCTAGATTTCAATCCTGATGGGGCTCAAGGTTGACTCAGCCTTCCATCCTTACGAGGTCAGTTGAAGTAGGTGTTTAAACAGAGTGGGAGGGAATTTGGCAGCAACAATATAGTCTGAAGGCAAGGAAGCCTGTCCAATTTTTGAAAAACAATTGTAGGATTCTGTAACAAGGATTTTTGACATAAAAAAGGGAAAGGATCTCAAATAACATTTTAAGATTTGGACAGAATTAGGTGGTACTTACTGGTACAGGACCAGTGGTGGTGCAATGGTTAGAATGCAGTATTGCAGGGAAACCCTGCCCATAGCCCAGAGTTTTAACCTGACTATCTCAAGGTTGACTCATCCTTCCATCCTTCTAAGTTCAGTAAAATGAGAACCCAGGTAGTTGGGGGTAATGTGTTAACATTGTAAATCACTCAGAGAGTGCTGTAAAGCACTACGAAGCAGTATATAAGTGTAAATGCTATTGCTCTTTCAGACAAGTGGTTGTCCAATCTCTTCTTAAAAACCTCCAGTGTTGAAGCACCCACAACTTCTGAAAGCAAGCTGTTTCATTGAAACAAAACCATTCAGTATAAAATAAACAAAAAGCTGGGGGTAGGACATTATAGATACATTAGACTAGAGTAGATAAAGTGGATGTATTGGAAACCATTTTGGAAAATCATCCTATCTCCAATCTCTAATTGCCATATCTCCTGTTGTAGGAGGGAAAGATCAACAGTTGTCAAGAACTCGTTGAGGTCATATCAGATTTTGACCCAGGTATGGCTATAAATATTTACTCTCTAGGTACCAAACTCTGCACTCAGTGACTATTGGCAGGAGTTTCACAACTGACTTAGCCCCAGAGCCTCTCTCTATCTTCATCAAGACTGGGTACATAAAAATTAAGATTGAAAAACCAGTGGTATCTTACACTAGCCCTGAAGAATTCTGATGATTGTTGAAGTTTTGCACTAACAAAACTGTTCACCACATGAATGGAATCATCCAGAAGAAAAGCAAGATACTTGATCTCCAAACTGAGCTTTGAATGATGAGAATTCAATGGAAATGACAGTTCTGCTTGAATGGAGAAGACATTTGTTGATTAATTCATCTTATGAAAGATTGACTGGGAAAAGCAAGAAGAGTATAGGAGGAAAGGCAGTGTTTTATCTTAGTCTTCCAGTATGTGCAGTGGTCTGTTGCCCCCAAAATTGTACACCTACTGATGGTTTGAGGCTATGAGGCCACATTAATTAATCCTGAAAGAGACACAGAACCAATGGAAATCAGCAAAAGGTGATCTATGAATGCAGAACAGTTGCAAAGGGATAGGTTTCAATCTTGATTTTAAGATGAAGATGGGAACTGTTTTCCTCTGTTATCGAGCTGTGCAGCAGGATGGCCTGGCAAAAAAGTCCTTAAAATAGACCTATTGTAAATTTTCTGCTTACAAAACTGAGTTCCGGTTTTGAAGAGGAACTGAAAAAAATACTGATTAATAGGAGCAAAATATGGGGAGAAGGGAACTATATTATATAATTTTAAAGGAAAAAAACAGTTGTAAATATACTGTATGTTTATAACTGCCAGGAAGATGATTTGTATTGTTTTGTGTAAAATCTTTTTAACTTTGTAAACACTTTTTAAATAACACACACACAGAGAGAGAGAGAGAGAGAGAGAGAGAGAGAGAGAGAGAGAGAGAGAGAGAGAGAAATATGAAACTAAATGGGGAATCAGTATGTATATATATGGAGCTAAATGAGATTGGATTATTTGAATCAATAAGTCCAGCAGTGAGGGAACTGGTCAAAATGGAAACGAAAAGGCTCCTATAAAAAAAAGAACTTGAAACAGTTGGACTTCAGAGATGAAAGGGCTTTTTACTTATTGCTTCATTTTGCCTTGATTGGGAGTGAATAGTGCTGCCATTTTAGTAGGGTACGACCATTTATTGGGCAATATTCCTAATGCCAAAAGGGAATAAGAGGTGTGGAGGCTGAGCACACCCAAGAAGAGATAAGAAAGTCCCCAAGAAACTTCAGGCTCATAGCAGGACTTTTGGAGAAAGACAAAGGAACTTTGAAGAATTTCAGAATCCACCATTTGAAAACCTTTCTCCTAAAATCTGGCTTGTGATGAACATCTGTGAGGAGACTTTTAAGTATACTGTATGCTCAGTAATTCTTCCAGAATGTGTTGCATGACCTTCTCCAAGGGACAAAAGGCAAAGACTGAGTTTTCTGAGGTGAGTGATTTGCCTTTGCAAATTATTTGTGGGAGAAGAATGGGCAGAGTTGGGAGGAGGAGTTAAAGGAGTCATCAGCCTACATCATTATGTTCCCATAAATGGTCTACGTCCAAGCCCTCTTGAATTCTCTTGGCTCTTATCTAACACCAATTTAGTGTTGAACTTTAGTTGACTACATTCTTGGGTATAGGCTTGAGCAATAAATATTCTGAACTGCAACTTAATGCATGATCCTGATTCTTTGTGCTTGACATACTTGCACTTATGGAATAGCCTTTAAGAGAAAGAAAGTTGACAAATGATGCCTTATGCGCAGCTCTTCAGGCAGTGAAAGCCACCCAAAAGGCAGTTAAAGGACAAGCATAAAATATAAAAATAAATAAACGGATGTGGGATCTCTGCAGCAGGTAATCATGAACTGAGGCTGCACGCTAATAATTTATGCTATGCAAACAAGAATTTATGCCATGAATTTCTAAACTCTAAAAAATTTCAAATAGGCATAGCTAGGCACATGTCCCATATATGAATCACAGGGATCAAAATGAAGAAGAGGGCATGTCCCATTAACCAGCTGGTCTGTTTCTCAGGAGAGAAATCACTGCAACATCTACAATATTTTAAAATAGTTGTGATTAAGTAGTTGTCATTTAATTATTTGCAAGTACCTGCCAGTTAAATAGTTGCAACCTGTGTCAACTGTGGAGCTGGAGATCAAGTGGCCTTTTCTCTATCACTTAAGCCCATGTAAAATTGGGACAAAGGTGGCTAAAGATTTCATATTTTCTGAATGTGATGATACATTTCACAGGCTCATAATCCTATCAAGATGCATTTCAAATAAGTCCTGTTTAGAATAAAAATTGGACTTGTAGATTGAACATGGGCTTAAGTTTGCATCAATTTCAGAAAATAGCCCAAATCACCAAATCAAAGGTTGCGCAATTTGTTTCATGGCTTGAGTAAGAAGTAAGGAACCCCAAGTTTCTGCTTCTATTAACTAACACCTCCAAAAGTTTGAAATAGGTGTTTAAACAAAAATACAGTTTAAAGGAAAGAAAGCCTGTCCAATTTTTAAAAAATCAATTGTAGGATTTTGCAACATGGATTTTTGACATAAAAAGGGGAAAGGACTTATGTACGGTACTTATCAGCATAGTTGCCATTCCTTGGGGAACAATTCTTCTTAAATGTTTGGCCATCAGGGATGATGGAACAGCACAAAGGAGTCTTTACAAACCTGGATGTCCTATTATTTGGTGTGTAATGTTTATATTAGTTATTTGATAGAAATCTGCCAAACTATTAACAGATAAGAAGTGAAATACATTGCTCTAGCTTTTCTTTCTTTCTTTTTAATGAAAGCAACTTTTCAGCTGAGGATAAGTATAGAATTAAGTGCTTCTTAAAGATCTCTATGGAGATTCTCAGTCATCCAGGTCATGGTTATCACTAAGGTGCTTTTTCAAAAGGCAACTGGACTTTCTTTGTCTGTTTTTTTTTTTGAAAAAGCACCTTTGGGCTTCTTAAGGATAATATAACACTCCTGACTCATTCTTTGTGAGTTGTGCCCCCAAAGAACTGTGATTAGAAATTTCTCCCAGTCACCTTCCTTCTTCTTTTCTACATTACTTAGAAACAGAAATAGTGTTTTATGACCTCAGATACTAAGACCAACAATCTAAGCCACTTTGAGATGCAACTGAATCAGATGCACCTCTCTAGTAAAAGTGTGTATTTTGTGAGAAAAATAAAAATAAAAATATACTTTCCTTTTTTTAATGCAGTAATAGAACAAACTTTGAATGAACAGATGTGAAAATGATAGGCATTGGAATAGACTGATCTTTACCTGTGACTCACCAAGTTTAGTGCAGCCTAGCAACCAGAGGTTAACTGAAGACAGTCAACTTGAATTAAATAGTCACAGAGGAGAAGGTTCTCAACAGTTCTCAGAGTGGGTTTACACTGCCACCAGAACTGAAAGGCAAACATTTCTAAATATCATTAGGTAGCTGGCATCCATCAATGAACTGCAGTGATTAAAGTTTTGGGGAGTGGAATCAGGACTCACTGGTGAATTTGGATCAATAATTCTGTCTCTTACAGTGTTGTTTTGTTGAGGAAATTATAGGATGCCCACCTTGGACTCCTAAAGGAAAGGCAGAAGCATATAGGTGGGAACAAAAATGCTGAACAAGATTTGCTTGGTCTGATCCAGAAGGACTCATAGCATCCTTCATTTTGTATTGTTCATTTTGTCCGTGAATTAAAAAAGGGTGGTGGTGGGGAGATTGTGATATCCTTAAACTTCTGAAGCACTTAATATATCTAATACAGCCCTGAGAATTTTGCTCATATGGAGAATCAGTTATAAGGCTTGATATTATTACAGTACATAGTTTATTTACCATTTATTTTGCTGGAAAAGAAGCTCCTTGTTCTGATATCAGTTAGAATTAATAGTTTTAAAAAGGGCGGGATTCAGATTATAAACCACACACAGATGTTCATTGGCTAGAAAATCTACCCTACATGAATAGAGAAAGTGTTTTTCCTATCTAATTTCTAATATTGGGTTCACATTTAAAATCCAACTTCAGGTTGGGTTCATATTTAAAATAATACCACATACACACATTTCAACTTCAGCTTTTGCATAGGACATTTGTGAATGATGGTTCCCATAGAAACAGGAAGCTTATTTTAGCTAAGATTCTAAATGCTTCATTGTCACCCTAAACTACACAGACCGAATTGATCTTTTCTCATTCTATAAGTTTATATTATGACAGATGTGACACTAAAAATGTCATGATTAAAATGTTCTCCCCCATATCAACTGATTATTTGTTCTCCCTTTGTGTCTTATTGATCCTGACAATTTCTGTCAAAATTAAGTATGCTAAAATGCGTTAGGAGAGGGTCCACTTCTCAACAATAGTCTTAATGAGCACACTTTGATAGAAAGAAATTGTATATTATCAGCTGACTTTCTCAATTTCTAAGTGAATTAACTGTATAAATTTGCACCCCATAATTTTATAAAGTTGCCCATCACTGCATTAATATGACACAAAAAAGGTGGGGGATAACGATGTAAATTGATATCCATCAATCTATTAGAAAGTCAAAATATATTTGGACAGACAGTCTTTGATTTATAAGAGTTTGTTTAGTGCGGTTCAAGTCAAGGAGAGGCCAGATACAATTAACCACTGTTTTATTAACTTCACAACTTCACTTAACAACTGTGGCAAGAAAGGTCATAAAATGGTGCAAAACTGTTAACAACTGTCTCACTTAACAAAAAAAAACCTGGGCTCAATTGTGGTCATAAGTCAAGAAATAAAACAAAATGAAAGCCATTAAAAAAAATTAAAATTAAAATGGTTAATTAAAACAGCACAACTAATGTGTCAGAGACTGCAATACATCACTAACAATGCAACCCATCAACAGGCTCGATACCCCCATTGGATCCACAGCTCAATATCAAAACCATTTTTTATTATTTATTTTTTTATATATTTTTCACACTTTTGAACTGCCCTTATCCCTCAAAATCATATCTTAAGAGACTTCCAGGCTCTTGGGTTTCATCGCTCTGAATAATTTTTTATGCCAGCCAGGTGACTTTGGTTTAGTTCCTCTTCCTCACCCCACCCCACCTCACAGAGTTGTTATTGTGGGGAAAATTGGAGGAGGAAGTGTGGTAGATATGTTCACCACCTTGAGTTATTTGTAAAAATAATAAAGGGGGGAATGAATAAATGAATGAATAAAATAAAATAAAATAAAATAATAAAATAAAATAAAATAAAATAATAAAATAATAAAATAAAATAATAAAATAAAATATAATAAAATAATAAAATAAAATAAAATAATAAAATAAAATAAAATAAAATAAAATAAAATAAAATAAAATAAAATAATAAAATAAAATAAAATAAAATAAAATAATAAAATAAAATAATAAAATAAAATAACCAACCCTCAAACCTGGACAGCTCATTCTTATCACTAAGATAAGAGCAGTTAAAAAGCACCATTCCAACCACAGTTACTTGAATGACTCCATTAAAAAAAAAATCTCTTCATCCTTACTCTTTGCTTTCTATTTTTAATAAACATTCACTAGAAGAATAAGATCTCTTATTCCATGGTTGCCAAGTCATGGGTTATATCTTTGATGAGAAATCCTGTCAGACTGATTTTTCTTTGATAGTGTTTGTTCCTATGTTATCTTTCTCAACAGAAGGATAGAATCAAGATCACCTGAAGTATTAATACTGCTTTATAAAGCCTTAGACTTTATAAAGTCTAGACTACAGTTGGAACACTGTATCCAGTTTTGGTCGCCATATTATAAAAAAGATATAGAGACTCTGGAAAGAGTGCAGAAAAGAGCAACAAAGATGATTAGAAGGCTGGAGACTAAAACATATGAAGAATGGTTACAAGAATTAGGTATATCTAGTCTAGGGAAAAGAAGGACTAGGAGTGGCATGATAGCACTATTCCAATATTTCAGGGGCTCCTACAAAGATGAGGAGATCAACCTATTTTCCAAAGCAGGACAATTAACTAGTGGAATGATTTGCCTTCAGAAGTTGTGGCTGCTCCATCACTGGAGGCTTTTAAGAAGAGACTGGACAACTACTTGTCTGGAAGGATATAGGGTCTCCTGCTTCAGCAAGAGGTTGGAGTAGAAGACCTCCAAGGTCCCTTCCAACTCTGTTTTCTGTTATTCTTTTGTTCTGTTAACTGCTGATAAGAAATTGCCCAGAATAGATGTCACGCCGACTGGTTTATATGTACCTGATTCTTCCTGGTTCCATTAGTAAAAATTGGGATCTTTGTCTCTTTTATTTTACTCTGTTTGATGTCATATTAAACAGAATGAAACTCTGCATATCTTTGGAATTAACATTTATAGAACTAAATACTATGGACTAAAACATCTGTATTATATTTCAGAAGGTAATTGCTGTTAAAAAATATGTAAAGTATTTTGTGTCTAATTAAACTCCACAGACATTAATACTAGGAATCATTATAGGCTCCAAATGCCATCCATGTATCTTCATTTAACTGAAACCAGTTTTTGTTCTTTTTGCAATGCGGCAAATGCCATGGATACATAGAAAAAGCATTATAGCTGCCAGGGCCTCATTTCCATATCTTTGATAACTGCCCAATTTTCTCTCTCTATTTATTTAATTATATTTATACAAATCTTTGAATTTTAGGCCACGTCCCTAGGTGGTGTACAGAAACACCAAAAATATAACAGTTTGAAACATATGAAATCCTGCAAAAATAATCAAATCTCATAATAGCATAGAATGAAACGATCATTTTGGTGAGATAATTATTTGAGACAATGAAGTTGTAGGTCAACTGAATGAGATATGATTTAAAAGCTTTCTTAAAGGACTTTTTTTTTCTCCAGTGAGTTTCACAAATGCAGTGAAACCAGAGAAAAGGGTTGATCCCAAGTCACCTCCAGATGGATCGGCTGCCGCGGGAGATGACCTCCCCAAATTAACTTAGTGAGCAGGGAGAATCTTTCAGAAGGAAGCATTCTTTCACGGGTCCTAGCCCAAGCCATTTTGGTCTTTAAAAATAGTCAGATTATAGCACTGATTATAATTAGTACTATCCAGGTGATAATATCACTCCTTGAAACAATGGCTCTAAGTAAGAATAATTGGAGCTGATGGCTTCCCTGCCTCATTGTTGGCTGGTTTAGATATTAGGCTCCTACTTAGTTGCTTAAAACTAGTGATGGAACAGTTGTTTAAGACTCACCTAGTAGTGGAAGAGTAATGACTACGACCTAGGTGGCTATTCACACCCAGTTGATTCTCCTGGCATCACTGCAGCTGGGTGAACCCACTCACTAAAATAAACGCTATATGAGCAGGATTGCCTGCTGCTGTCAGTGGTGCTCTAATGTGCTGTGTGATTGCTTAATTCCCAGACCCATAATAGAACTGCTGCCCCGCATTAAGCCAAATTTCTGTGCAGAAAAAGAAGCCGATGGTTTTCCCTAATGTGGACAGACTTCTCCAATAATAGCTATTATATAATGGGCCACTGTTTGGTGAATCCATTCACACGCAAGGCAGAAGATCAATTTAGCAGTTGCAGCAATGACCTTGTTGCTACAGTAAAGGAAGAAGGAAGATCTAGGAAGGGCAGGTTGTTCACCCAGCGGCTTCATGTAGATGTTGAACAGGAGGGGCGAGAGAACCGACCCCTGAGGAGCTCCACAAACGAGAGGCCTTGGGGTGGATCTCTGCCCTCCTGTTAACACCGACTGCGAGCGGCCCAGGAGATAGGAGGAGAACCACCGTAAAACAGTGCCTCCCACTCCCAACCCCCTAAGACGCCGCAGTAGGATACCATGGTCGATGGTATCAAAAGCCGCTGAGAGATCTAATAGGACTAGGACAGAGGAACAACCCCTGTCCTGAGCCACCATCATCCTATACATATTTAATACACAATGGTTTTGTTGGTTTTTAAAGCCTTTTTCTTCCACTACTTTGCTGATACAGGAATGTTTGAAAATAATGCTGCAATAAGCCAGCAGATAGAATTGTTCACATCTTTGTCTTTGCTAGATCTAGAGTTCTTGGATTTAGGTGAAATCTAGGATTTTCATGTGAAGACCCTGGCCATGAGAGCTTTCTGTCAAACTCAGCTATGATGACAACTGCATTTCTTCTTTGAAAAGAAACAGCTGGCTATTGTTGCACATACCCTATCATTATCTTCACTCTCTTTCTATAGCCTTTCTATAATAAACCATTAGCTTCTATTATTAGTTGCCTATTTATTTCCAAGCTAATTTCACGATGTATTAAACTAGTACAGAGAACCTGTTGCCAACTATATGCTCTGAATCACCGAGGTCAGCAATAAATCCCTCCTTGATGCCACCTCCTTTGAAAGTCAAAATAGTTTTCAATCACCAATGATTTTTTGCAACTACCTTCTTTCTTGACTGATCATCAGCAGGACTGAGATGAACATGGTTGTGTTCCCTCCATTCTTACAAACTATTTATTGACTTTTCTTTTTTCTTCTGCAAAGCTTGGGAAATCGATGATATTTAATTGTTAGGTGTGTTGAGGGCCTTATAGGCAGAATAGCCTGACATAAATCAAAGACAGCATATTAATTAGCAATCTAACTTTTCTATGTGGGTTGTTACAGCAACTGCACCATAGTTCCAGCATCTTTCTTAGCTCTTAAAATCAAGAACAAAATTTATGAAGCATATTGAAAATTATAATTTGAAAATATACCATCATTGTAATAAAGTTGTTAAATATATTTACAGTAATAAACTAGAGGATTCTAGTTTACATATGCATTATAAACCTAGCTCTTGTTAAATATGGTTCCCTGACCTAAGATACCAAAACAACAAAGCAGCACCTAAAATGAATTTATATTGTGGATTTAAAAATGGCAATGTATCATTATGTTACTAGAAGTTACAGTACTTCAGTTATACTCTCTAAAAAGTATTCAGCTATTTAATGAATAGATTGTAAAGAATGGCCTAGTTTAGACAGCATATGAAATCACCATCTTGTGTGATGAACGAACTGCTACAGATAATAGACTTGAATGCACTTTCTACTCCTTCGCTCTTTTCTTTATATCAGAAGAGTTTGGAATCTATTGTAATTAAACTTAATTCAATGTGATCTTCACGTGCTATAAACTGTGGTTCAGTTAAACAATAGACGGATGGCACTTGGCCAACCTGTAGCTCTTGAATGGTGTGAATGTGACCTGTTTGGATGCTCAAGAAGAACAATGCTTGGGATATGGAGAAAGGCATACAGGAACCTGGAATATTTCCCTTAAAAAACAACTAAACAATTTGCAAGCTTTTAACATGATAGAAGAGGATTTCACCATAGTATATGTACTGCACATGTGAATATTAATGGATAAGAGGGGAAAAGTTCACTTTTTATATTATGGTCCAAATTTCGGGAAATATATTCCTGAAATTTATTTCAGGAAATATATTAGTTCTACCTTACTTTTATGAAGTTGTCAGTTGTCTTCAATCCCATGTTATCCAATTAATAATATATTCTGCCCTAAGCTAAACTAGCTGACCACTTCCACAAGCTTTAATTTAAATGATCTTCTTTAAGAATTTGCGCTTGGCTACAAAATCTAATTTCATGGAGTTACTGTATAATATTAAAGTAGCACACAACATCCAATGGGTTTTTCTTTTACAAGAATTTGAAAGATTTCCCCCCGCCCTTGAGACTCTAAATTCCTAAGTACATAACTCTTTCTTGTTTACTTTTATACTTGGTTGGGGGAAGGACTCATGAGCTTATTTCTCTTACTATTTTGGTGTTTAACCATTCTTTCATTTCCTGGGACATTCTTTGACTATGATGGTGGTGATGGTTTTTTTTACTTTACTTTTTACTTTAATTCCATTTATATCCCGCCCTTCTCCGAAGACTCAGGGCGGCTTACAAGCTTAGCAGTAGCCTTCATTCTATGTATATGCCTGCTTATTAGGGCTTTCACACACACCCCAAGCGGCATTATTACAAAGTCAGCTTATTGCCCCCAACAATCTGGGTCCTCATTTTACCTACCTCGGAAGGATGGAAGGCTGAGTCAACCTTGAGCCTGGTGGGACGCGAACCTGCACTAATTGCAGGCAGCTGGTGTTACTTAAGGAGGCATTAGCCCACTGCTCCACCCAGGCTTTGGGCTATTACTTGTACTACTTAGGGCTATTTGTACTACTTATACTACTTGTACTACTTAGGGCTATTTTATTCATAACCAGCTATCCAAAACAGTTCAAAGCTGGTAGATGCAGATTAGTATGAAGATATTGTAGAAATGTAGATGGCGATAAAAATAAACATTTCATTTTTTTCCTCCTTTTATTAATCTAAAACCAAACTCAAGATAATCACAAATAGCCATAGGCATGGTATGGAAGTCAACTTTCTTTTTAAAGAAAGTTGATCTCTTTTTAGGCAAACACAAACAAGAATCAGCAGTGCTTCTTTTGTAAAAGAAAAAGGTGCCGGAACTCACACGTCATACAACCAGCCTTGCCTACCCTACAAGGTTCCATCCAAAAAAGGTGCCGGAACTCTGTTCTAAGCGTTCTATGAGGAAAAAAGCCCTGAGAATCAGTGAAATGACCAAACTATTTGGAGAGCTTCTAGTTTTTAAAAAATAATTTGACATGGTACTGTTCCTTACGGAATGGCCTAGCTTTAAAATATCTGTGATGTGTTTATTAATGCATATACTTTTAGACAGTATGCAAATATTAAATTGTAGTAAATTGTAGTAATTATATTGTAAGAATTTGACTTTTGTAGTAAAAAAAATTGTCAAGTCCCATTTTGTAAGATTAGGGATAAATTGCCAGTATTTATTTGCTCAAAATATTCATTCAGACATGTTTCGTAGACAATACAAAATATATGTGGACACAAGAAGTCTTGCATACACACATAAATACATTTAACAACACATTATACCACATATACACAACATAATTCCAGGCTAACTGTAACTTTACCTGCAAATGCATGCCCTGTCAGAGAATCCAAACCTGAAATTAAAAAAAATGAAAAACAAAATAAAATCTTTGAATCAAACCTCCACTTCCATTGTAACAAAAATTATCTGTATCACTGGATAATTATCTAGACATCCCCCCCAAAAAAATGAAGCATTATTTTTTTAAAACAATGCAATTAGATTTTCATTAAATATTTTCTAGAATGTAACTTCCATAATGCTTTAAACTTAAAGGCACTTGATAATCCTTGATTAATTTTTGTTTTTTTCTAAAATTACTTGAAACAGTTTACAGTGTTGCCAAGTTACTGATAGAGAAGTGAATCTGATGATTATTTGTACAAGCTTACAAAGCTGAGTTTAAACCCCACTTTTTCCAAGAACAGACTCAACATGACAAAATTAAATAAAGATGCTCCTTTGCAAATTTGTCTTTATTGTGTTTAAGTGTGTAATGTCTATGTGTAGAATGAAACTACATCTACTTTGGGGATGAAGAAATTATGGCTCTCCAAATGCTGATGAACTGTAATCCACAAGCTACAGTCAAATTACCAATGATGAATGTTTTATTTCAGATGCTGTGAAGATTTTCCCTGTATGTTTTGCATTTTAGAGTAACACAAGGATCTAATACCCAGACAGGGAGGTCATGGCAGTACTGATTTAATGTGGTCATAACTTTACCAAATGTTTCTAGCAGAGTAGAATAGTTTGTTCCTTTATCCGGCATAAATTCTCTCATGCCATGTGGGTTCTATTTTTTAAAAAAAATCTGGATTACTTGTTATTATTTGGCTTATTGTACAATTTACACAGTAATTCTCATTTTTTATTTATTCCTATAGAGATATTGAATCTCATTCTTGAAGGTACACAATAATAAAATCGAATTAAATGATGGAGGAAGGAGACTATTGAGCAAGGAATAACATTAAAGGAGGGTATGGCTGAAGGATCTGACCTCTCTTATACTACTTGGAAGACCCTGAATAGGTTGAGAATTGGAGTGCCTACATGTAAAACCAATATGCTCAAGTGTAGGCAAATAACAACAAGCTAGGTGAATATGAAGAGACACAGACTCTGGTCCATCTGCTGGTATGTTGGCTACAATCAGAAACATGTACCAATAATGACTTATTTTTGGCCAACAAAAAAGCCAAGAAGGTGGCTTCATTCTGGTAGTTTACAGCTTGGCTTAGACACAGAATAAGATTGAATCGCATGTTCTTCCCATTCGATTGCCCCTCCTTCAGTAGTTCACAGGGGTGGGAAGTTTAACTTTTCTGACCAGGGATGACAACCATGACTGGATATTCTATACATTTCTTTAATAAGCTTGAGCAGTAAAGAAGAAAGATCAGCTAAACTACTGATTGAAGTACTCTGAAGTCAATTATGAGAGATAAGCAACCGCAGAAGGGTTGTCTCCTGCACTACGGACAGGCAGGTTTGCTTTAAATGTTTACAAAATGCGGCAGGTATAAGTATACAATCTAAACTGAAGTCCAAAGTCCAACCTCTGCAGATACCCTTCAAAGTAGTCTAGATAAGAAGCTGTCTATCTGTATTGTAAAATTCACACGTAATGATTGGATGTCATGCCACAGTCTGATAACTGCATTTTTGAAAGAGATCAAAATGATCTCTGCATTTTTTGACAGAGTGAGCATTTCCCCCACTTGTAGCCATCAGACATCTGGTGATAGGAAAAACACAGTTAGTTTCCATTCGGTGCCAGGGAGGTTCCTGATCTTATTATGGATAGTGCTTTTTACTCGATGATCCAGCAGCCATAACTTCCATCACAACAATTTTAAGGAAGTCCCAATGCAGAGAAAAAATGAAGACATTCCCTTTGTGCCATTGTGGGATAATTTTAAAATATGCACAGGTCACCACTGATAACGCCATTTAGAATAATAAACTAGATAAACATAGCTATTTTTGCATAATTCTGTTTCAGACATCTTTTAATCTTTTTTTTTTAACTTCTGTACTAAAGAGATATTTTTTCTTCTTTGCTTTTCTTTTGGAAATGACAGATGCTTCAAATTGCTAACAACCATCTTTATTTCTTTGTTTGCACATGTGGAAATTTAAATTTAAACATGTAGATGTTTAAAAGTACTAACAGACATATTAGATGTATATGGTTAGAATAATTTAAAACAATCAAGCAGTTATGTAACCCTTTCTGACATAACAACAAAGCATCTGAATTGAACTGTCCTCCTGCCTATGTGTCCCCAGTTATACAACTTAATTAATGGGATATGAATAATAGTTCAAAATATTTCTAGTTTCAAAATTCATGGTAGATTATTACTGCAAACACCAGGAATTTTAATCATTTTAATGACAAAACAACCACCACTACTGCACCCTGAGGTAATGGAATATTTAATATGATACAAACTTTGAATCTTCTACAAGTTAATTGAAAATATGTATAGTATAAATACCTACCACTGTATATTGAATTCGGATGTTCATGACCAAACAGAATGTATTTAAATTGATACTACAAAAACAACATTAATGAGCCTTAACTATGCAACAATAATATTCTCAATATTACAGTATAACAGTCAAAACCAAACAATATTGCTTTCTTTAAAAAAATCTACATTTGCAAGTTGTATATAGAAAACCATCCTACCATAAACATCCTCTATAGACAATCAACCACTAGATAAAATGCATGAGAGAAATTGTAGAGCACATACATACACACACACAGAGAAATACAAATTGTGATGTGATTTCGTTTTGGATGTTATCTGAATTTAAAAAGAAGACTGTGAAGGAACCAGAAAACTTGTCCCCAGCTTAGGTGTATTCATTGTGGGTTTTCTAAGGAAACCCCACAAACCTTCTGCACAAACCTATGTATATATGGACTTAAAAACTTATTTATATTGCTTGGAAAAGGCCAGTTCATACTGTGTCCCATACATATGTATTAATTAAAGCTAGGAACATTTCAGAGGGCCTTTTGTCTACTCGAGTTGCAGTAGAAATATTTATACTTATTCACTTTTAGTCATTAAAAATATTAGACATTGGAAAAATTCACTTTTTACTATTTTCTAGATGCTAGTAAATGAACCAAGGGGAAGAGGAATTTTTCATTCCAAAAAACTTTAATTAACACAAAAAGATGGAACGTGTTTGCAAAATGCTGAGGGACAGTGTGCTACATATTCCATTTTATTTTTATTCTACCACATCAGTGCTTCTAGAAACAGTAATATCAGAGAAGTGGAGAATCAACAGTATAGTTTGCCAGCACTCAGGATGTCAGAATACTGTCAATTTGGTCAAATGTTAAATTATGCCTTGAGAGACCAATTTGTTGCTTGTTTGTACAATAATCAAATGTGGGTAAAATTACTAGCTTCTCAGCGCTAACAATCACAAAGGCAGCTGTCAACTTGTACCTGGGAACTGCAAGGAAATATATTTTGTATTACTGTATTTTTAGTTTTCATTTGCAAACTGTTCTCAGAAAGGCTTTTTTGAAGGTCAAAGTATAGATGTTTCAAACAGCAAGTAAATAGGAGTTCTTTAGCAAGCAAAATGGCAAATCCTGAAAAAGTCAGTCATATGCATAAATGGTATTTTGTACTACTCATATTGAGAAGTACTGAATAGCTCACCAATTTATTTGCAAACTCAGAAGGAGTAAATCATGCAACAGTGGTCTGACACTCTTCTTACTTACCCGCAATTTATTTATTATTTATTAAATTTATATGCCAACCATCTCACTGAGGTGACTGTGGGGGCCTACGATAAATTCATGATGAAAAGCATATTTGGTTGTGTGCAGTTCAGAGCAGGAAGTCTTCAAGTTAGTATCTTACAAATGCTATCTGGAGTTAGGTAGGTGTTGTGATTCAGGGTCAGCCTGTGGACGACTCAGAGGAGGAGGAGGGGGGTGTTGAAGAGCTTGCTGATGATGGCCTTGAGGCTCTGCAGAGCCCTCAGCCGGGCCCCTCCCACCTGGTCACAACGGAGACCCAGCTGTGTGAGCCTGACAGCGTGGATGAAGATGACCCACAGCTGGCCCTGTTCAAGGACGCCCAACGCAGGAGGCAGTCAATCAGGAGTAAACAGAGGAAGGCAATGGGGCACTTCGGAAGGAGGCAGAGAGAGGCCACGCCCTGAACTGTATTTAAGGGGAATGTGTGGGAGGGCTGGTTTGCTGAAGGCAACCGCTTGGATAGTTCCTGTTTCATAGCTCCTGTTTCATGGTTGGTGTCTTGTCTTGCTCTGTTTTATGTTAATAAATTTGGCAGGCTTTATTCCAGCCTCTTGCCGTTTGTAAAGGGGTTGTCCCTGCTTTTGCTGCAGGGCCGGTAGCAGGCTGGTACAGAACAGTAGGACTTTGAGGTTGATTGATGAGGCTGTTACTAAGTGGAGGTTAACATTATGGCTGTTGTCTCCATTCTTAAGATATACTATCTTTAAATTTCACCATTCTGAAACTTATAGCCTACAATTTACAGATACAAAAATATGGTGTTTGTATAAAAAGAAAGTAAGTTGTCTTATTCTTGCACCTGGAAATTCTGGCAGGCTAATTCAAAAATAACTATCACCTTAGGCTTTCTCTTCCTCTCCAAGTTGAAAAGCAGAAAAGAGATTTTTTTTTTGTTTTCAAGTAAATGCTGTTGCAGGGGGGGACCCCTCATCCTTTCCTTAGTAGCATGTAAGAGTGAACTCCCTACTCAAACATGTAAAAGATTAATGAAAACAAACCATGAAAGGACTGGTTGCACAACTGAAAATTCCTACTGAATAGACAAGCTACATATTGTATCAGGAACTAATAGCAACTATGGCATGAATATAATGAAAGAATGGTCAGACAATATGAGTTATTATGCCTGTAAACTTTTAGAGTCTGGAAGAGTAGAAATGTAAATTACTGGCCTCTTCCTCTTTCTAAAATAAGATCTGTGAGTACTAGAAAATTACCTCTTATTTATGGAATAGTCCCTTGTTAAATGGGTATGCCAAGTCATGACCAGGCTCTGAAATCTCTTGTTGAAAACTCTACATTGAAAAAGCTAAGAAAGTTCCATTTTTTGTAAACAGACACCTATCAAAACATATATCGTATATATGGAAAAATAGATTATTGGTTTTGTTATGCTGATTAAATGCAACACCATGAGTTTATGCTTTTAATACTTTTTAGAAGCTTCCAAGTTTGTCATCACCTTTAAACTGGGGTATCATTGTAAGTAAATGTGTAGGACTAGTGTGTCTGGCTCAAACCAGAGAAACTCCATTTTTGTCTAAACTCTATTTTTGTCTCTGTTTCTCTTTTTGAGCCTCCTGCTCTGCCCGTACATTCCTGGGAGGATCATGCAAGATTGTCACCATCCAACAACTCATAACAGGCTGAAGACAATTCTAACTCCCTTTTTCTTGCGGCAGATAAGTTAGCTAGAAAATCCGGCATATTCAGCTGCCAATCTTATTAATCAGAAAGGAAAGGACAGGGGGCTGTAATGCTAAACTGGGAGGACAATCCTCAGCCAGGAGTGTGAGTTGCTTGTTGCCTATTGCTCGTTAACGATTCTGTGTTTTTGTTCTTTAGAAGTGTATAAAAACTATGCTAGTTTGCCGTGCTTTTTTTGTAAAAAAAAAAAAGATGCCAGAACTCACACATGTCATACAACCCACCTTGCCTATCCTACAAGGTTCCATCCAAAAAAGATGCCAGAACTCACACATGTCATACAACCCACCTTGCCTATCCTACAAGGTTCCATCCTAAAAAGGTGCTGGAACTCAGTTCTGGGCATTCTATGACAAAAAAGCCCTGATAATTTGTGTACTGGGGCTCCCAAATTGTGACCTGGGTCCCGGGACAAGTCTTTGTTTCTGTACAAAATAAACAGGTTTTGTAACTTCCTGCCTTGTATGATAATTGGCTCTTTTGCATCAAGCAAAAAATCCGAAACAAAAGAATACTAGCTTTTGAATGGGCCAGGCTACTGTTTGGCCAAAAAATATTGATGCACTAATACTGCTAGTGTAAGTGTCAGATATTTGACATATGTGCCCAATTAGTACAGTTCACTTGTTCATTTTACATAAAGTTCTATGTTTAAGTCAAGTCTACATCAATGGCCTTCAAATTATGAGAATGAGCTGAATTTTTTTTTAAAAAAATGAAAATCAGACTTCTGGTTTTTGCATCTGCAGCCCATGGCTGTGCGAGAGCGGTCCTCCGCTCCCCACGGCTAGTTTCTTCCTGCTTAGGGGACCTAGATGGGTTCAAAGTTGCCCCGGAGAGGTGACTGTGAAGGAGGGGCACCCCGTCGATCACAAAGTGACGGCAATTGCTTTGTTTGATCCAGGGAAAGCCCTCCGAACCCAACAGGAGTAAGGCTAGCGTGAGATTAGCGCCTAGCCCACGGGTCAGCAACCCATGGTTCTGGAGCCACATGCGGCTCTTTCAGCTGTCTCCTGTGGCTCCCAGTCCTCTGCCATGTGCAGTCCCCCCCAAAAAAAAGTGGGACTAAAAAAGTTCAGCCAATCAATTCAAACTTCTCATGGAAAAAAAAACTTGCAAAGTTTGAATTGATTGGTTGAAGTTCTTTGGTTTGTGGGACTACCCACAAGCTGTTTGTGGGACTGCCCACAAACCTCTTTTCTTCCTCAGACTGCACGTGGCGGCAGCGGAGGAAGAGACAGGAAAACTGCTGGACAGGTGAGTGGGTCGATCAGATGGGGCATGAGGGGGGGTTGTCTGTGTGTGTGTGTGTGTGCACGCGCGCACAGTGCCTCCAAGTCCATTCATTGCCAAGGTTTCTTCCCAGTGAGGAGGGTCCGCTAGAAAGAGGGGATTTAGCAGCTTAGTGGTCAGCCCACAAGCTTTCTCTTACTAGTTTTGCTGGATGAGGAAAGACGCAATCCCCTTTCCCGATCTGTACCCTCCCTAATACCCATTGGGCAACACTGTGTCCATTAGAAGGAAACAAAAACTAAAAGCCACCCCTTTCACATTCCTCCTTCCAAGCAGGGAACCTTTTGGGGGAGGAAAGGGTGAAGCAAATGCACCCCTCCCCCAACCATTCCTTGCAGAAGAAACTAAGACTGATCAGCCGCATTTATTAGGAAGCGGCCCCTCTATTCTGGAGAGCCAGCAGGGCCCCTGCTTCGCTTTTCCTACATCAGCAGGGCTGGCACTCCCTTAGTCTGGAAAAAGAAAAGTAAAAAACTCAAAAAGATAGTTCTTGCTAGCGGCAGGGAGCTGTGAAGGTTGGTGACTCGGTAGAAACGACCGGGGAGAAGGTGGTGTCAGAAGAAAGGGATAAAAGGAAAGCTTTTATCTTGCTCTCTCATTCACTCACACATTCCTTGCAAAAACTTCTCTTGCTCTCATTTTCTCACATTTTGCTCTAAAAAGCCTCTTTCACACTCTCATTCACTCACACTTTTCTCAAAAATGCTTCCCTCTCGCTCTCTTTCACTCACTGACTTGAAAGGCCAGCTGCAGCACCTCCATTGACTTCCATGGGGATGCTTGGCAATGAAAGGGACAATTGAAACCACTACCGGTAGTGCTGCTACTGCTAACTTTTCCACCTGCTGCTTGGTTCCGATGAAACCGGAGAACCTCCAGATGCCACTGCTGGGGGTGGAGGAGGCTGCCTGGGTTCAGCTGGACAGTAGCGGTTGAGGAGGCGGCAAGAGAGACGCTGGAGGTCCGCTGCATTTCTGTCAGCCTCCGCCTCCCCCGCAGAAACAAATTCCTGTGCTGGACCCCATGGCGGAAGCAGGCCCCAAGGGCTGGGCAATCACTCCAGCGATGGCGGCTGCTGTTGGGGCAGCCTAGTGCACTCGCTGAGAGATGCTGGAGGTACTCCAGGCCCGGCGTGGGAGCTGTTGCACTTGCTGTCTTTGGCGGCTGTGGCGGCAAGAACAGCACCACCTGCCTGCTGGGCAGAAGCAACAGGAAGGTGGTGGTGGCAGCTGCTGTTGGGGCAGCCTAGTGCCTGGCAGGTAGTACTTGGCAAGCGGGTGTGAGCAATGTGCCGGCAGCTCCCGTCCCTCCAAGTACCAGTCGGTGCTACCCAGACACACCGCTGCTCCTGCTGCCAGAGCAGCAGCGCAGTGGCTCCCACGCCGGGACTGGAGCACCTCCAGGATCTCTCAGCAAGGGCACTAGGCTGTCGCAACAATAGCTGCTGCCACCACCACCTTCCTGTTGTTTCTGCCTGGCAGGCAGGTGGTGCTGTTCCTGCCACCACAGCCACCAAAGACGGTGAGCGCGGCGGCTCCCACACTGGGCCTGGAGTACTTCCAGCATCTCTCAGCAAGGGTATTAGGCTGCTGCAACAGCAGCCACCACTGCCAGAGTGATTGCCTGGGCCTTGGGGCTTGCTGCTGCCATGGAGGCCAGCATGGGAATTTGTTTCTGCAGGGGAGGTGGAGGCTGGCAGAGATGCAGCGGACCTCCAGCATCTTTCTCGCTGCCTCCACCTCTATTGTCATCTGCTTCCTCTATGGTCGAACCCGGGCAGCCTCCTTCACCCCCAGCAGTGGCATCCGGGGATTCTCCAGTTTCATCAGAACCAAGCAGCAAGTGGAAAAGTTAGCAGTAGCAGCACTACCGGGAGCAGTTTCAATTGTCCCCTTCATTGCCAAGCGTCCCCATGGAAGTCAATGGAGGGGCCACGGCTGGCCTTTCGAGTCGGTAAGTGAATGAGAGTGAGAGAGAAGCATTTTTGAGCAAAGTGTGAGTGAATAGAGGGAGACTGAAGCTTTTTTGAGCAAAGTGTGAGTGAATGAGAGAGCGAGAGAGTGGAGGGGGCAGGGTGGGTGCATGTCTCGCCTTAGGCTCCGCTCTTCAATCAAGTCCCCTGTTACGCCCGTGCACACGCATTTTTTGCAGCTCCCAGTTTTTCCTTTTGTGAGGGAACTGGTTCCGAGTGGCTCTTTCACTGTTTCATGTTGCTGAACCCTGGTCTAGCCCAAGCTGCTTGCAACCAAAGTCCCAGAGCATGAACCTAAACATTGGTGAACAGGGTGCTTGGAATTGGTGAGAGTACTGAACTTCTTTCTTCTATCTACTATTTAAATCCTTGAAAAGATCCCCAAAGCAAGAAAACCTCCAGAAATGAAGAGAGAAAAGAAGAAGATCAGAGACAGATACAAGAGATTTGACTCGCCCTACCAGATGAACTATTATGTGAATAAACATTTGTTTGAACATGGCTAAAAGAACTGAGAATTTTGAACATAAAGGGGCCTTATAACAAGAAGAATAATGAGATTTAAGTAATGTAGTATGTTTTATAATATATTAAATGTTAAAATAATAGATTGATGTAACTTTATTAATATACTGTATAAGTAAAATATAAACTGATTAAAAAGGATGTTATATATAGATATTATAAGACAGATAAAAAGTATAGTATTTTTATAATGCATGACATAAAATAATGGGATGATGTACCTAAATGGGAAAATTTAGACAGTGAAATGACTAATATGAAGAAATTATGATAAGAATTGGATTGAATATAAGGGAATCTAAGCAAACAAAAATTATAAAACTAGGATGTTTGCTGAACTAATGAGATGATGGTTATAAGAATAATATAAGCTGAAAAAAATGTTATATAGAGACATTATTATTATTTGTATAAATATAAAAAATGCCTATACCTATTCATTTATATATTGAAAATATTAAGAATTATATTTTGGCTAAGGTTGAAGAAGGAAATACAAATGGGAGAAGGGAAGATCAAAGAAATGTATTATTAATTAATATATTAATTATGGAATTATCAAATTTAATCATTATTGACTATTAATTAATTATTACTGTCCTTTTTTTTCTTGTTAAAATATAAACCAAGACAACACGCTGTGCACCAGGCACTGGAGATTGTTATAGTTAAAAACCAATAAAATATCTATTTAAATAATATGAAAATCAGACACTTAAGTCACAGAGAGGGTGAACAACAATGCAGCCGAAGCACTGAAGGTAATTGGTAGTAAAAAAAACGAGTATCAAGATGAAGTAGCACCAGTTTATTTTTAAAACATGCATAGTTAAAGTGAACACCTGCATTCATTTGTCTCTTGATACTAGATCTAATATGTTGGAGGGTGTGTTTGTGTGTGTGTGTTTAAAATGAAGGCCACCATCATTGAAATTCTCCGATGAGTTCCTTAGCTGATTACTCAGTAGAGTCTTTGAAGCAAATTGAACACACAAATCAGGCTATTTCCTCTTGTTCCTTTCACACACAGAAAAAGGGTGTCATTTGACGCCATGCAGGGAAAGCCATGGAAATAATGTTCTTTTCCCCCTTAAATAAAGATAAGTACAGCTTGGTGCAGTTCCCAGCTAGACTTCAATATACGCAATTACCACTGTTAACCACAAAGTGAAATCTCGGCTGGGAGATTATAAAGCAAATGTTTGCTTTAGGGATTCTAGCAGCCTCCCTTGAAAACCAAAAGACCAGAAGAGAAGAAGCCATCTATTTATTATTAAACAAACATTTTTCATTTTGTGGGCTGTTTTTCAATTAGGCAAACATCATCAGGGCCAATACCAGTCATCCCCCTCATAATTCGTTTTGTCAAATATGAATATTGAATGACCATGGGGAGGAAGTGTCCATCAAGAACAAGGGGACTAGATTCAAGTCCACCTCAACTATATGTGACCTTGGCTCAGACTCTCAGAACAGGATAGTTGTTTCAGGAATAAAGCTGAAGGGCCATATTGAGTTCATGGAGGAAAGATGGGATGAGAAAGAGGAAGGAAGAGGAGGAGGAGGAGGAGGAGGAGGAGGAGGAGGAGGAGGAGGAGGAGGAGGAGGAGGAGGAGGAGGAGGAGTGCTCCAGGCCATTTTGGCATACTGCTTCTCAGGGACAGATTTCGGGGGTGGTGGTGGTGGCCCATAGCCAAAGCCCAGCCCAGCAGACAGACTGCCCTTGCCTTGTCAGCAGCAGGAGGAAGAAAATGGCAAAAGTAATCTGGGTTGATGGTGGGCAGGATAGCATGGGTCTTGGAGTTCAGTATGGCCAAAGGGCAGAGACTGGGGTATATAGGCAGTTGAGGGGAGTTGGAGTGATCTACGGTCATAAGTATAGATTGGTTGCCAAGTGTTGCAATTTTGGTCACATGGCTGGGTGGGGGAGACATTGCAAAAGCCATAATGTTAAGCATGGGTTATAAGTCCATTTGTTAACACTGTCATAACTTCGAATGGTTGCTGAACAATGGTTATAAGCCAAGGACTGCCTATAAGACTTAAAGTCCATTATTGTCCTGCTCACTCTGATCTTTGGGATTCATCCCAAAACTTGTCTACCTCATTTCACCTAATGCTTCTTAAAAAGTCAATTCAAATAGCTATTTAGGTTTTTCCTCTTTAAAAAAAATGTCCTTTTTATATTACTTTCTGGAACATTAGAATATATGCAATTTTGGGATAATCTTGAGCCTGAAGACAACTTTTTTTTCTAACTTGTTAATCTCTCTTGTGATATCTAATTCATAGGTCTTGATATTTCTATAGTATCCTACTTTACATAAGCTGGGTTACTCAATAGAGTGGTGAGTTGGGGCTTCCGGTTTGCAATCGTGGCACTGGTGGACGTGTGAGGAGTTCACTCCCTCCACCATCTGGTTTTCTCCTGCCGGGGGGACCCTGAAGAGGGTCAGAAGTCACCTTGTAGGGGCGACGAGCATGAAGAGGACCCCTGAGTGATCGCAGAAGGGCGGCAGCCCTCCCATTTGATCTGGGGCAGCTCTTTGAACTGACAGGGAAAAGATCGGCCATTTATGGCCCATCATCAAGCCACTGACAGCTGAGGCCAAATTTACTACCAAGCACCTTGAAAGCAACATGGGAAAATTGGGTGAGATTTTACCTTTCCTGTTAAAAGCATTTTGAAAATATTCTGAGCAGAGAGGGAAGGGAACTCCATTATCCCACCCTCTAAAATGGCGGCCCCTGCTTACTCAGGGAAACAAAGCTTTGAAAAGATTAACTTACCAGAATTGGATATCTGTCTTCTGTTTGGAATTTGGGGACCCAAAAGTTCCTATTCTCACTGGAATCTGCTATTTTGCTTTATTTGCAAAAAGAACTTAAACCGGATACGGATTCTATTGGGGACATCTTGTGGCAAAGCTCTGCACAGCAGCTTTATTAACTCTGACAAAGAGACTTGTTCACTGCCCAGATCTGACCTTGGTATTATCTACGAGAGACTTAATTTTGAGAGAGCAGCTGGGTAATGCAATTGGTAGGAACAGTGGAGGTGAATACTTACTGACTCTTGTTTAATACCGTATATACTTGAGTATAAGCCGACTCGAGTATAAGCCGAGACCCCCAATTTCACCCCCAAAAACTGGAAAAAGTTATTGACTCGAGTATAAGCCGATCCGCCGTTCTGCAAGCCTCCGCCGCCGGCGGAGGCTGGATCCGCACTCTGCAAGCCTCTGCCGCCAGCAGAGGCTCGATCCGCCATTTTGCAAGCCTGAATACACAGGAATACCCTGTGTGGCCGCGGCTCTCGGGGAAGCCCTGGCTGTCCCGCCTCCTCGCTCCACGCTGCCATTCGGGGCCCGCGCGTTCCCCGGGCAAATTGCGGCGCCCAGCAGGCGAGGAAACACGCCCGCTCCAGTCGCCCCCCCTTCCCTCAGGAGACGCGAAGCAAGTGACCGCCCGGAGCTTACCGAGGACTTGCATGCGGCCGAGGCTTCGGTGCTTCCAGGATCGCGCGCACCTCTCCCAAGACGCCGCCGTCCGGAGACCTGCCGAAGTTTGGGGAGGTTTGGGGAGGTGCGCGCGCACCTCCCCAAACCTCCCCAAACGTCGGCAGGTCTCCGGAACTCCGCGCCCTGCCTGCCTGCTTCTTTCCGCTGTGGAAAGAAGCAGGCAGGCAGGGCGCGGAGGTCCGGAGACCTGCCGACGTTTGGGGAGGTTTGGGCACCTCCCCAAACCTCCCCAAACGTTGGCAGGTCTCCGGACCTCCGTGCCCTGCCTGCCTGCTTCTTTCCACTGCGGAAAGAAGCAGACCTCCGCGCCCTGCCTGCCTGCTTCTTTCCGCTGCGGAAAGAAGCAGACCTCCGCGCCCTGCGTGCCTGCTTCTTTCCGCTGCGGAAAGAAGCAGACCTCCGCGCCCTGCCTGCCTGCTTCTTTCCGCTGCGGAAAGAAGCAGACCTCCGCGCCCTGCCTGCCTGCTTCTTTCCGCAGCGGAAAGAAGCAGACCTCCGCGCCCTGCCTGCCTGCTTCTTTCCGCTGCGGAAAGAAGCAGACCTCCGCGCCCTGCCTGCCTGCTTCTTTCCGCAGCGGAAAGAAGCAGACCTCCGCGCCCTGCCTGCCTGCTTCTTTCCGCTGCGGAAAGAAGCAGACCTCCGCGCCCTGCCTGCCTGCTTCTTTCCGCAGCGGAAAGAAGCAGACCTCCGCGCCCTGCCTGCCTGCTTCTTTCCGCAGCGGAAAGGAGCAGACCTCCGCACCCTGCCTGCCTGCTTCTTTCCGCTGCGGAAAGAAGCAGACCTCCGCGCCCTGCCTGCCTGCCTCTTTCCGCAGCGGAAAGAAGCAGACCTCCGCGCCCTGCCTGCCTGCCTCTTTCCGCAGCGGAAAGAAGCAGACCTCCGCGCCCTGCCTGCCTGCTTCTTTCCGCTGCGGAAAGCAGACCTCCGCGCCCTGCCTGCCTGCTTCTTTCCGCAGCGGAAAGAAGCAGACCTCCGCGCCCTGCCTGCCTGCTTCTTTCCGCTGCGGAAAGAAGCAGACCTCCGCGCCCTGCCTGCCTGCTTCTTTCCGCTGCGGAAAGAAGCAGACCTCCGCGCCCTGCCTGCCTGTTTCTTTCCGCAGCGGAAAGAAGCAGGCAGGCAGGGTGCGGAGGTCCGGAGACCTGCCGACGTTTGGGGAGGTTTGGGGAGGTGCGCGCGCACCTCCCCAAACCTCCCCAAACTTCGGCAGGTCTCCGGACGGCGGTGGCTTGGGAGAGGTGCGCGCGATCCCGGAAGCACCAAAGCCTCGGCCGCGCACAAGTCCTCGGTAAGTTTTTTTGTTGACTGGAGTATAAGCCGAAGTGGAATTTTTCAGCCCAAAAAGTGGGCTGAAAAATTTGGCTTATACTCAAGTATATACGGTAAATAGCTTTCACTAGAAAGACCATCTCTAACTATGTCAGAAATGGAGGAGGATCAACAAAAGACTTCGGATATGCTAAAACTTATTCTTGAAATCATCTTGGCAAACACTGAAAAACTTGAAGCCTATTTGAAAGACAAAGGTGCCAGCTTACCTCCAGAAAGCAAAATCCTGACTGCAGCTAGAAAACGATTAACTCAAAAAACAACAGGAGTAGAACAAGTGGATACCAAGACAGAGAGCTTTACAGAACAACAAGCACAGTCTACTGAAAATCCAGACAACAAAACAATAATTGCAAAACTGGAAATGACCTTCTATGCAAACCAGAAAAAATTTGAGGGGGGAAAAAACACCAGATCAAATTGAAGAAAACTATATCAGAACAAACACGGGGATCTGGGATATCAGGGCAACAGCCTAATGATTATAAATGGGTCAGATTTTTCAGAAAATTGGCAATGAGATGGTCTCCCTTAATTCAAATAATACATACAAAAATGAAGGGAAATCTATCTGATGATTTAAAAACATTGGTGAGGAAGCCTGGTTGGCAAATGAAGAAAGCTAGAATTAGGTTGAAAAACTGGGGCCTTTTGATTTACTAGAGAGGACCCTAAACTGTCAGCTAGTGGGCTAAAGGGAGATTTTGAGACAAAGGGAAATTTGATTACTAGATTTAAAATAGCAAAACATAAGGGATTAATCTGTTTAATATTGAAGATTTAGATGTACAAGGGAAATGTAAACTAATTATTAGAAAATAGGTTTGAATTATTGACTAGCCCAGAGAATATAGATGATGGATTTGAGCTAATAAAGGACACTCTGTTATCAAGGTGGTGATGTATTAGGGTGGGAAGTAGAAAATGTACATGGAATAGAATAAGAATATATTTAAGTAACTAATATGTGTATTTTAGATATTATAATTTTTATGAAATGAGATAAAGGAAATTTGGGCTACCTGAAAGTTAAATATGTTTAATATGGATATTAAAGATCATACTGGAAATATGTAATTCAAAATTAAAATTAGGTAAAATTTAATAACAGGACATTGATTGTTCATCGAGATTTATTAAGATATGTACAGTATAAACAAAAAATGTATTTATAACTGCAATAATGAAGTTTATACTAAGTTTTGATACAGTTAGAAATTTGTTAGCTTAAATATGAAATAGCAAATGTTAAGGGAAACAGAGAAGAAATATTTGATGATGTAACCTGAGATACCTACCAAAGATTGTATTACTGAACTATTGTTCAACCCAATTACCACATTGACTTCTAACTACTTATATGTAAAACTGGAAAATCAATAAATATCTTTTTTAAAAAATAGAGTGGTGAGTTGAAAAGTATCAATTGTAGCAGCACTGATGCATAAACTCTCTAGCTCCAATACAAATTTCTCACATGACTAGAACTGCCAAAATGTATGGGGAGTGACATGCAGTAAAACTGTTCTGAAACCATAAGGAAGGGATTTTCCAGCATTAAGCAAAATAACTCCTTCCAGAATGTGGAAACAAGCTTTGAAAATGTTACTGACAGCTTGTAGAAATGCTTCTGCATTATTCATTAAAAGAAACTTCCTGGAGAAGTTTCTACATCATGCTCCTTAAAGCCATTTGCTACAGACAGGACATGGGGTGGGGGTGGGGGGTGTTTTTACATACTAAGCAATTAACTAGTTTTTTTAGCTACCTTTCCCTTTAGCATTTTGGAGTGTCTGTAGTATACAGAGCAGCCCTGTCAATAGGTGTTATCCCTTATGGTTATGCTGAATTTGTCATCTTTAATTGTTTGAAAGATTTTGGAGACAAATATTAAGAGAAGGCTGTGACCTTCACAATGGCCAAGGAAAGAACAAGAGGAGCTATCTGTACCATATAAATACCATATCATGAAAATCTGGCTTGTTTTTTTCCTGTTAGCTATGCAAATTGGCAGGAACAAACAAACAAGGCCAATATGTCTTTATGGTCACTGATGTAATCAACGTAGGAGATCAGAATGAGCGTGTGGTATGTGAGAGCCCAGGGAAGCCAGGGAAAGAGGGGGTGGAGTGCATGTATAAGTGTGAGTACAGGGAGGCAGGTGAAGGAGATAACAAGAGCACTTAGACTTCACAGCCATCTCTAAGCAGTTTACAGAGTCAGCATAATTGCCCCCAATAATCTTGGGCCTTATTTTACCGACCTCGCAAGGATGGAAGGCTGAGTTAACCTTGAACCAGTGAGAATCGAACTGCCGAACTGCAAACTACAAGCAGCCGGAAGTCCGCAGAAGTAGCCTGCAGTACTGCACTCTAACCACTGCGCCACCATGGGATGAGTGTGAGCAAAGGGGGAAGAAGGGCATGGTGTGTGCAATGAGGGGTGGGGAAGATGTTCCCAAAGGATCGGACACTTTCCTTACTGGTTTCCCCTATGACTTTGCTTGTCATAGTCAAGCCCAGGGCTTTTTTTGTCATAAAACGCTCAGAATGGAGTTCCGGCACCTTTTTTGGATGGAACCTTGTAGGGTAGGCAAGGCGGGTTGTATGACATGTGTGAGTTCTGGCACCTTTTTCTTTTACAAAAAAAGCACTGGTCAAGCCAGTGGGGAAAGTCACAAATGGCAATTACATGAGCGCAAGATGCTGAAGTTCTAAGTGAAAGCTGATTGCCATTTTGTTGATATGACATTGCAGGTATTGCAATGGCTAAAGGTTTGAGGATGTTTAACTTCAAATGGTTACTGAATGAATGATCATAATGTGAGGACTACTTGCATTCACACACACACACACACACACACACATACTGTATATACACAAGTGTGTGTATATACAGTATGTATATGTAGATCTATACACACACACACACTTATATAACTCTCTAAGGGAACATAAAATACTTATTAAAAACAAAAACAAATAACTCCTGTAGCTATTGCAAGGGAAACAAATAGGCCATTCCCACATACTGAGTTTAAAACCGCTATACTGTCATTAAATCTGTTATTGATATCTTTAAGCCTATGAAATCTAGGTAAGGTCCCAGTGAGCTAAATAAATAGATTTCTTTTTTTTACATACTGTTGTGGCTTACAATCAGGTAGATCTTTTAATATAACTTTTTGCTTTCATTTAACCTATATTTGATAATCCTTCCAAATGTGAGTTATAAGTCTAAATAATGCATTTAAAGACTAGAATTTGGATAATATACAGTTTAATAAATTGACAAACTCAACACAATATAAAATAGTGAAAAATTAAAGAATGTTCCACTGAATAACTTACGATTGCTATCTTTCAGCAGTTAGCTAATGGGCTTTTATTTAAATACAGTTACATCTGTTCTTGTCTTGATTTAACCTACTGTATTTTTAAAGTTTCTAATGATAGGGATCTCACTGCTTGCCTGGATAATTTGCTTCAATGCATGACTATTCTTAGAAACATCTTCGTTATAAATTGCTAAAATCTTGCTTTCTTTTGTTCCAGCCAAGACATCCATATTTTTATAATTAAATGTTTGGTTACTATTATTAGAGACAATTTATATTTATGCCTTTGAGTCAGTCTTGAATATTTGTCAAGTTTTCTTGGCAATCTTTTCTGGAAGTGGTTTGCCATTGATTTCTTCCTAAGGCTGAGCGGGAGAGGGAGTGGACTGCCTGGTGTCATCTAGCTTCTAGCTAACTTGATGCCTAAGCCACGGCTACAACTTATGGTCTTCCTGTTTCTAGCTCATTGCCTTTAACTACTATACCAAACCGGTTGTCACCTCTGCCATCCTTGCTACACTCCATCAAGGTGCTGGCACCCTGCCATAAACAAGGGGAAGGGGCACAGGCATTTGGGGAAGAAATGCAGGAAGAAGTAAAAGGAGGGAAAGGGGGGGAGGGATTGGCGCTGACAGAAACTATACACGCTCAATAGTGAGCAGATGCTGATCTTCATATCACTTTTGGTCTTTCCTAACCCTGCTGTAATGATGGATGGTGCCTGGCGTGGATCCGAGCAGCTTTAAAAAATAGAATTACATAACACTTAGGAGGAATATCCTGTCCAGAACTTCCTAAAAGGACAACGAAGGCCAAAGCATACATCAAAAGAGACGCTATTGAGAAAGAAACAGAAGGTAGGAAACAGAAACATACAGTGCTTCAAAATATAAAAAATATTTAAGGAGGTGCAAACAGGTGTGACGTACATGCTCATACACTTTTCTTAAGCCCTTTGTAGCTTCAGATTCAAAACCTGGCAACTTCCCTGAAAGGATGGCTCTAGGCTTGCCTTGTCAGATGATCTTTAGGAAGAGACATCTCTTCATCATAGAGTGAAAAATAGCCAACCTTACTCAAGGAGGTTACCTGAGGCTGTGTATCCCCAACAGAATAGCCATCAATCTCTGCCAGAATTCATATAGCAAATGAGAGTCTACTGCATGTCAGGGTAACTGATTCCACTTCTGAATGGCTCTTGCCATTAAGAGAGATTTTTTTCTGTCATTCAATCAGAATCAATCTTCCTCTGACTTGAATCCATTACGCATGTTCTGCACTCTGAAACTAACAGAACATGGTTGAAGAGCTATATTAGACCTCTTCACAAGCTCATATTCAGCTTATGATCAACTGCAATCTAAGATCCATTTCATACACATTATTTCCAAGCCAGATATTCCTTGCACTATATTTCCTCATTTGATTTATTTTTTTCCTAAGTGAAGAGTGGTCACTCACTCACTCACTCACTCACATTTTAATCTGTTACTTTGATCCAGTTCTATAATTGTTGTTTCTATGTTCTAGAGAGTGTCAGCTCTCCCTTCCAATTTTGTATCCTCTGAAAATCTGATTAGCACTTTTCCACCTCTTCACTCAAATATTTACTGAAAAATGTTATATTATCCCCAAGATAAAATCATATGGCAGCCCTCTCAACATATTGCCCAATGATAATGATGATGATAAGACAGGTGATGTCCATTTTCAGAGAAAGAAAGAAAAGAAAAAAGAAAGAAAAAAGAAAGAGAAGGAAGGAGGAAGGAAGGAAGGAAAGAAGGAAGGAAGGAAGGGAGAGAAAGAAAGAGCTTAATACAGTAACTACACAGAGATTTCAAGTATTCAATACTTGAATACTTTCAAGTATTCAATACTTGAATACATCAGTATTATGTTACTCTCATTGTTATAGCATTATACTAGATGGTTAATTGTTCTATATTTTAAATTATTTTTATGATTTTTTTTCCTATGAACAGTCTTGAAAGTACAAAAATTAAACAAATGAATAAAAACTTGCTCTATAAGTATTATTCCACATATTGCAGATGGCGATAATGAGACTGAGAGTGCCTTGCCAAAGCCAGAAATTGATGGATATAATGGGAGAGATACTAATTTTGAGTTCAGTTTCTTACACTTTCCACTACGGAAGTTTATGATGTTATCTCTGCTAACTTCAGTGTCTTCTAATAAAATCAGTCCAGCTTGAGGAAAAGATTATGGATTTTACAGATGCCATCAAATTTCAACTGGGAAAATAGAAAATTAGTGAATTATTGTAAAACAGACTGCCCATTGATCATTTTTATTAATTCCGTGACTGAAATAGAAAGTCATATGAGATAAAAATATACATTCCTCTGCTGATTGAATTAAGCTGTATAAAGCCAAAATTAGAAGTGAATTTTATTGAAGACAGGAAGGCAAAGCTGAAAAATGAAAAAAGTAACACATATATTTAGGAGAAGGATACGATTTTTATTTTAGAAATCATTTAAATTATTTTTATCACTATTTTTACATATTTAATAAATCTTCATGTTATAGTGTAAAAGCAGTTTAATATGAAAACTCTCAAAGATAAGTGGGAGACCGTGAGTTCTAGTCCCACTTTAGGCATGAAAGCCAGCTAGATGACCAGTCACTCTCTCTCTCAGCCCAACTCACCTCACAGGGTTGTTGTTGTGGAGAAAATAGGAGGAGGGAGGAGTATAAGGTATGTTCGCCAACAATAAAGGTGGGATACAAATAAACAATCTAGATACAGTATAATACCATACACTCCGTACTGATATAAGTACCATCATGCATTTTCCTCATTTTTAACTTTAATATGTTCACAATATTAAGATTAATGTGGGAAGATAACATGAGAAAAATAATTTACCCAAGTGTGAATCAGGGATTGGTGCAATTTATGTGAGCTGTTCTAATGGCATGTGGGAATGACCTCAGGAGACAGGAAGAAGAGCCACAGGCCAGACAATTGTTTAAGGCAGGGCTTTTCAACGAGTGGTACAGGTACCATCTGTGGTACATTGGCACCTGGCAGGTGGTACACGACCATCCTAGAAAAGTGGTAGCGGGGGAGGGGAATGAGCTAAACCAGTGGCAGCCTGAGCGAGAGATGGCTGGAGCTGCAGGACTGTCAGGGCTCAGTGGAAGCGCCAGGATCAGTGCTTCTTCGGGGCTGTCAGGGTTCAGTGAAAGCGCCAGGATCAGTGCCAGGCTCCAGCTGGAGCTCAGTGGTGATCCTGGTGCTTCTGAGCACAGAAGAAGCGCTGATCAGCTGGGATGTTGCAGCATCTCCAGGGTCTTGTGATTTACATTCAGATGCTTGGCAATTGATTCATATTTATGACGGTCACAGTGTTCCAGGGTCATGTGAAGTGACCAAAACCTGCTGCAACCACTCAGCAGGCAGGGGGAATAAAAACCAAACACCCCCCACACCCACACCCACTGCCAATCCTCAACAGAAATGCTCACAACAATGAAAACCTTGGACAAGACGAAGAGCGCCAACCAGGTGGGCAGGCAGGTGTCTTGCTCGGCTGTGGCTTGGGGGGGCACTTTTTCCAGTGCCATTATAACTTTGAACAGTCACTAAGCGAAATGTTGTAAGTCGAGGACTACCTGTACTTCATCACTTTTTTCCTTGGTTTTTTTTTGTCATCAAGTTTTTGACATCTTGCTTGGCAACTGGTGGTACTCGGATGTTGCCATATCCTAAAAGTGGTACAATGAGTGAAAAGTTTGAGAAGCCCTGGTTTAAAGTATCTCAGCCCACAGAAGCAAAGGGGTGTGGGAAGCTTCTTAGAAGGGACTCTTCCTAATTTTCTTAGAAAGGAAAGGAAAGGAGGGGAGAATATGCTTTCCAATTCTCTCAGATTCTGCCTTACAACGAAAGTAGGTGTTAATACTCCTGGTTTGTGGTTCTTTCCGGGACTTCCTCAAAAAGCTGATAGCCTGACTCAGTTTTGAACCGAAACATTTAAGATTCAAGTCAAGACAGACTTCTTCCATAATCTATCTCCCTAGAACTTGCTGCTCAGGCTCACAACATTAAAAAAGATTTAAATGGAAAATGAGGAGACAGAAAAAAAATTCTTCCTCTTCATTTCTTAGCACTGAAATGGAAATTAATCATGGGGTTTGGATTTTGACAAACATGGAAATATTTGGGGGGAGATGGAACAGAGGCAGAAAAAACATAAAGTGATTGAGCAAACATTACTAACTGCTTCATTTGGTTATGGAAAAGATAGATGATAGATAGATAGATAGATAGATAGATAGATAGATAGATAGATAGATAGATAGATAGATAGATAGATAGATAGATAGATAGATAGATAGATAAATAGATAGAGTCCATATAGTCACCATATAATACAAAAATTATACACATTTTATCACCTTGGTTCTTTTCTTGAACCTGTTAAAATATTGCTTTCAAAACAAAGCAAGATTGACCTTTTTAAATAGATTCCTCCATCACATAGTGTTTTTCTTCTTCTTTATGACTGAATAGACGTATCAGTACAGACTGGCTATGTTTTATGTGAGGAGAATCACACTTTAATACAGCAAGCATGGTAGGATTTGATCTTAGAGTCCACTCCAGCCTTCTAATTATTTTATTGTTCCTTTACTTAAATTGGAAGCAAAGAAAAACATTCAGCAAGTTAGCTGCTGAAGCTACAAGTCTTATCTAAATGTGCACTATGATCTTATTAGCCAGGTGCCGCTCTTACAAAAGAAATGTTTGCATCAGAATGCACAGTTTCGCATTTGCCCACTTTTGAACAGACCTATGGAGATAGTTTAAGGACAGAAGCATGCGCTGAGTGCAGTAAGATAGGAAAGACTGGATCTCCACAACTCCCTAGGACAGACATGTCAAACACAAGGCATGGGGGGCAGATCCGGCCCGCGAAGTGACTTCATGCGGCCCGTGAAGCCATCCTGGAAACAGTGAGGGAACGGCCCCCACTGCCTTGGCCCTGGCCCAGAGACCCTCCTTCTGCCAGAGACCCTCAGATCTGTCCCACTCCTGCCCAGGCCCCCATAGGCACCCTTGATGCGAATGATGTAGAGCTGGCCACGCCCACCCAGGCCATACCTACCCTGCCCCCTGAGGGCAACTGTGATGCTGATGTGGCCCTCAATGAAATTGAGTTTGACAACCCTGCCCTAGGATATAACAGGGATAAAACAGTTTGATCTAGTCAGTAGGGATTTCTAAATTTGGCAAAAACAACAACAACAATAGTTGTTGACCTTGGAGGTCATCTAGTCCAACCCCCTGCTCAGGCAGGAAACCCTATACCATTTCAGACAAATGGCTGGCCAGTCTCTTCTTAAAAACTTCCAGTGTTGGAGAATTCACAGCTTCTGGAGGCAGGTTGTTCCATTGGTTAATTGTTCTAACTGTCAGAAAAATTCTCCTTTGTTCTAGGTTGCTTCTCTCTTTGGTTAGTTTCCAGCCGTTGCTTCCTGTCCTGCCTTTGGGCACTTTGGAGAATAGCTTGACTCCCTCTTCTTTGTGGCAGCCCCTGAGATACTGGAACACTGCTTTCATGTCACCCCTCGTCCTTCTCTTCATTAGACTAGACATACTCAATTCCAGCAATGTTCCTTATATGTTTTGGCCTCCAGTCCCCTGATCATCTTTGTTGCTTTTCTCTGTACTCTTTCTACAGTCTCAATATATTTTTTTACATCGTGGTGACCAAAACTGGATGCAGTATTCCAAGTGTGGCCTTACCAAGGCATTATAAAGTGGTATTATGTGATCTTGATTCTATCCCTCTGTTAATGCAGCCTAGCACTGTTTTTGGCTTTTTTGGCAACTGCAGCACACTGCTGGCTCATATTTAAGTGATTGTCCACCAGGACTCCGAGATCCCTCTCACAGTTACTACTATTGAGCAAGGTACCACCTATGCTATACCTGTGCAATTTGGTTTTTCTTGCCTAAATGTAGAACCTTACTTTTTTCACCACTGAATTTCATTTTGTTAAATAGCGCCCAATGTTCAAGTCTGTCAAGATCCTTCTGTATCTTAAGCCTGTCTTCTGGAGTGTTGGCTATTCCTGCCAGCTTGGTGTCATCTGCAAATTTGATGAGTTTCCCATCTATCCCCTCATCCAAATCATTGATGATGATGTTGAAGAGCACTGGGCCCAGAACAGAACCCTGGGGCACCCCATTACACACTTCCATCCATGTAGATGAAGTTCTTTTGAGAAGCACACGCTGAGTATGGCCAGTCAGCCAGCTACGAATCCATCTGGTGGTAATGCTGTCTAACCCACATTTTTCTATCTTATCAAGTAGTAGGCTGTGGTTTACTTTATCAAATGCCTTACTGAAGTCCAAGTAAATTATATCCACAGCATTCTTCTGGTCCACTAATTTTGTCACCTGTCACTTATGGACTTCCACTCCCCAAATTCCCCAGCCAGCAGAGATGAAGTCCACAGGACTTAAAGTTGCCAGGTTTGGAGAAACCTGATCTGGTGGTTAAGGTACCAGGCTAGAAACCAGGAGACTGGGAATTCTAGACCCACCTTAGCCAAAAAAAAAAAACACCAGCTGAGTGATTTTGGGCCAGTCAATCTTGCAGGGTTATGCCTTGGGGGAGCAGTGGGCTAATGCCTCCTTAAGTAACACCAGCTGCCTGCAATTAGTGCAGGTTCGCATCCCACCAGGCTCAAGGTTGACTCAGCCTTCCATCCTTCCGAGGTAGGTAAAATGAGGACCCAGATTGTTGGGGGCAATAAGCTGACTTTGTAATAATGCCGCTGGGGGGGGCGAAAGCCCTAAAAAGCAGGCATATACATAGAATGAAGGCTATTGCTAAGCACATTGGTTTGTGCTTAAATTGTAAGCCGCTCTGAGTCTTCGGAGAAGGGCGGGATATAAATGGGATTAAAAATAATAATAATGTAAGCAAAATAGGAACAGGAAGAAGAATTACCGGTAGGTATTTCACCCCCTTCCCCTTGAATTATTTATAAAAAAATAATAGAAGCTGGATATACATAAATAAATACATAATTTTTTTAAAAAACAGCAGACCTCCTGTTACTATAGTTTATATCAATACTTTCCCTGTGGAGTTAGTTTTCTAATGTGGGCTACCGTGTAGGATTAACACCTTGTTCCTCTGTAGAAGTTCATGCTAGTAGAAGCTGTGTGCTGATCCAATGATGCGATTTTTTTAAAAAAAAATTCTTTCCACACATATCTTTTGACACCACATCCTGTTTGTCTTTTTAATTCCAGCAATTGCCACAGCATGTTAACAAATTGCCTGTGCTGCCTTCAAATAGTATCATTGTAAAAACACGCCTTAAAATAAAATAAATTCAGCATACAGCAAACAGCCTTCGTGTAACCAGTACATCCTGAGGCATAAGCTATTTCAGCCAAGCTACTTTGTTATTGTTTAAACTATATAACCTTTTTGCTTGAAAAGAAATATATATCAGCTCTTACAGCAAACTATAAAAAAAAAACAACCCAGCAATTTTGGGAAATGTGTCAGTGTGGCTTGTGCTGCAGCTAGTTCTGTTTTAGCTTAACCAAAATAGCTGTTAATGCATGAAGGTATGTGACTAGTGATATTAAAGACTAATTTCCTTATTGATTTTGTCATCTAGGTTACGTAATCATGACTAGGCTGGTTCCTTAGCAACAGTACTGAATTTGAAGAGGAAGCTTTGAGTTTTACTTTGGATTAGGAGAGTATAAACCACTTGAGATACTCAAAATCTTCAGACGTATGGGCAGGAATCCCACAAGAAAGCAGAATTGTGAAAACACAATTCTGTTTCTTACACTTGTTGATTTTCCTTTTGATAAATACTCAGAAATGACAGTTTTATAATTGTGTCAATGACAGAATTCTTTCTTTGAAAAGAATTGGCATTTAGGTGGGAGAATTAAGGGAAGAAAAATGAAGTATAAATGATAGCTATCACTACGCATTATGCAAAAATTATAGACAAATTTTGCTTAGTTTATAAATATCACTTGAAACTATAGAACTATTTTCTAGTTTTTCCCATTTCCAACTATGTGAACCACTAGCAGATTATTTTTATATTATCTCCACAAACAATAAAAAAACATTTCTTGTGCAAGAATATTTTTGTCAGGAAGTTCACTTGTTTTCTTATTTCATCTATACAGCAATTTATCCTTAGAATTTGGGGACTAGGTTTTCCCAACATACTACAAAACATCATATTTTCACGTTTTATATTTTAAATATTTTAAATTAAGTTCTTATTAGCAAGAATAAATTACATTTAAAAATAATGATTTCCAAAATTATTTGATGAAAAACCATTATTACATGAATGACAAAAAGGCTTACTCTTACTGCCCAAATATTTACTTATTTTTCCTTTTACAGATGTAGAAAGTAATAATTGCAGTCTAGTTAAGTCTCTCTTTACTTGGAAGAAATTTATGTTGAAATCACAGTTTCAGTAATAGCTCCAACACAGCATTCCTTCCATTCATCTGCATAATTTATGCTACATAGATTCTTGGATGAGGGAAAGTCAACTAAAGGAGATTTTGACAGTAATATGGAACGTGAAGTTGTGACAATTTTATATGTCTGAAAATGGAAAGATATGTCAATTCCCACAATGGATGGAGAAAGTGATGGAGCTAGAAGAGTTGGCAAAATTAACTGTTTTAATCAGAGAAACGAATATATCTTTGTTTCTATTTGGAAAGCACATTTAAAATGGCCACTTTCTTATGACATAGATACATCTCTCCAGATATCTATGTTTTTACATGAGAGTGTACATTTTTATTTTATTTTAGGTGGCTCTGATGTTATGAGAAAACATTTAATCAATGGGAAAATCATTGCTGGTTTCCTTTTACAATGCAAGCTTGAACAAGATTGCTTAGTACAAAATCTCATTTTTCTTCTGTAACTAAGTTCCGTTGCATTCAACAGTCCTTATATCTAAGCAGAAATTATGTGTCGTACAAAATCAAAACAAAATGGCCAGGAAAAGCAAAACAAAACAAAAACAAATATATAATAAAAATGTCACCTTTTCTTTCTATAGTAATATCCATCCAAGATTTCCTTATGTCAGTAAAATCTGACATTATTTATAGCAAATGCAAAGATGTCTTTTCTTCTTACACTGAATTGGATAGTACTAGTGCTATACTGCATGCTTACTATTCCTCATATATTACATTTTTTATGGTTTTTAATTCCTTATCCTCATCTTATACCTACCACCATTATTCACAATCTAATTAATAATTATCCACCTGTTTCTTTTCTTTTTTTTTCACCCTCAATTTTTTTCTAGGGATTCTCCCTTGGATTAGATTTCTTGATTGCAATTTAACAAGTGAAATTACAGATTGGCTTACACTAAATAGTAAACTGGGCTCTGAAATGTTTGACGTGGTAAAATAAGAAAAATAGTAACCCAATAACTGCACTCATTGGAAAATTATTTCTACAATCAGGCTAATTCAAAGAACTCCCATAAAAAATGTTTACCTCATCCAATATTTGGACCAAAATACATTTTGTTCAAAGTGTATTATTCAGACAGCTTTATTTCTTATGAAAATATCTTACATTTAGGATTTACAAAATACAGGTGTATATTGGATGGCTGATATTTTATTAGATGCATGCAGGTCTTTGTATGGAGACTGGTAGGATATGAAGGCAACTATTCAAAACCTATATCCAATGTACTTGTAATCCGTATAGATTGTACAGTTCTCCACATGTTTAGCATCAATATCTACTTTGTTTATAGCAATAAATGCAGAAAGATATTTAAAAGCAGAGATGGCATATGAGGATAGAATATATGTGTGCCTCTGTCTCCCCATCCCAATTTATTTATACTGTTTTGTTAAGTAAATGCTAATGTAGCTCTACTAAGCTGTAGCAATGACAATAGCAATAGTAATAGCACTTACACTTATATAGTGCCCCACAGTACTTTACAACACTACGAGCTGGTTTACAGAGTTAGCGTATTGCCTCCAACAATCTGGATCCTCATTTTGCTGACCTTGAAGGAATGGAAGGGTAAGTCAACCTTGAGCCCCATCTGGATCGAACTTCAGGTTATGGGCAGAGTTTGCCTGCACTACTGCATTCTAACCACTGTGCCACCAGTAGGTTTTGAGACCTCCATACTTCTGCCAACATAGGAAGATTTACCCATTTTGTGACATGTCTGCCAACGCAGCCTTAAAACTGGTTTCTCTGAAAGACAAGGGCTATAGATCTGAACAGCAAAAATTGAGGCAACCGCTACTGTAGCAAAGGGATGAAGTTTTCTGACTGTGGTGATTAAAATTCAGATACACAATAAATAAACAGTGTTGCCCAAATTTTTGCAGTAAGATAACTTGATAGCCTTATGTAAGGCTCTATTATAGCTAAGAAACAGCTGGCAAATGCTGGAATATAGCTTAGTGAGACTCAGGGACATCCAGAAGGGTGTAGTAAAAAAAATTGCACTGGTATTATTGCAACTCTGCCTACCTGTGTACTGTATGTTGTGCACTCAATGTACATATAAACAGATGGACCTTTCATCTTACTATTCTGACTATTATCCCGATCTTTTAATTACACTCTTTGAACAACCTGGGCGAGAACTTTCCCATATGAGATGAATTATATTTGCCAACAAATCAAGAAAGAGAGAGATCATGGCTACCGTTGAGCTCCTATTCTTTACGGTATGTAATTCTGGTAACACTGAACTGGATTGTGGCAAAGAGAAGAGAGATAGCCAAACAGATTCTAAATTCCCATGGGAGGGTTTCCTTCCTCCTTGATTGCACTAAACCTGAAGTCTTTGCACAACTTATGATTTCTACTTCAAGGAACAAATCATTGACTGGAATTAAGCCTCCAGTAAATAAACCTGAAGTCCTATTTGCATTAATGGTCACCCTGCTGTGCCAACTCATACAGCCAGTATAATTCAAGTGGATTTAAGCTAATAGAACTGACATAATTCGATAAAACATGATGCTGGGGATGCATGCAGTCTCAGCGGCTCACATTTTGTGCTGTACAGCAATGCTTGACTTCCCACCAAAAGCTGAATGACACATAGGACCATAATATGAATCTTGCTGGGTCAAATCAAAGACCTACCTATGCTTGCTCTCTGTGTCAAACTGGGATGGGACTAACCAAATACATCCAGAAAGCTTATACGCAAGTCATACATGGGAGAGATCTCTTTAATTTATTACTGCTAGTATAAGTGGAATTGAAGATCTACAAGTTTTATTTTGGAGAATATACAGTTAGTCCTTGACTTACAACCACAATTATGCCCCAAATTTCAGTTGTTAAGTGATTTTTGTCCCATTTTACAACCTTTATTGCCAGAGTTTTAAGTTAGTAATATGGTTGTTAAGCGAAACTGGCTTCCCCATTGACTTTGCTTGTTGGAAGGTCACAAATGGCGATCACATGACCGGGGACAGTACAATCGTCATAAAGATGAGTCAGTGCCAAGCATCCGAATTTTGATCATATGACCATGGGGATGCTGCAACAGTCACAAGTATGAAAAATGGCCATAAGTCACTTTTTACAGTGTTGTAACAAATGTTCGAATGTTCACTAAATGAATGGCTATAAGTCGAGGTCTACCTGCATATAGCACCAAACCATTAACAGTCCTGTCTTTCATGAATTGGATTAGTCTCCTTTTAAATTCACCTAATTCACTAACCAAGTTATATCTTGCTTCCTGGAAGAGCAGCAGCCATAAAAGAAATAACCCAGAGTGGAATTTGAGAATGTTTGGGGTTTAAGGAAATCCACAAGGACTGAATATGAGCTCTCACTGCCTTTGTGAGAGAAGTTTGAATAACCTGGAATCTCAGAGAATTTTGCCAAATTCACGAATGTAATATAATTCCTAAAATCAAAAGCCACTGTTCCAATCAATTTTCCTCTGTAGAAAAATAATTCTCCTTATTCTTTCTTGGGACTGTCCGTAGGCAGGAAAAGGCTGGATTTGGGGAAGTTTCATAAATACTGAGAAGAGGCACTGTACTCCACATAAAAACCTGAAAGAGATTTGGCACAACTGAAACTCAAATTTCTGTCAAAATGGGATCAGGGTGGACCTCTATTTCTAGATAAGTTGACTATATTTTTTAGAAATAAAAATAAATTCTCATCATTCACATTTTCAGTTTCAGGGAAAGGCCCTTTGAATTCTGAATTTTTGAATTTCAGCTAACCATTTGTGTTGTTTCAAGCTGATTATTAAGGCAATAATAGCATCTTTAAAAAGTACAAATATGAATGCAATAGCTTTCCTAGACGGAAGAGTGAAATCAGAGGATTATAGATTTTTTTTTATTTTTTTATTTTTATTCCATTTATATCCCGCCCTTCTCCAAAGACTCAGGGCGGCTTACAAGCTTAGCAGTAGCCTTCATTCTATGTATATGCCTGCTTATTAGGGCTTTCACACACACACCCAAGCGGCATTATTACAAAGTCAGCTTAATTGCCCCCAACAATCTGGGTCCTCATTTTACCTACCTCAGAAGGATGGAAGGCTGAGTCAACCTTGAGCCTGGATTTGAACTGGTGCCAATTCAGGTTTGCTTGAGGTATTTCCGGCTCATCTCCCAAATTCATTTTGACACTGTGTGGACATTCCTTGCATGTTAAACATTAATGTTAACCCAAAAGCCATTTAGAGAAAGTTGCTGAAGCACTAAACCATAGTTATAGCCAGTAGCAAATTAGTCAAAGATTTAATAGAGATGTTTTAGTTGCTAAGACATTCTTTTCATACAGATTAAGTGAATCCTTTCTCCAACTAACACATTTTTTCCATGGTCTTAATCATTAAATATGAAATTTGGTTTGACTGCTTTTTTGTGCCCAGAGGAACCGTCTCTTTAAATACCACTCTAGTTAACAAATGCCCAATGAAGTCCTATGTACACTTTCCTGGGAGTAAAATTCCACTGATTTCTGGGGGGAAAAACAAAAATACTCCATTTGATGTAATCTGAATGAAAAAAGACATTCATTTGGAGTGTAGCTATCAACAAAAACGGATATATTTGAAATAATTCCCACCTACTTGACAATTGGTACAGTGTGTGTCACAACTGTTACAAAGAAAAAAATTGGAACACATTAGATAATTTTAAAAATTCTATAAAGCAACACATTTCCTTATTTTAATTAGTAAACAACCAAATTTTAGTTATTAAAGCTTTAATTATACATTTATAGTTTACTATGTAGATTTATTATTACATATTAACATTTTCTTCTCTGAATTAAGGAGTGAAAATGAAAATAAATAACCCTCCCTGTTATGTGGGATATTGAGCCCTGGTGGTGGCACAGTGGTTAGAATACAGTATTGCAGGCTAAGTCTGCTCACTGCCAGGAGTTCGATCCTGACAGGCTCAAGGTTGACTCAGTCTTCCATCCTTCCAAGGTTGGTAAAATGAGGACCCAGTTTGTTGGGGGCAGTTTACAAATAATGTTTCTACATTGTAAACCAACCAGAGAGTGCTTTAAAGCACTATGGAGCAGTATATAAGCCTAAATGCTAATGGTACTGCTACTGCTATTGCTATTTAACATCTTGTCATCAAAATATTATTAATGTAAAGTCGAAATGCTTGTTTCTGACTTTCATTACTTTATTACACATGTGTATCCTTTGTCCAAATGGTAGAATTTCTTGTGTTTCACTTGGTTGTCATTTGGGATTATTACAGCCCAGATCTTGAAGTCAATGAGAAATATTTCAACAGAAAAAGTTTTTCTTTGCTATGACAAGGTCAAAAAAGGCAGGGTATTTTCAGGTGCAAAGAATCAGGATCACACAGTAAGTTCTAGTTAAGATTAATGGTTTGTTTATGCCAATACATAGAAATCTGGTCAACTAATGGTTAGCATTAAATTGGTGCTAGATAAAGAGTCAGTGGAATTCAAGAGATGTTGGACTTAGAACGTTTATGGGAACATAACAACTCTAGGTAAATGACTTGCTTGACTCCATCCTCAGGCTCTGCCTGCTCTTCTTCTACAGATATAACAAAAACAGCATAATATCATTGTGATGCAAGCCCACCTGCCTTTTCTTCATGCACTATTATGGTGCATCTTACAGCACAATACTGTTTTCGTTTGTTTGTTTATTTATTAAATTTATATGCTGCCCTTCTTATTATTTGGTCAAAAGTCAGAAGCTTCTAAAGATGCTCATGGCTTCAGCTAATGATTAATGTTTCTGAACTCTTTTACAAGCTGAATCTACATTATCATACCATACCACAGGTCTAGCTGTGTGTGCCAGAATGCCACCTTCTAATTTTGTTTTATTTAGCTATGTTTCCTGTATGTAACTGCAGTGGTTGCCCATAAATTGTGAGTCATCCATTAATAATAAGACTCAGTCATTTACCTGTATATTTCAAAAGAACTCAAATATTAATATGCCATTTTAATCAATTGGTTTTATTAAAAGCCAGACATCAAATAAATAAATATCTTAAAACTGTAGTCAGCATGGCTGTTCTATAAAACTGCTTTTAAAAACTCACTTTAATGATTTTTGAGGCTAGAATACTGCCTTTTGAGTTTTCGAAGTTGGCAGTCTTGAATATTGGGTAATACATCATTCCCTGCTGTAGGCCTGATGAATTACTTGGAAGAAATCTTGCAAGCTAGCACTAAATAGAAAAAGGGTTTTAAAAAGGCCGGGTTTTGTTTGTTTGTTGTTTGTTTGTTTTTGGCATATGTGTGCAATTTTGCTGCAATAGTTTATCTTGCAATTTAAATTACTGCAGGTGGTTGGTTCAATTCAGATATTAGCCAAATAAATTAAATGAGAAATTCTAATCCATCAGAATAAAGGCCAGGAAATGAAAGGGGAAAAAAATATTTTGTTTTACTAGTTAGTTCCTCATTGCAACCTTCACCAATGCATCTGTTATTCTACCTAATCATTAAAGTGCAACATTGCTAGGAGGAAAAAAAATGACCTTCTACATGGCAAAACAAATTGCTGAAGGCATCAGAAACTAACAGACATTATGCTTGAGCATCCATAAAAAATAAATAGGTTTATTAGCTTATTCAGCTGGAAAATGTTTGGGAGTTAATGGTCAGATTCAGTAGATTCATGTTTTTAGGTATAAAAGTGAATACTTCTAGGCTGTAATTGATTAAACATCTTTTAAATAAAAATTTCTTCATTCAGATCGGGAAATCAGTCCGTAATAGCTGCATACCAGGAATTGAGACAATCCTTTGTTTCATTACACAGTGTGAATATTGCTTTCCTGTTTTAAATTAATCTATATTAATTTAATAGAGTATAGTTGCTCAATGCTTGACCAAACAAAAAAGAGTAAGTGGAGCACTTCATCTAAATCTGTACTACTGTATCACATTTTTTATTCTTGCAAATTTGGACAGTTATGACTATTATGAGTATTACTCAGCATCTAAGATGACTTAATTATAAAGAAATGATGTCTACAGAAACCCTGATGCTTCCTGTGCTTTTAAATGTAAATATAAACACATGAACATTTCAGAGTTTAATGCTTAAGAAATATATTGTAAATTATTTATTGCATTTTATTTAATGTAACTGATTACTGCTTCCCATTATTACAATTATCCAAAAGGTTACAATCAATTAAAATACAAACAACAACTCAAGTGGCACAAAATGATATATTCAAGATTAAAAAAAATGAAACAACAAATGAAGGCCCAGACCATACATTCACGCACAGAAGGCCTAGAAGCAGAGGCTCTTCTTTAGCAGTGCCTGAAGATGTAAACCTAAATGTTTCTCAAATATCAGAAGGGAAAACATTCGAGAATGATGAAGCCAGTACTGAAAAGACCTGATGATACTTTATATCAGGCGTCTCCAAACTTGGCAAGCCTATTAAGACCTGTGGACTTCAAGGAACTGCTGGCTAAGCGGAATATATCAACTTGGAAAGCTACTCGGCAAAAGAAGAAGGCTAGAGACAGACTCAAGAGATTTGACTCGCCCTACCAGATGGAGTATTACATGAGCAAACACTTGTTTGAATATGGTTAAAAGAATAGAGAACTTTGAACATGAAGGGACCCTATAACAAGAGGGATAAGAGATTTAAATAATATAGTATGTTTTACAATATATGAAATGTAAAAATATTGGGATGGTGTAACTTTTGTAAATATAAGTGAAAGATAAGCTGATCAAAAAGGACGTTGTTATAAGACAGATAAGAAGCACATCATTTTTATAACACATGAACTATGAAAATATTGGGATGGTGTACCTAAATGGAAAAAAATGGATATTTAGATGACTAACATTGAGAAAATCATGACTGATAAGAATGGATTGAATATAAAGGGGAAATTAAGCTTAAACAAAAATCATGAAAATAGGATGCATGGTGAACTAATGAGATGATTTTTATAAGAATAATATAAGCTGATAAAAATATTACACATACCGTATTTTTCGGACCATAAGACGCACCTGACCATAAGACGCACCCAGTTTTTAGAGCAGGCAAACAAGAAAAAAAAATTCTGAACCAAATAGTACCGGTATACTAAAACAGGGCTTTTCAACCTTTTCATCCATTGTACCACTTTTAGGACAAGGCAATGTCCGAGTACCACCAGTCGCCCAGCAAGGTGTCAAAAACCTGACCCCCCACCAAAAAAGGGGAAAAAATGATAAAGTACAGGTAGTCCTTGACTTACAATGATTCACTTAGTGACTGTTCAAAGTTACGACGGCACTAAAAAAGTGACTTATGACCATTTTTCACACTTATGACTGTTGCAGCATCCCCAGGGTCATGTGATTTACATTCAGCTGCTTGGCAATCGATTCATATTTATGATGGTTACATTGTTCCAGGGTCATGTGATCGCCTTTTGCAACCTTCTGAGAAGCAAAGTTAGTGGGGAAACCAGATTCACTTAACAATCACGTTACTAATTTAATTTCTCTCTCTCCTTCTCTTTCTCTCCTCTCTCCCCCTCCCTCTTTCTCTCTCCTCTCTCTCTCCCTTTCTCTCCATCTCCCTCTTTCTCTCCCTATTTTTCTCTTTCCCTCTATCTCTCCCTTTCTCTCTCTCCCTCTATTTCCCTCCCTTTCTTTCTCCTCTCTCTCTCCCTCTTTCTCTCCCTCTCTATTTTTCTCTTTCCCTCTCTTTCTCCCTTCTCTCTCTCCCTCTATTTCCCTCCCTCTTTCTTTCTCCTTCTCTCTCTCCCTCTTTCTCTCCCTTTCTTTCTCTCCCTCTCTCTTTTCCTCTCCCTCTTTCTCTCCCTTTCTTTCTCCTCTCTCTCTCTCCCTCTCTCTCTCCCTCCCTATTTCTTTCTCCTTCTCTCTCTCTCCCTCTCTTTCTCTCTCTGTCTCCTTCCCTCTCCCATTGTCCTTCCTTCCTTCCTTCCTTCCTTCCTTCCTTCCTTCCTTCCTTCCTTCCTTCCCTCCCTCTTTGTCCTTCCCTCTCTGCATTAGAGCAGTACCCGCGGAGGCTGCCCTGTGGCCCAGCTTTCTCTTGCAGAAAGCAAGCTGAAACGGAGCTAGGGAGATTGCCAGAAATGCGAATCGGCCGATCTCGCGCTCCTGCAAACTCCCTCGCTCGGTTTCAGCTTCCCTTGCTACAAGAGAAAGCAGGCTGAAATGAGGGAGATTGCAGCAGAGCGAGATCAGCCGATTTGCATTCCTGGCAATCTCCCTCACTCCGTTTCAGCCTGCTTTCTCTTGTAGCAAGGGAAGCTGAAACCGAGCGAGGCAGATTGCAGGAGCGTGAGATCGGCGTTTCTCAGCACGTGCCGATTCGTGCTCCACTTGCAGAGGTTGGGGCTGGCCATACGGATCACCTTCGGACCATAAGACACACCCTCATTTTCCCCCCCACTTTTGGGGAAAAAAAGTGCGTCTTATGGTCCGAAAAATACGGTAGATGTTATCATTATCTGTACAAGTATGAAAAAAGGTCTATATTTAATCATTTATACATTGAAAATATTAAGGCAATTCCTCAGCTATTGTGGTCTTAAGTTATTTAGAGTTTTATATGTGAACAGCCAAACCTTGAATTGGGGTAATTGGCAGCGAGGGCAATTGCTTTAGTAACAATAGCCAATACAGTGATCAACCCCTGGCAGGCAGGTTTTCAATAAAACCCAACAAAATTGCATCCCAGTTTGGGGAGGAATGGAAGTACAGTGACCAGCGTGATTGAGTTCTCAGATGCTTGGCAATGGGGGTAGCAGAGGCAAGAGGGTGGATAGGCATTAATAGGTGCTGTTTTAGATCTGCAAAGCCCTATGTGGCTTGGCACCGAAGTATTTATAGGCCTTCATTCTCCACACCGAGGAGGAGTTCCTACCACCTTTTAATTGGCTCCCATTTGGGACATGCAAGCAATATTTCTGTGATATATCTCCCATCTCCGTGTTATGGAATAATCTGACCCTTAACATTCTATTGGCAACCTCACTGATGGCCTTCCTGAAGGTGTTAAAGACAGAGCTATTCAGGGGTCTTTGTGGAATGAACGGTCATTATTACGCCTATGCTTTTTTTAATTTGCTTATGTTTTTACTGGCTTTCATAATTATACTCTGCTTTTTAGGTAGCAAATCGCCAGGAGTAATTTTTGTTGAATCTGTCAGATATAAACACAACAAACAAACTAATATCTGCTTGAACATGAGGCCTCCAATACTATGAAGAAGGTGGGCTGTTGGTTATCACTGCAGTGCAAAACCACTTCCCTGAGGAAAGGAGGAAGGTATAACATAGAAACTGTGATGCCATTTTCCCAAGGAAAGGGGAAAAAGAAATGAGGTTGTTATGTATTTGATCCAGTAAATAGGAATCTTGAGGTTGTTATGTGCAAACTCAAAGTTCAGTTAAATCGTTAATATATCTTCTTCTCTCCTAATGTCTCACAAGTTGACTATTGTATAGAGAGGACAAAATGTCCTGGTTTTGTGATAGTGTTAGAAAGCAGTTCACAAGAAACTAAATATTCATGTGCTGAGAGTTAGGCATGTAGGCAATATCAGATTAAAACAAAACCTGCACTCTGTGATTTTCTGCAAAACTCTGTTGATGTACTGATTGCCTGGACATAGCCCAGACTTGGGCAGTATATGGGACTCCTTCCAAGAGATGTCTTCAATATTGAAAACCATCTTATTAAAAACATCACAGCTTTTTTTCCCCAGCAGATAGCAGTTGCCTGGAGGAAATGGCAAGCAGCCAGAGTCTTTGTTCCTAATCATCAATTTCCTAAAGGAAAATTGTTCTCGAGGCAAAATAATAGAACATTTTTTTGAATAATTAGAACAATAAAATGGACAAGTAAGGTCAGATGCTGAAGGAATGATTTGGAGCTGACAGGCCATTCACTGCAACAAAGATGTGATGTGCTTGGAATTCTACATCAATGGCTTTTTTTTCAAGTAAACTGGATAAAAGTTCTTGTAGAAGCCACAGAATCAAATATGATCAATAAAAGATAAAAAATCCTCCAAATTCTGGATCTTTTTGACATTTCTTGGGGAAGATGATGACAGGTTTAAATCCAGTTTGTCAAAGTCCAGCGAAATGTTGTGGACATAGTGTATTTAGACTTCAGCAAGGCATTTGACAAAGCAGACCACAACCTACTTCTTGGAAAGCTGAAAAACATGGGATAGAGAGCATCACCATCAGATGGATTTTTAACTGGCTGACAAACTGTACTCAGCGAGTAGTCCTTAATGGTACTATGTCTACATAAAGGGAAGGAAGCAGTGGGGTACCACAAGGTTCTGTCCTAGGCCCAGTACTCTTCAACAGCTTCATAAATGACTTAGATGAGGGAATAGAAGGGGAACTTATCAAATTTGCAGATGATACTAAGCCAACATCCTAGATGATAGGCTCAAGATCCAGATGGATCTTGACAGACTTGAACACTGGGCCCTATCTAACAAAATGAAATTCAATGTAGAGAAAAATAAAGACTTACACTTAGGCAAGAAAAACCAAAGGTACACATACAGATTGGGTGAAACCAGGCTTAACAGCAGTAACTGTGAGAGGGATCTTGGAGTCTTAATGAACAATCAATTAAATATGAGCCAACAGTGTGCAGCAACAACCAAAAAAGCCACTGCAATCCTAAATTGCATTAACAGAGGGATTCAATCAAGATCACATGAGGTACCAATACTACTCTATGAAGCCTTAGTAAGACCACATCTAGAATACTGCAACCAATTTTGGTCTCCACACTATAAAAAAGATGTTGAGACTCTAGAAAAAGTGCAGAAAATAGCAACAAAGATGATTAAGGGGCTGGAGGCTAAAACATATGAAAAATGGTTACAGGAACTGGACATGGCTAGCCTAATGAAGAGAAGGACCAGGGGAGACATGATAGCAATGTTCGAATATTTGAGGGGCTGTCACAGAGAGGAGGGGGTCAACCTATTTTCCATAGCACCTGAAGGCCAGACAAGGAATACGGATAGAAACTGATCAAGGAGAGATTCAACCTAGAAATAAGGAGAATTTTTCTGACAGTGAGAACAATCTACCAATGGAACAGTTTGTCTTCAAATATTGTGGGAGTTTCATCACTGGAAGCTTTCAAGAAGAGACTGGACTGCTATCTGTCAGAAATGGCATAGGGTCTCCTGCTTGGGCGCAGGTTTGAACTAGATGACCTACAAGATCCCTTCCAACTCTGTTATTCTAATCTAATCTTCTAATATAAGGTGGGAGCTGCTTCCTCTATTACAGGCATGTCAAACTGCCGGCCCACAGGTCAGATGCATCATACTGAAACTGCACCCAACCCATTGCTGGCAATGGGGAAAAAGTCATGATACATTGCGCAACGTCACATGACGTTGTAAATTTGACATGCCTGCTTTATTAGGTCACACACAGACTCTAACACAGGTAACTCAGCACCAAACAATTCTTTTACTTATTTCTCCCTTAGAACAGCAGACTTTTATCTTATGATAATAAGTTTGAATGTCGCTGCAATTTCAAAGACATTGAAGCTGCCACCTGTGATGTGGATAACAGGTGAGTATGGTGCATGAAAATCTATAATTCATAGCCCAATTACTATATAAAATCATACATGATCATGGGATGGGATATTACACAACTCACAAAGTAAAAAAAAACATGCTACATAAGATGGCCTTGCGGAGCCTAAAGGCGGGGTCAAATGCATCATATGTTTGGAATCCTTACACTCCCACAAGACCCAAGGTCAGCCCCCTGTGAATTCTATTGATTCTTATCTGGTGCCAATTTGCCTTGACTTTTAGTAGATCAGAATCTCATGTATAGGTACAATGGAATAAACTTTTAGTACTCTGAACTCAACTCCTGTTTCTGGTCACTTGTAACTGACACATGCATGATTACAGGATGCAACATTACAGATCTCAACAAAGTAAAAGTAATACCCAGGGCATATACTTTATAAAACAGAGATCTTCCCCTCTTGTAAGAGGGAATTTGATTTTTACATACTGTAATAACACACACACACACACACACACACACACACACACACACACACACACAAAATAGCATATATAAATATGTGTAAGACATATTAGCCTGGACTTGCCTGCTATCCCTTGATTGAATCTGTTTGCTCTCTTTCCATTTTTTTCCCAATCTCCCCACAATCTCTCGCAGGTGTAGAGCAGATGGTGACCAGCTATTGCCAGGGACCCCTATCATTTTCTCCCTCCAACAACTGAAGAATCTATTTAACCACCAACCTTCATGGAGCAGTACCAGATGCTAATAAAGACCAAACTCTGTGAAGGAAAAGGGTTCATTCCTCCTTTTTGCTCTGCCCCAACTTCAGTTCAGAAACATCCTATTTTACTCTTATATAAAAATTATAAACTATTGGCCTTCTTCCTTCTTCCCCTGAATATTTCAAAATAGCTGTTCAAACTTCGACCACCGGCAAAAAATTTAACATTCCTTTCAAGGAGTCATAAGAGGACTTTCAGTTCTAGCTACAGGCATATTTAACTCCTGGTACTTATTTTTGACTGCATCTTTTAAGAATCCCAATAAAACAAATGATCCAAAGCTTATTGTCAACTCCTTTGTTATTGAAATCTGGCAGATCCTGTGCAAATAGCTATTTTGGGAAAAACATTGTTCCTTTCAGGTGGAAAAAGGGGGAAAGGTTTACATTTTCTCTATTCAGTGTTGACATTCCTACTGATGCTTGTTTGCCTGCAGCTGTTCTTCCCCCCCCCTCCCCATTTTCTTTTACTGATAGTAATGGCATTGAATCCACTCTGGTCATCAAAAGCTTTCTCAACAACACATCATTTCTTCCCATGTCAGCATATAAAACTAACATCCAATATATCTTTTTCTCTGTTATAATTTGAGATACTCTCCATTATCATGAGGCCCATGAAGTTCTAAGCTTTTCCATACAAGGCAGTCTTTGCATGGAAATTAGTCTGAAATTATAAGTCCTGAGTTCTACGCTATCAATCCCAAAATTGCCAGCTCCTGAATAAGGGAGGTTATTAAGCAACAGGATGGCTGGTTTGGCAAATAAATGCCCAACTGGTTTGGTTACTGAACATCCAGAACATATGCTCCAAAGGAAAAGATGGGGTATCTTCAAAATGGAAGAAACACGTCAAGTATAATTATGTTCTCTTTGTGCCTCAACTCAAGAATTATGCTCTCTACTACCTGAAGAAGACCTCTGAGAGTTTTAAAACTTCCTATGCATCCAACTACCGTAGTACTCTGTTATATCAGTCTAGCATGTAGTAATAGTATCTGGAAAGGGATATAGAAAAAACACCACTGTGGGCTAAATTTTGAGAAAAACCCAGCAGGTGAAATAAAACATAGCTATTGAGGACAATTTCAGAATACCCCCAAACATAGTGATGACATCTATCCATTACATGTAACTCCTCCCTCTATCACACATTAAAACTAATTTGCCCAAAATATAAACATTTCAAAGCATAATTAAAAATCTATTTTCTCTTCCATCATGATGCTTTGGCTAGTAGTATACATTACTATGCTATTTCTTTTGGAATTCTGGTGATAGTCTTCCTGTCAAGGTTCAGACTAATGAAACCACATAAAGCAGAACTCTAAGGCTTTAGGTTTCCTCAAAGCACATGTTTATTGGATATAATAATAATAATAATAATAATAATAATAATAATAATAATAATAATAATAATAATAATAATAATAATAATAATAATAATAATAATAATAATAATAATATTATTTATATACCGCCCTTCTCCCGAAGGACTCAGGGCGGTGAACAGGGCAGATATATAAAAAATACAAAAATACAAAATTTAAAAGAAAATTAAACATATGCCCAGCTAAAAACAATAAATACAGATATTAAAAATGACATAAAAACCCAACCCATCCCCCTTCAGGCCAGGCCGGCTTGTTCAAATAAGAATGTCTTCAGATAATAACATAATAATGGCACCATCAAAAGAGAAACCAACTCTGAAATTTTCCTAGAGATTCAAAGTAACTAAAAGTAACACTCCCCTCCCCTCTACTTTTTTACCCATTGTACCACTTTTAGGATATGGCAACATCCGAGTACCACCAGTTGCCTAGCAAGGTGTCAAAAATTTGATTTAAAAAAAAAGAAAAAAAGTGATGAAGTACAGGTAGTCCTCAACTTACAACAGTTTGCTTAGTGACTGTTTGAAGTTACAATGGCAGTGAAAAAAGTGCCCCCCAAGCCACAGCTGAGCAAGTCACCTGCCTGCCTGCCCAGCAGCGCTCTTCCTGCTGTCCAATGTTTTCATTGTTGTGAGCATTTCTGTTGGCAGTGGGGGTGGGGTGCTGGGTGGTTGCAGCAGGTTTTGGTCACTTCCCATGACCCTGGGACACTGTGACCGTCATAAATATGAATCAGTTGCCAAGCATCTGAATGTAAATCACAAGACCCTGAAAATGCTGCAACATTCCAGCTGATTGGCACTTTTTCTGGGCTCAGCAGAAGCACCAGGATCAGCACCCAGCTCCATCTGGAGCCGGGCGCTGATCCTGGCCCTTCCACTGAGCCCTGACAGCCCTGAAGAAGCACTGATCCTGGCGCTTCCGCTGAGCCCTGACAGCCCTGTAGCTCCAGCCATCTCTCGTTCAGGCTTGTGCGGTGCTGCCACAGGTTCAGCTCATTCCCATCCCCCACTACCACTTTTCTAGGATGGTCATGTACCACCTGCCAGGTGCCAATGTACCACAGGTGGTACCCATACCACTGGTTGAAAAGCTCTGTACTATGCTATAAATCATGCTCCCCAATGAAAGTAATTGCCAGGTTTCTCAAATCGTCTTTGCTCCTCCTTCCTGCACCTGTGGGAATGACCTTGGTTCCCAAGGGACTGCTCGGTGTTTTGTCTAGTGATACAAATAGCAATACTACTTGCCCCCCATCTCCAGCCATCTATGTGGCAACTCAGAATGAAAAAGGTGGCTTCAGCCAGGTTCGTTTCAGAAGATAAATGAGCACTGATTCTCTTCCCAGCCCAACCTCACCTATCTCCCCCCCCCAAATATCACTCTTCCCAAACCATGGTTAATAAGATTTCCCAAAACAGGGGTGGGCAGAGAAGGTATAACCACTCAGTCTTGATTGGAATTGCCAAGATACTTAAGCATTTTAGAAGAATTCATGCTCTGATTCTCTGTCCTGGAATTTTAAGAGAATGTACTACTGAAAGTATGTTAAGCTCAACCTTGTCTTCAATCCAAGAACAAAACATACCTTCATGAAGGACCAGGCACTATACATGTCACCACTATACCTGCACTCACTTTCTGGTTTGACAATGAAAAGCTACTGATTACTTTGTAAGACTGATTCAACTTTTCTCTTTTAATACAGGCATTATGCAGCTCTCTTATAAGCCCCTGCGTCAATTTTAAAGGTAAACTCTTAAATCAAGAAATGATAATTATATAATCTCTGCCACCTCCTGTGATTCAAACGCCATATGTTATTTGTAAATCCTATATGTTATTTCAGGGGGGAAACATGCTTAATAGAACAAAGTATTTCATACCATTAAAGTAGCTTAACTTCTCTGCAAATATGAAAAACGTGTTACCGTTTTAAGAACTGCATTAACTTTAATGAGATGATTCTCAAAGCAGCCACTCCTTTTTTAAAAAGTCTCACAGGGAAGCATGACCAAAAGTCAGAGGTGTTGGAACTTGTTCAGAATCCAAAGCACTGCTTTCAAATTATTTTAGAAGTATGTATGGTCTGTACCCCCATTATTTTCCATGCATATCAATTGTAGGGTCTAGAGCTCTAGTCTTCAACATATAGATGTCCCTTATAGCTCAAGGAATACAGGCAGGCAGACTGCAACTTGTATTTAAATTTCTCTGCTACAGAACTGGCTCATATATTTCTATAAAAGATTAGCAGTTTTTTTTTAAAAAAAATCTATAAATAAAACCCTCCATTTGTTTAAAACTGTTCACTGCAGCTGACTAGTGCAGAACTACCAATACTTTAATTTTGCTGCTAAAAACAGAAGGTGGTAATTTGAATAAAAAAATCCAAGACCTTTAGGTTTTAGCAATTTGATAGAAAATGGAAACAGCTGCCATGTTTTAGTGGCAGATATAAAATTAACACATTCTTGTAATAGAAATTTCCCATATTTCATATTCAGAAATAACAGACACATTATTTTTATACTTTAGATGTCATGGAGAGTGGATATTCTGATCCATAGTACAGCATTCTATTTGTCTTAAAGATACAGCTGTTGTATAATTACTTATAAGTATTTGAAAGGATCTATTGTTACTGCTTTGCTCCATGAAATTATAGAATTATTACTATTCTGTCTGTTCAGTTTAAAAAACTAGTAATAAATAATGGAATGAAAAATGAACTCCATCTCGCAGTAATCCAGAGTAACTTAGATAGCTGTCAAAAATAGAAAAAAAAGGAGAGATTTCTTGGAATAACTAATTCCACAGCTTACAAATTCTATATTGCTTCTGAACCTCCCTCTATCCAGTCCAGAGAGTTGCATGTATATATCTTCAGTGAATCATAACCTCAAAATATCTTCAAATCGCTAATTGATGTCTTATAGACCAGGGGTCCCCAACCTTGGCAATTTTAAGATTCGTGGATTTCAACTTCAATTCTGGGAGTTGAAGTCCACAAGTCTTAAAGTCACCAAGGCTGGGGACCCCTGTTACAGGCTATTTAGAGGTAACACTACACATGTTGAAACCTCCATGTGTAACCTCTATAACAATCGCTGAAAAAAGCCCTCGGCTGAGATGAGGTTATACAGTTTCTGAAACTGGCCCAACTCATGAAGACTAAATTGGCTGAATAATATTCTAAACTTCTAATGTTTTCCCTCATTTTTTAAAAAAAATAATAATTTAATTTATGAAGACAAAATCAAACATACAATGACAAACCAGTTATAAACTCCTTGCATAAAAATAAAAAAGTTTCAAATGTTAGACAACTAACAATAATCACTGCAGTAAGTTTGATGACTCTCCTCTAAGCCAAGTGTGGGAAGAATCCACAGAAAGAAATATTTTGGGGAATATTAAAAAGGCAGAATATATTTCTCCAAAGGAATAATTGAGAAGATCTTTAAAAAGGCAGAAACTTCTCCCTTCCCCCAGCCAGAAAACTCAGCAGAAACCAGCTTTTAGAAATGCAGATGTAATAATCCATTCAGGAAGGTTGGAGCCAGGAAGCTAGAAGCTATGAGATTAGGAAGACAAAGACCTCTACACACCCCACCCAAACTCTAAAAGACATGATCTTTGGGGACATAATAGGATTAACCCACAATACTAAATGGGCACACTCAGACTCAGGTCAAAGTACGTGACACAGGAAATACAAAGCCTCAAACAGGAACCGGAAACAACCTCAAGAGTCCCAGAAGGTATAAAAACCCACCACTCCCAGCAACATGTGGTCAGTTTTCCCAGAGCCACCATTCTGTCTGGTTCTGCCCTTCAATAAACTCCAACCTTCTTTCTAAAGCAGTCTCCATTTTGTTTATTCCCGGCTTGGACTGGACCCTGTTGAAGATAATTTTTAACACAATAGTAGGAGAGAACTCACCTATTCTGAGCTGCCATAAGCATGTGCTATGCAAAAATGTAAACTGCCAGATCATATAGAAGGAAATTGCAAAAGAGACTGTTCAATTTCTTCCAACAAGCAGAAGCAGAACCTCTCCTGTATAGGGATAACATTGAATCACACAGAGAGGATGAAAAAAAAAGTTACAGCATGCAAAATTAACTGTTCTACGAGACAAGTGGAGTATATTTGCTAAATATTTAGATTGGGAGAACAGATTCCCAAATAGGCCTTTTACTGTCAGGTGCAAGAAACCAGAATAACACCGTGAGCTGATCAGAATTGCTTCTTTATTGTTGCTTGCCTATTTACAAGAATTTTGCCAGAATAACTACATTCTCTTGGGAACAGCCAGATAAAGGGTTCAGGAATTCTAGGGGGGAATCTGACCTTTGTAACCTCCTTCCCTGCAAGGACTCCAAGTTTATCAGTCCTTCCCCGACTCTAGCTGGAGATTCCACCACAGTCATACATATAGGTGACACTTGATTTAGGTTGTTCTAGATATCTACTTCAATACATATGAATTTAAATTTCTAGAATTTTGGATCTATACTGCAGGTAATACTAACAATTTTTGATATTTAAAGTACATTTCAACTGTGGAACCCAAGACTTTAAAATGATTAAACGTAACATGTCTCAATTGGCACAGAGCCAGCAATGAATGACAGGTTAAATGCCATTCTTCTCTAACCTGGACTCTGAAATTAGGTGTTGTCAGAAAAATATCAATGACAGGTTTTGAAGTTGCTTTGAGAAGTTGTTTGAAGTCATTAGAAAATGACTTACTAATTTAGTAACCTCTTGGCTTCTGCCAAAAGCAAAAAGAGAGAGTATATATGAATAAAGGAAAAGCACATAATGCATTATTCTCTCTAAATGTTAGATCTTATTGTCAAATATTCATTTGTAATACTGCCTTTACTATTACAGTTATTGTTATTAACAATGCATTTATTCCTAGTAATGGGAAAAACAGCATTTCATGGCTGTTATCAAACCAGCACTTCATGACACAATTGAAATACAATTGTCATTCATTATTCACAACTTTCCAAATCCTAGCATGCAACTTTCTGTAAAGATAATATAAAAAGATGTCTATGAAAAATGCACATACCAAAATGTCAGCATTGATGGAAATGCCTGAAAATATGTATTAGGAAAAACATTTTTTTAAAAAAATGTGTATATTAAAATATTACAATGTCTAAAGTATAATAGATTAAGGGGAATACAGAATGAATATGTACAAATATCCACATAAAGTAGATATACAACAATCTATTTTGTGATCAAAATTTAACTTTCTTTCTACTAAACAGGTCATTGGAATGAACACAGAACAATAAAACCTGCCATTTTGAATATCAACACTGATGGCATCAGCAAGACAGGAAAACCTGATTTCACAGAGAATCAGTTAAAGAAATAAAAGTAATTCGAATGATGAATGACAACCCATTTGCTTAAGTAACGGGTGAAAGGATCACAAGAAGCAGCTGACAAAGAGAAGTAAATTATGAATCATCCCATAATTAACAGAATTTCTGGCCAATGTTTGAATGCTCCTAGAAAGCATATATAAGTAAGTGTACTAAATTTTCAGTATAGGACTCATTCAGCTTCTGCCTCTAGAAATTAACTTAGATCAGGAGTCTTCAAACTTGGCCCTTTTGTGACTTGTGGACTTCAACTCCCAGAATTCCTCAGCCACTGTGCCTGGTTAAGGAAATCTGGGAGTTGAAGTCCATAAGTCACAAAAGGGCCAAGTTTGAAGACCCCTGACTTAGATGAAATCAAATGGAGATACAAGCTTGCTTATGGCTTCATAAGTAACCTTCCTTCCTAGATATGTTTTCCAAAGAAAGTAAAATGAGGCACACAGACAGTTCTAGGCCAAACTGATATTAGGAGATGGAACCATGAATGTTCACAGAGAGGAGCAAGGACCATCATGTAAATATTGCAACTTAGAAACTCTGTCTGATACTAGGACATAGGTATGCTAATGGCAACTTGTGTGATGTCACCACTCACATGTTATCAATTTTGCATCATTATGGTTTGCTGCAGACGCCACTTGATGAAATACAAACAGAAAAGTAAAATAAGGAAGCAAAATTCAGTGTTTTGGATCAATTTGAGTTCACTATCCAGCATCTGATGTGTGGCAACAGCTGCTCAGGTATAATTGGAACTTAAATCCCAAGCAATTACAACCTTCTGAATGGGAAGTCAATTAACCCTTGTTACAGTGAGTTGCAAATACTCTGCACTTACTGCCAAATCTTGCTAAAAAGCATTGGTTTTATCCATTTTGTTGCGTGAGCTTTAGGAAGAAACACAACACAGCTGGTGATACCCTGTAAAAACTACATAGCCACAAGATACTGGGATGGTTAGAAAGAAAATCTTCCTGCCCCAAAATAAGAGATAAACAAAAACTAAATCTCTTGTATGGAAGGGTGATGGACAATAAATGTATGGCTTCAAAGTCACCGAAATCAACCATTATTAGTGGTAAGGATACAAATTACTAAATCTACAACATCAGATCAAACCCAATGTTTCTCTTGCTATTCAAACATTTCTTTTAATTTACTTGTGAGCTATTTAGGAACATTACTTCATGAAACTTAAAAAAATTACTTTCGGGTTTTTCTTCTTTCTAAAGGTGTGACTCCTTTGCAGCAAAGAACATAGGGACCAAGCTTAATGAGTCAATAATTACTTCTCACACTATCTTTCCAAAGAAATATAATGTTTCAACACCAATTACAATGCAATCAGAATATTTTAAAAAATTCATTTGAAACTTAAGTCTTTGTGGTCTCCCTGTGATGACATCATGGCCACCTGGGGGTCCACAAGCCACAGGTTGAGAATCACTGATAGTGGCTATTGCGATCTGGCATAACACTTTCAAAAATATATTTTTATGTGCCTAAGACTTATTTCAATATATAATAGAACTGTGCTGAAAGGTTTTGAAAAAGTTCTAATTGATATCTAGTGGAATGCTTTCTAAATTAATCATTTACATGAATCTTGCCCATCACCAACACAGAGAACGGCTGAAAATATTGAGGGGAATGCCCCAAATTATAGTGCTATTCCTCCCAAATTCTTTTTTCTGTTCTATGAAAGCCTGGCACACTATGTAACTTTGGACCTCTGAGACACTATCCTTCTGTTCCTCCATTGGAGAAACCTGTAGCTCACAGCTAGAGTATTGCACTGAAAATACATTTATCCTCCATTGAAGGAAAGTTGGAATTTGACATCTGCTCAAACCATCACATTTTTAAAAGCCAAATTCAGAAGGCTGGCTGAATGGCTGACATGCTGGCATGACTGAAACTACTTTAAAACTCTTAGAGAAAACTGTGGGGCAACACTTGCAGAAGCCCCTGAATGGAGTTGTCAATATGTAAGCAGTAAAAAGTGTGATCTTGATAGAGAGCAAGAAGCTCCATTACCACATAGATAAATGTTGCTTAAGCCTAGAGGAAGGGGCAGGTTACAAAAACATCTCAGAAAGCAACCCATGGTATATAAAAGAGAAAGATAAACATATCCAGACTTATACAAGGTAGACCAGATTAAGAAATAGATGGACTTCTGGTTTGCCAAGCCAGCCGACATAGACGTCTGGAGGACAGCTCTTGTTTTCCACGTCCAATTTCGCATCGCTGGGGGGGGGGTCCTAAAAGGGCTGAAGAGCCGCCTTGGAGGAGCGACCAGGTAGAAGGGGCTTTTGCAGAAACATGGGGGAGTCGCAACCCCCCCGTTAGTGCCTGCATTCCCTTCGTACCGGCGGATGAAAGACTGACCATAGTAATATGGCCAGTTACTAGGCTGCAGACAGCTGAAGTCAAACTTACCATCAGGCAACATTAAAGCAGTGTGGAAGAGATGGGGGTAAGATTCCTCTCTTATACCTTAATCTTCTTCTTGTCACCTAAATAAGCTGCTAAGTACCTTCCCCCTGTGAAGAGGGAGGGGGGAATTCAACCCTCCCTTCAAATAAGTGGCGAGCAAGCCCAGGGGTGTTTTTAAAAAAAAGTTGAAAAAAGGAACGGTCTAAAAGAAAAGAATTTTCAAAGTCCTTGGGGGACACCCAGTGGCTAAACCTGAAATTGTAATTTGACTTTCTCTTTAAAAAAATCAAGAAAATGTTTAAGAAAAACAAGATAAGATTAACCTAAAAGAGCCTTGGTGGAGCAGTGGGCTAATGCCTCCTTAAGTAACACCAGCTGCCTGCAATTAGTGCAGGTTCGCATCCCACCAGGCTCAAGGTTGACTCAGCCTTCCATCCTTCCGAGGTACGTAAAATGAGGACCCAGATTGTTGGGGGCAATTAAGCTGACTTTGTAATAATGCCGCTTGGGGTGTGTGTGAAAGCCCTAATAAGCAGGCATATATACATAGAATGAAGGCTACTGCTAAGCTTGTAAGCTGCCCTGAGTCTTCGGAGAAGGGCAGGATATAAATGGAATTAAAATAAATAAAAAAATAAAAAATAAAACCTTGAACACCAGATGTGAAACTTCACTATGGAAGAGTTTCAAAAACAAATCTATGCTATGTGGGAAATATCTTACCAAACTTATCAGTTCCTTTCTACAGCTGGCGATGAAATAAGAGCTTTTGGAAAAGAATTAGAAAGCATCTCAAAGAAACAAACTCAAACTGTGACTACAACTAATATTTTATTGGGACAGAACTTAACAGAAGAAATCGAACAAATACATTGGCAGAAGAATTAAATATTCAACAAATACAGACTTTTGAAGATTATAATGGGAAACAGGTGGAAAAAAATTTATTCAGACCAGGACAATTATATCAAGAGGTGAAAATAATGAGATTTGGTGCTGTTAACAGACTCCTCAATCCTTCAAAAGTGGAGACTGGAGGGCCACTTCAATATGATATAACAACACAAGAATGCTCTGATGACCCTGAGGCAAAGAAGCGAAAAATCACATGGCAAAGGAAGAAAGCAAGAATAAGATTGAAGAAATATGGACATTCTTAAGAGGCCTGAAATAGATAATACCAAAATAGACAGGATTGTACTTGGATTATGAGAGATTGTTTTGATGAGTAGATAAAAATACTGACTAATTAAAAAAAAATAAAAATAAAACATAATGTATGAATACTAACATTAAAATATTTTCTTTAAATGATATGGATTAAGATGTATATGTTAAGAATGATAGAATGTAACTAATATACTTGGATGTAGTGACATGAGAAGATGTATTAAATGTTGAAACGGAAGAAATTTTGGTTAATTTTTAATATGTGGAAACTATAAATAAGAAATAAGAATATTATATTGTCCTCCTCCTTTTTCTCCTCCTTGCAATTGGTATCATAATGACTACTATTCTAATATTGTACTACTAATATTGATATGGAAATGAGATAAATAAGAAGTGTATTACATTACTAGGTATTGGAGAAAATTGAGTAAAGGGAAAGGAGGTTATTTAGCAATATGAAAATAAGAAATTTTAAATGTTTAATTTTAATATCAATGTAAAATTAAAGCTAGAAAAATATATAACGTGTTTGATGTTTTAAACATGGAATGTTAAAATATAAAATATACTAAAGTATTGATAAATATAAGAAAACTATTAAATGACTGATGGATAGCAATGAGAAGTATGTTAATTTAGATAAGAGATAGTATGTATTAAAGGAAAAAAGAGAGAGGAAGTATTGGTTACAACAATTTGGAGATTTGTAATAATATGTATTTGTCTGAAATGGAACTATTGTAACTCAGACACCACGTTGCTTTTTAAAGATACTATTGTAATATTGGAAAACTAATAATAATAAAAAAGAAACAGATGCAATGTAGACCTAAAAATATTGTTATTAACATAAACTATAGTAACAGAAAGTTTGCAAGTCTGAATGTGCTTCTCCTTATTCTCTCAATGAAGAACATATTCTAATAGTCTTACCTGTGAGGTGATCAAGGCATGAGTGACTATAAGGAGCCACAGCATGGTGATGTGGATGGCCAGCGATCAAGATGTACATGACATACTTGTGATACTTAACAAACCAATGGATGACTTTCCCAGAGACCTCATATAGATATTAATTGGAGGGTAAAAGAATTAATCTTTGAGGCATCCAAAAATGCCTCCCACTCCCTGCAGCTAGTTGAGAAGGATACTTTGGTTGATGGTGTCAAAAGATCAAGAAAGATAATATGGTAGCACCACACCAATCCCAGCCTCAGTATGGGCTACCAATCTCCCAACTAATGTCATCTCAGTTCTATGTCTTGAAACTCAACTGATAAGGATACAAGTAATCTCTCTATTCTAGAGTCTTCTGTAACTGCAGGTTGTCCATCTTCTCAACAACTTTTATTCAAAAGGGAAGTTTGGGCATTAGATACAAAACTATCTAGATGATTGGGTCTAACAATGACCTTGTGAGGAGGGGGTATTGTAAACATTTCGTTCAGGGCCAGCAACATTTCCCCCTGTCTCAAAGAGGCCAACACAACTGCATAGGCCCAACTGCATATCTTCTCCTGAGTGGCTGTCACAAGCCAGAAGGACAAGGATCTAACAAACTAATGTTGGGTTAACCTTCCCTAGGTTCTTGGCAACTTCCTCAGGAGTTACGGCATTAAAGTACTCCCAGATAACTAAGCATGAATGAGCCTTAGGTAGCTTGTGTGAACCAGTCTAGTTGGCATTCAGCTCTACACAAATCCATGTGACTTTGACCATTAGGCTTTGGGACAGAATGCAATATATTTGGCACACTGGAGATGAATTAGTTTATCTGGAGGCCACCTGAAGTATTTTATCTTGTTGAACAGATGTTAATTTGTTGTGCTGTGTATGATTTTTATATATTATTGTGCACTCTCTTTAGATTAATAGGAGGAGGCACCAGTGCTTTTTTTGTAAAAGAAAACGGTGCCAGAACTCACACATGTTATACAACCCGCCTAGCCTACCCTACAAGGTTCCATCCAAAAAAGTTGCCGGAACTCCGTTCTGAGCATTCTATGACAAAAAAAAAACCCTGGGAAGCACCATACAAAAAGAATGAATGCAAACAAAAGTGATTAGGAGTCTGGAAACCAGGGAAGTTAAGGGCCCAAAGAAGAGATTAAATGAAAGTCAACTTTAAATATTCAAAAGTTTATAAAGATAAGAGTAAATTTATTCTCTGATCCTCCAAAAGGAAGGACTGTAACCAACAGATTCAAACAATAAAAGATGTAAAAAGGACACATTAGGAAAAACAACATAATACTGTTGACTGAGTGCCTCAGTTGGATTTGCCTTCTTCAAAAGTTTTTAAACCTTGATCTGCTTGCCATTTGCCAATGATTCTAAAGCAAAGGATTTCTTGCATTAAAACTCGATCGTGTCAAACTCGATCGTATCACATGATGTATCGTGACATATAGCAAAAAAAATTGTCTTTGCGGAGCGGGGTGGGTGTGGCCTGCGCGTGATGCATCCGGCCTGGGGGCTGCTAGTTTGACACCCTTGCTTCAGAAGATAATGGACTGAGTGAGTCCCATTCATTATATTCTTTCTGTCTAGTTGAGTGTGTGTGTGTGTGTGTGTCAAACCTTGGCAACTTTAAGTTTGTGTTTCTTTTTGAATAAGAAAAAGCAACAGTTCTGCAGCTGCATATTTTGTGCTAAAATAAATATGTAAGTTGGCAACTAAGTCTCCTACTTCTCCCTCTCTAAAACATTTGACATAAATTTCCCAGTCGTAATACATGCCAGATCAGCTCCTACACAACTATGGCCATTAAATTCTTTCTCAAATTTACACTGAACATTAAATTTGCTTAAGAGCTAGATTTCAATGAGAGTCATTTTGGAGATTATAGGCAAAAATTTATGGAAACCCATCATTGTTATACAAGGACTGTTTATCACTATCAATAGACAATTTGTTAACAGAAAATATTATACAGTACATTACTCACACATATTTGAACTGAAGGAGTGAAAAATGACTGACTATTATTGCATCAATTTTTAATCACATTTTTTTCTGTCCACAGCATCACAGCAAATTGAATGTATTACTAATTAGTGTAAGAGTGTTGCTGCTACAAATGATGTTTGAAAATGCACTGGGGATTTTACTTTGGATTTCATTTCTTCCCACTAAACATGGTGTATTAAGACCTTGCTACTTCTAGACAAGCTGCATTTATTCATATGGGAAATACTTTCAGATATTTCCTCCATAAATTTCTTTAACAGTGGATAGTACACATGCTAGCTGAATGGAAAAGGTTAAGACAAAGTAAATTTTTTACTACTAGATGTTCTAAAAGTCAGTTTTGTGTAATGGTTTAAAGGTACTGGACTAGAAGTTAGAAGATCCACGTTTAGTCAACCTTTAGGCACAAAAGCTACTCAGTGACTTTAAGCAACCATTTTCTCTCAACACAAGAGAAAAGTCCTAACAAATCCTTTCCCAAACTGTGTCCACGTGACACAAAAGACACAACAAAGGACAATGTCATAGTAACTATAGGCAACTGCAAGGGGAATGAATTATAATTACACAATTATAATTATAAAGCTGTGGCTTACATAATTGTGTCAGGTGTTTGGGTGTGAGATAATATGTAGTGGTGGCATTTGCATGATGACACATATTGCACACCTTACCACCTGCTCATCATATTAGCCTTAATACAGATTGTGGCAGATCTTGTTAATACCAAAGTATTTGGTTACCTTTAGTCAAAATGATTGTTGTTGTTGTTAGTTGCGAAGTCGTGTCCGACCCATCGGGACCCCATCGACAACGTTCCTCCAGGCCTTCCTGTCCTCTACCATCTACTGGAGTCCATTTAAATTCACGCCTACTGCTTCAGTGACTCCATTCAGCCACCTCATTCTCTGTCGTCCCCTTCTTCTCTTGCCCTTCATCTTTCCCAGCATTAGGCTCTTCTCTAGTGAGTCCTTCCTTCTCATTAGGTGGCCAAAGTATTTGAGTTTCAACTTCAGGATCTAGCCTTCTAAAGAGCAGTCAGGGTTGATCTCCTCTAGGACTGACTGGTTTGATCACCTTGCAGTCCAAGGGACTTACAGGAGTCTTCTCCAGCACCATAGTTCAAAAGCTTCAAATCTTTGGCGCTCAGCCTTTCTTATGGTCCAACTTTCAAAGCCATACATTGCAACAGGGAAGACCATGGCCTTGACTATACGCACTTTTCTTGGCAGGGTGAGGTCTCTGATTTTTAGTGTGCTGTCTAGATTTGCCATGGCTTTCCTCCCCAGGAGCAAGCATCTTTTAATTTCTTGGCTGCAGTCCCCATCTGTGGTGATCTTGGAGCCCAGGAAAATAAAATCTGTCACTACCTCCATTTCTTCCCCATCTATTTGCCAGGAATTGAGAGGGCCGGATGCCATGATCTTGGTTTTCTTAATGTTTAGTTTCAACCCAACTTTTGCACTCTCCTTCACTTGCAACAAGAGGTTCTTTAGTTCCTCTTCACTTTCTGCCATTAGAGTGGTATCATCCGCATATCTTAGGTTGTTGATATTTCTCCCGGCAATCTTAATTCCAACTTTTGATTCATCTAGCCCTGCCTTTCTCATGATGTGCTCTGCATATAAGTTAAACAGGCAGGGTGACAGTATACAGCCTTGCCAGACTTCTTTCCCAATTTTGAACCAATCAGTGGTTTTGTGTCCAGTTCTCACTGTTGCTTCTTGACCCGCATATAGGTTTCTCAAGAGACAAATAAGATGGTCTGATACTCCCATCTCTTTAAGAATTTGCCACAGTTTGTTGTGATCCACACAATCAAAGGCTTTAGCATAGTTAATGAAGCAGAAGTAGATGTTTTTCTGGAACTCTCTAGCTTTCTCCATGATCCAGCGTATGTTGGCAATTTGATCTCTAGTTCCTCTGCCTCTTTGAAATCCTGCCTGTACTTCTGGTAGTTCTCGATCCACATACTGCTGGAGTCTAGCTTGTAGGATTTTAAGCATAACTTTACTAGCATGTGAAATGAGTGCAATGGTGCGATAGTTTGAACATTCTTTGGCACTGCCTTTCTTTGGAATTGGAATGTAAACTGATCTTTTCCAATCCTGTGGCCACTGTTGAGTTTTCCAAATTTGCTGGCAAATTGAGTGTAGCACTTTTACTGCATCGTCTTTTAAGATTTTGAATAGCTCAGCTGGAATACTGTCACCTCCAATAGCTTTGTTGTTGCTCAGCTTTCCTAAGGTCCATTTCACTTCACATTCTAGGATGTCTGGCTCGAGGTCAGTGACCACCTCATCGTGGTTATCAGGGACATTAAGCTCATTCTTGTATAGTTCTTCTGTGTAATTTTGCCACCTCTTCTTAATCTCTTCTGCTTCTGTTAGATCCCTGCCATTTTGGTCCTTAATCATGCCCATTTTTGCATGAAATGTTCCCTTCATCTCTCCAATTTTCTTAAAGAGATCTCTAGTCCTCCCTATTCTATTGTTTCCTTCTATTTCTTTGCACTGTTCATTTAAGAAGGCATTCTTATCTCTTCTAGCTATTCTCTGGAATTCTGCATTCAATTGGGTGTATCTTTCTTCTTCTCCCTTGCCTTTTGCTTCCCTCCTGTCCTCAGCTATTTGCAAAGCTTCCTCAGACAGCCATTTTGCTTTCTTGCATTTCTTTTTCTTTGGGATGGTTTTAGTTGCTACTTCTTGTACAATGTTGCGAACCTCCATCCATAGTTCTTCAGGCACTCTGTCTATCAGATCTAATTCCTTAAATCTATTTGTCACCTCTACTGTATATTCGTCAGGGATATGATTTATTTCATATCTGAGTGGCCTAGTGCTTTTCCCTACTTTCTTCAGTTTAAGCCAAAATTTTGCAATGAGAAGCTCATGATCTGAGCCACAGTCAGCTCCTGGTCTTGTTTTTACTGACTGTATAGAGCTTCTCCATCTTTGGCTGCAGAGCACATAGTCAATCTGATTTCTGTGTTGACCATCTGGTGATGTCCATGCGTAGAGTCGTCTCTTGGGTTGTTGGAAAAGAGTGTTTGCTATGACCATCATATTCTCTTGACAAAATTCTATCAGCCTGTGCCCTGCTTCATTTTGTACTCCAAGGCCAAACTTGCCTGTTATTCCGGTTATCTTTTGGCTTCCTACTTTAGCATTCAAATCCCCCATGATGATAAGGACATAATTTTTTGGTGTTAATTCTATAAGGTGCTGTAGGGCTTCATAGAACCAGTCAATTTCATCCTCTTCAGCACTGGTGGTTGGGGTGTATACTTGGACTACTGTGATATTGAATGGTTTGCCTTGGATTCGAACTGAGATCATTCTGTCATTTTGGGGATTGTATCCCAGTATTGCTTTTCCTACTCTTTTATTGACTATGAAGGCTACTCCATTTCTTCTGAGGGATTCTTGCCCACAGTAGTATACCTGATGGTCATCTGAATTAAATTCACCCATTCACTGATACCTAAGATGTCGATGGTTCAGTCTTGCCATTTCTTGTTTGACCACGTCCAGCTTTCCTTGATTCATGGATCTTACGTTCCAGGTTCCTATGGAGAAAAAATCTTTACAGCATCAGACTTTCCTTTCACCACCAGACACATCCACAGCTGAGTGTCCTTTCGGCTTTGGCCCAGTCGCTTCATTCTTTCTGGCACTACTAGTACTAGCCCTCTGCTCTTCCCCAGTAGCATATTGGACGCCTTCTGTCTGAGGGGCTCATCTTCCAGTGTCATATCTTTTTTCGTTTTGGTACTGTCCATGGGGTTTTCATGGCAAAGATACTGGAGTGGGTTGCCATTTCCTTCTCCAATGGATCACGTAATGTCAGAACTCTCTGCTATGACCTGTCTGTCTTGGGTAGCCCTGCACGGCATAGCTCATAGCTTCATTGAATTATGCAAGCCCCTTCACCATGACAAGGCAGTAATTCATTAAGTGGTAAAATGATAGATTTGGCTAAATCCCTCTTTTTATTTAAACTAGCCATGCAATTCTTATTAAGGATGAGCAGGCTCTTAGTTGCCCTGAAATTAATAAGGCCACTGAATAGTCTGGAGACATGCTGAAAGGGCTCATAGTTACTGCACTTAACACCCAGTTGGTTCTCTTACTAAACAGTAAGGAAGGGAGACAGAAAACTTGCTGTGAAGAAGGACCGGGAAGACCCAACAGGCAATGCAAGGTTTTTCAAAGACCATGTGAGTCTTAATTATCAATAATCTCTGAGGGAAGATTTTCAGAGGGAATAACCTGTGCTATAGCTCTATCTTGAGATCAACTATGGGCGCTGTGTCTGCTGTGGGAGTGCGTTTATCCCCGGATAGGAGTTGACAACTGTGACCACTTTGCCCCTGAAAATTAAATTTTACTCTCAATGCCTCTTTAGCTCATATCTATAAAACTATGGCTCCTTTAAGTAAGTTTTCACAGCAGATCCAAAGCACCTAAGTTTGCTTTGGTTTCCTATATAGCATGCCTCTGTAAGATACTATTATTCGAGGGCTGCATACAACTAAAGCAAAAAAAGCTGCTCCAACCACTCTTGAAAAGCCTATGGAGCAGAAAATGGCCAATGTGTCTTCAGTTTTTAAAAAGAGATTCAAAGAAGACCTAGGAAACACAGGCCAGTTAATATCCCTACCAATATCCACTCCACACAATGTGGTAGAATAATGGCAGCCATGAAGTGAACCTCATGGACTGGGAATGGTCTAAAGAATTGGAAACAAAAGTAAGAATAAATGTACCATTTTCAAATTGAAGCAATGTTCAAACTGGGCACTCTTTCAAGTGACAAGCTTCAGGCCAGGCAGAAGAATAAATCTCTGATTTCCAGATACTTAATCCCTTATTTAAAAAGTGACTTACTCAGCTAAAGGCTCACCAACATGACACAGCTAGATTAAATTCTTTACTGGTGAGAGATTTAAAGCATATATACTCCGAAGACGTTCCTGCTACAGTATACTGGAGCCAACAACATTCATCATGATATGGGAAATGTGGACAGATGTAGTTTTTTATCTTCCCCTATCACAATGTTAGATCTTGAGGTTATTCATTAAACTGATACTGAGAGAGATTTAGAACAAACAAAAAAGTTATATAACAAATACAGTAGTTAAAGTTAATTAGCTGCCATCTTGTGTGTTGATGGCCACTATTTCTTAGCTTATTTGTCTACAGTGTTTGTTTATTTCTATACAGGTGAGCATCTGTTACATTAAAAACAAGCACTAAGATCCCAGGGTACGGGTTGCTTACATTCCCTTGGGCTACACCTCTTCCCTCCCAAAATGCTTTCCCCTTCCCTGCTTCAAGAGTTCTCCAAACAGGGATATGACAGGAGAGAGTTTCCAATGTCTGTTTTATTTGACTAACTGTAAACTGCCTTGAGCATTTTTGAGGAAAGGAAAAATAATATTTTTTAATAATTTCCTTTATTTGAAGAAAGGCAGATGGAAGAAATAGAGTATCCTTAAGATTTTTATAAAGCCAGCAGTACACTTCTACTTTTTAAAATAGATAGATGGTAGAGATAGAGTTAGAGATGCATTTTCTGTTTACATACAAATAATCAAATAGACAATGTTACATTTATTTCATAAAATAATATTAGTCTGGTGATCTGAAATGTGAAATATGTCACCATTATGAAAAACCTGAAAGAACTAGCTCACATTAACTTCTGCTGGTCCTTGATAGCACTTTTTTTAAAGCCCAGCATTCAGTACAGTAATAAACTCACTACTGAACATTAAATAACATTTAAGTGTAGGGCCAAAAGAGAAATTCCCCTTCCAAACTGATTAAAACAAGCTGCAACTCAAAAGCTGCAGATGAGGGGATAAGACCCATTAAGCACAGTAGCAGTTATCCCAAAGTGAAAAGAGTTGTACTGTTAAGTATTCTTTAATTGTTTTATTTATTTTGGTGTATTATTTAAAGATTGTATAAAGTGAAATCCTAAGAAATTTTAAAAAGAATAAATTCTCTCTAAAGATCCTCCTACAGCCATTAAAAAAAATCAGACTAATAGATCTGTTTGGTTAGATTAACATGGCATGTTCTCTTAATGCATCAAATGTGTATAAGGTATGAGAAACCACTCAATATGAGACTCATTGGCAGATAAGCAGCTAAACCATGTAGGAAAACTATGAAGAACATAAATCCAGCTCACAAAAACAACATGTGAATACTGAATTTAAGAGGACTTGGATTTAGACCATTTGTGGGAATGGAAAGATTCCAGGTTGATTACTCGCTTGACTCCACCCCTAGGCTCTACCTGCTCTTCTCCTACCTAAGTCAGATAAAGCAGCCAGATTATTTGAGGGACCACCTCTCTCTTGTCCCTATGTCAATCTGTCCTATCAGATGTGGCAGAAGAGGATTTCCCCAGGTCTTATCTACCAGGGACTGTCAAGTGATGGCACTCAGGAAGACACCCTTTTGTGTCATGGCTGTTTGTCTGTAGCTCCTTGGAACATCATCCCCACAAACATTAGACTGGCCCTGATCTTTTCCTGGCCTTCTGTAAGGCATTAAGACATGGTTGTATCCTCAAGCCTGGGTATCTGGATATGTGGCAGAACCCAGGTAATAGCTACATTGAGTTGTTGCTTGTTGTTTTGGGTTTTGTTCCTTTTTTTCTTATTTCAATAGCTGATTATGTATGCATTATGTCTATTGCTATGTGGTGTTTTATGGACTTTTTAACAGCTCTTGGCTGCCCAGACTTATGAATTTGAGATGGGTGGCCAGGGAAATTGAAACAGTAAATCAACAAATCAAGAAATTTAAATTAAGTTTATCAATTAATAATTAGCAATAAAACATTAATACTGATAATATATAATAAACCCACTATCCAACAAACTGAAATTCAGTGGTTACAAATCTAACTTGCTATGTTATGGTATGACATTAATGGGCATTTCTCACTGAAATCCAAAAAAACCAAGTATAAGTCCCAATGCAGTTCAAGCCCACTGGAACAAGCCTTTTGTATCTAGACACATTGTGCAACATCTTATAATTAATAAAAAAGCTGCAAATAGAGATTTATTAATTATAAAATGTTGCACTTGATATGTCTAAATAATAATAATAAAGAACAGAGGAAATTCAAAGAACTTGCATCCAGTTATAAAGAGATATACATTCTGCTATACACATACAGAGGGAATAAGCCAATGTGATAAGTTCTGATCAAAATTTGGGAATGACTCATCATTTTTCTCCAAACTACTATAGAAGGGAAACTGAGTACAGGTATTCCCACTATGGTGGGAAGGTAACAGCGTTCCATGCTCCTTTGGCATCTAGTCATGCTGGCCACATGACCACGGAGACATCCTCAGACAAGCGCTGGCTCTTCGGCTTTGAAACAGAGATGAGCACCAGCCCCTAGAGTTGGAAACAACTAGCACGCATGTGCGGGGGAAACTTTACCTTTTTATTCCTCAATTTAACAACCATTCATTTAGTGACTGTTTGAAGTTACAATGGCATTGAATAAAGTGACTTATGACCTTTTTTCATAGTTACTGCTGCTGCAGCATCTCCCTGGACAAGTGATAAAAATTCAGACATTTGGCAACTGACTGATATTTATGATGATTGCAGTGTCCCAGGGTCATCTTCTGACAAGCAAAATCAATGAGAAAGCCAGATTTACTTAACAACCATGTTATTAACTTAACAACTGCAGTGATTCACTTAACCACTGAGGTATTAAGTTCATAAAATGGGGCAAAATTCACTTAACAGGTGTCTTGCTTAGCAATGGAAATTTTGGGATCAATTGTGGTCGTAAGTTGAAGACACCTGTGTTCCACTTTTTCACAAGTCCCACCAAAATCAATGGAACTTTAATTTAGGAATGTCTGTGTCCATTTCATTCCCTCTGATGAAGATTACACCATTATCAAGAATTAGTTATGTTTATTATAAAAAGTTGTTGCCTGAAATGATTGAACCCTTAAAGATTTTGTTTAATGAAATTCAGACTGGAGGCGCAGTTCCTCCATCATGGAGGACAGCTTTTGTATCATTGATCCCAAAGGAGGATCAAGATCTTACTCAACCTAAAAATTATAGACCTATATCGCTTTTAAATACAGATTATAAGATTTTTGCTAAAGTATTGGCTAATAGATTAATGCAAGTTTTGAAACAAATGATTCATAGTGATCAATCGGGATTTATATCTGGGAGGTATATGAAATATAATGTAAGACAAATTGTTAACTTGCTTGAATATTTGGATAAGAACAACCAAGTCTCCGCAGCATTGATATTTTTGGATGCAGAGAAAGCCTTTGACCAATTGAATTGGCAATTTTTATTAAGAGTTGTTGAGGAGATGAATTTTGGAGGTTTTCTACATGCTATTAAAGCTATATATCAACAACAAACTGCACAAATTATAGTTAATGGGGGATTAACAGAGACTTTTAAAATTGAAAAAGGTACAAGACAGGGTTGCCCCCTATCACCATTATTGTTTGTTTTAACATTAGAGATTTTACTAATTAAAATTCGAGAGTCCTCATTGATAAAGGGAATTAAAATAAAACAGAATGATTATAGATTGAGAGCTTTTGCTGATGACTTGGTTGTGACAGTATCCCAACTGTTACAGTCGGTTATAGACTTGATGGAAATTATAACTCAGTATGGTAAGGTTTCTGGGTTTAAGGTGAATAGTAATAAGACTAAGATATTATCCAAGAATTTATCTATGAGTGAAAGGGATATGTTATCTAAATTAACAGGTTTTGAAATAGTGAAGAAGGTTAAATATCTAGGAGTATATATTGCAGCCTCAAATGTAAAATTGTATAAGAATAATTATGAAACACTATGGTTGAAGGTACAAAGGGACTTAAATAATTGGAAAAAATTACAATTATCATTACTGGGAAGAATTGCAGTTGTTAAAATGAATGTTCTACCAAAGTTTCTCTTTCTGTTTCAGATGATACCTATATTGAAAAAGGATGCCAACCTTGATCAATGGCAGAAGGGTATTAACGAATTTATCTGGGTGGGGAAAAAACCAAGAGTTAAATTCAAGATTTTACAAGATGCCAGGGAAAGAGGGAGACTCAAGGCGCCGAATTTGAAATTGTACTATGATGCGGTTGCCTTGACCTGGGTTAGTGATTGGCTTAATCTAACTAACAAGAGAATACTTCATCTTTAGGGATGGGATTTGGTATATGGATGGCATGCATACTTGCTTTATGATAAGAAGGTAGACAGGGCTTTTAAATCCCATATTCTTAGAAGTGCTTTATTGCGTGTCTGGAAAAAGTATTATTATAAGTTAAATTATAAAATACCGATTTTGGGAATTCCTGGACACGCGATAGAGGGCGTATCTATGGGAGTGAGTATGGATATGGTTTCTTATAAGGAACTACTTAGATTGCAAGGGAATGATTGGCAACTTAAACCAGTAGAGGAGTTAAGACAAGAAAACATACCGGTAAGTTACTCTTGGTTTCAATATACCCAATTGAAAGCTAGGTGGAAGTCAGATCAAAAGGTTGGCATCACAACTACAGATCAAAATTTAGTAAAGCAAATTAGAGATTCAAATTGTGCACATATAAAGAGGATATATAATGCTTTAATTGAATTGGATTCGGAAACGGAACTGGTTAAAGACTGCATGATAAAGTGGGCACAAAATATTCAGGAACCAATTTCGTTGGACACCTGGGAGATAATTTGGGTCAGAAATGTTAAATTTACCCAGGCTCAAAATTTAAGAGAAAATTTTTATAAAATGTTTTATAGATGGCATCTGGATCCCAAGAAGCTGTCCAACATGTATCCTAATTTACAGTCTAAATGTTGGAGGTGTGGTAGTTTAGAAGCTACATATTTTCACATGTGGTGGACTTGTAGAAATATAAAAGCTTTTTGGATTAAAATTTGGTGGAACATTCAAAAGATTTTTAAGAGAAAGATAAAGTTTTCCCCGCAATTGTTTTTATTGGGCATTGTTGTAGATTGTGATGTTAAAGAAACTAACTTGATGTTGAACATGATAACGGCAGCACAGTTACTGGTGGGACAATATTGGAAGAAGGATAGTTTGCCCACTGTAGAAGAATGGGTGTTTAAAGTTTCGAATCTTGCAGAAATGTCTAAGATTTCTGCTTATCTGAAGGATCATTCACAGGAAAGATATATTTCAGTTTGGAGGAGATGGATAAATTATATTCAAAACAAATATGGGACTAAAAAGTACCATTTAGCTTATGAGTAGATTTTAGTGGGATTTTGTTATTGGTACGTTGTTGGTAGTTATGTTAAAAGAGAGTTAAAGCGCATTATGAATTTGGTTAATTGTATATTATGTATAATTTTTATTTAGAATATGATTATTGTAACTATAATCCTGTATTTAGCTCTGGGAAGTGGGTGGGGAAGTGGGTGGGTTTGGGGTGGGAGGGATTTGGGGATATATTGTAAAATTTTGTTTTTGTAAAACTCTTTAATAAAAAAAAAGAATTAGTTATGTCTAGTTTAATGAAAAGAAAAACAAGGGTTGATATGATAATAGTGTTCTAATATCTAAGGAGCTGCCACAAAGAAGAGGAGGCCAACCTATTTTCCAAAGCGCCTAAAGAAAAGACAAGAAGCAATGGATGGAAACTAATGAAGGAAAGAAGCAACCTAGAAGTAAGTAAAAATTTCCTGACAGAACAGTTAATCAGTGGAATGACTTGCTTCCAGAAGTTGTGGATGCTCCAACACTGGAGGTTTTAATGAAGAGAGTGGACAACCATTTGTCTGAAGTGGTATAAGGTTTCCTGCTTGAACAGGGAATTGAACTAGAAGATTATTCTGTTATCAGTTTCATGAGACTCTTTCTATTCAGGAGCAAGCTTTGCTGAGTCTAGTACAATTTACTTTCATGGCACTAAATTGTAGCCCTAATTTTAATTATTTCAATTAGTTGCATTACGGACCCTTTATTTTGAAAGAGGCCATCTAGGCCTTCCATTAAATCTTCTGTAGGTATTATTAAAGAGAAAGCAAAGAGTGCATAGTACTGCTGCTGAAACAAGAGTTTATTATAAATTCAGTTCTGCATCAACATGCTCACCACACACACAAATGCATACCTTTCCCTTTCTGAAACATTTTCAATACATCCTAATGCACAGAGAAGCCAGCTTTGTGTAAACGCTCTCAGCAAAGCTTATGATCAGCAAAGCCACAACAGTTTGGAGCACAGGAGTTTCACCTGCCCATGCCAACAAAAGGCTCAAGTGACAGCTGCGAGTACCTTCAAGCCTTGTAAGAGAACAAAATTAATTTATATATGCTACAGGTCTTGAAAGGCTGATTTTGTTTCCCCTTTGCCAAAACACATTTTAACCACCAGAATGACAGATTCCAAGATTTAAGCAATTCCTTTATCTTATACTTGACTGACAGTTTTCGATCTGAGAATAGTTTCCATCTTCATCTGTCTCCTTTACTCACACATGTAACAGCTGTGGGAGTATACAGAAAGATAAAGTGTGAGCAACACAATACAGGTGTGGATAGTATTGTTATATAATTTAATCACTAGGTGTCCCTGGTCGTAGTTCAAGAAATGATTTTGTTATGATAGTGAGTTCTTATTGGAGACAAGCAGTGAAGTTCTTGACTAAGATATTCTCTAAGATTTCCAGATTAACAGAGACCTTGAGAATTTAAAGTTAAAAGTTTTTTTTAAAAGAAACCTTTACCCAATCCTCTTATCAGTCAACAGGAGTGCTGATTTACCACCAGCTTACCAGGTACTTAGGAGCTGAGGGCACAGCAAGGAGACAACAATCAATGACTTAATAGCCATCAACATCCTAATCAACAACTAAAAGCCACACAAAACCAAGCACAATATAAGTACTACACATAGAACAGCCCAGTGCACACATCCTAGAGCAGGGGTGTCAAACTCACAATGTCACATGACGTGTCACAATGTATTGTGACTTTTTTTTTCCATTGCCGGCAATGGGGGGGCATGGTTTTGCCATGACTCATCCAGCCCGCAGGCCGGCAGTTTGACACCCCTGTCCTAGAGATTGAGAAGTTCCCTGAGGATGGGACTCCACCACAAGTCCAACAGCTTGGAAAAACAAACCTCTGCTCCCGGTGACCGACTCAGATTGGATTCCGCAATATCTACAGTATGTAGTTATTAAGAGCCGACATCAATTTTATAGCACATAACCAAATTCCCAAGGAAATGTTCAAGAAAATGAGGAAATATTTCAAAACAGTGCTTCATATATCTGCAAGTGAACGGGTTCCACAACTGACTCCTACAGTAAACAGGAATACACTGTTGAACAGCTGAAACAAATGGCAATATACTGTAACTAGGTACTGATCTAATTCAATTGAGACAGAAAATATGTACTAAAGACTTTGTAATTCGAGTCTGTAGATGATGACTCAAGCAAATTATTTTTCAAGAAAGGAAAGAAGGATTTTTCTAAACAATTATAAAAGTCTGAAAACAATGTGTTGTTTTTTTGAGCAGGGACAAGAGAGAAGAGGACCATCTTCATGTCAGCCTCTGCAGCTCCACAATTTGCACAGGCCATTTTTGCTGTCTAACTGAGAAATACTGCATGCTGTAGGAATTTTGAGTGCTGGTAATGCAACATCTCTCAAATCCAATGTTACTCTTGATACCTCAAGAGAGATACATCAAAAGTATTCATCTGTATTCAACAAATGATGCTTCAGTATTTAATAGAACCATTTCATTGACTTGCAACGCTAGAAGTATTATGAGCTCACATTAAAAATAATGGAGTCATTCTGAATACAGTATTTCAAAGATACTGTAATAAAAGCAACACTAAAAGTACAGAGCAAGTCAACTAAAAAACTCATATAGTTTTATAAGAATGTCTTCTTGCATGTTGAGCTGTCCAATTTATGTAGTCTTTATATGGTTTTCCCATTTTATGTGTACAGTAATAGTAAAGTTCAAAATATAATTCAAAATGTGCCTTAACTTGAGAAGTACAACATCCTTTAAGCTATCTTTTTTACAGAAGACTTGTGGAATTAGAAGATCAGGAATTGAGATTTGGATGGCATGAGTATTTGTGGTACAATAAAATCAATGTTAATGTGGATTTTAACACGAAACATTATGTTAGTTATGACATACTGAGAGCAAGTAATAGAAACAGCCCAGGTTGTACTTGAAAACACCTTTGTGACTCTCAGCACAAGAAATTCATTTTACAGGTGAGGAATAATAGATAAACACAAATGCCTAGGTAATCTTAAGATACTAGTATTCAGTCAAGGGGAAAGTAAAGCAAGAGCAGGTGAAATGAAAAGCTAGGTTTTGGTTCCAGCTCTCGATAATGGTAAGGTCAGGATGGTTTTGTACAAGAACCCAACCAGGTGCGGAACATTCTGAATTTTAGCTTTTCAGAAACAGACATGCATATCCAGGATGAGTGTGTGCAGCCAGGCAGTTGCGAAGGAAGTAAAGCTTTAGCACCAAAGTAGAGCCAACATATGCAGAACCTGGAATCCAAGAGTATCATCTCAGTTTCTAAGCAAAGTGCTCTGATTGACATTTTATAAGATACTTGTTAGAATTTGTGGATAATATCCATATTATATCTAAGGGCTTTAAGTTATCATATTACAGCTTGAGAGCTTTATAACATCTGGAGGATGGATTTGCATTTAAAGAGTTCTTGTCTCCTTTACTAGGAGAAGAGCCCAGGATGTCCTTAATGCTGTTACTGGCCTTGTCAAAAAATAAATTGAATTTGTTCATACCAGATTCCAGAGAGAATACTAAGCCAAGACATTTGGTTTATTATGGTTGTTGTTGGTCCTACAATCATCCAGATGTTTAGATTGGATTTGGCCTTTTTTTCTACCTCAGGATCTGGGATAGGCAGATGTTATTGCCAGAATGGTATTAAAGGTACTGTTGCAGGATATAAGTAAACCTCTCTTTTGCAGTTGATGATGGTGATTTTGTCAATGCCTTGGTGTTCAAGGCAAATGTTTACTTATTACTATTATCATAATGCCATTGGGGTTTCTGTGCCTAACCCTCTTTGAGAAAACATGGATTTTGATTTTAGTAGAGTTGAGTATAGTTTAGTATACTAATAAACTAAAGTATATTATTTTAGTGTAGTTATTATAGTTTACTATGAGCTTTCTTTCTCTGGCCATAGATTTATTTTAAGGCCAGTCTGAATCAGGAAGAGAATAGCCATATCAGCAGCAGAGAAATACAGCTAGATGTCTATTGTTACATTTAGGGAGGTCCATTTTAGTTAAAGTGGTGACCAATGAGTTCATGTAAAGATCGATAAAAAGAGGGCCTGTTTCATTTCTTTCTAAATTGAGATATCTGTGAAGAGATGGCTGTTACTAGAAAGCAGTACATCTACTGTTATCTTTCTATAGTGCTTTTAAGGTCTATGTCTTCTGCTAAATGACATTTGGACATTAAGGATGAAAGCCAGAAGTGTTTGTAAGTTTGACATGTGCTGGCACAGTTTCCCTTTGCTGGTGGCTGCACAGATACATTGGATTTCTAGTCTAATTATTCTCAGCCAACATGGCCTTGCTGTCTAGGTTAATGGAAGCAAGTCCAATATCTTTGGAATGCACTAGATCACCTCAATGGCTCTTCTAATAGATGTGTCTGAGTGCTTAAACCCTTTGTTGTTAGTACACTAAAAGATAAATTGAATTATCTTATCAAAGATCACAAACATATAAACAGTTTAACACTATAGTAAAGCAAATAACACAGTTTTTTTAAAATTAATATCAAAACCAGCTTGCTTTTGGAGTATTCTGTAGATGTATGATTCATATTTATTTATTCATCATATTTATATTGGAGGAGTAGGCATTGTCAGGCCAGCAGATTTCCCTTCTTTGATAACATTATAGAATTATAAAATCAGATTATTGAGGTGCTTTTGCATTTGGAAGGGCATCTAATCTCCCTTATTTCCGGAGAATCATTCATCTGACTTCAGACAGTGGGTTCTCCAGATCATCTTTATAAGTTCTTAGAGCTACTCTAAACACTGTGCTTGATATGATGCTACTCATATTTATGCAAACAGATAGCAACAAAAAGTTTTCCTGGAATGGAACACAGGCATGTTAAATGTGTAGGAGTAATCTCCAGATAACTAAACATTAATAAAACACAAAAAGTTTTGAGGAGCTGCTGTAAGAGAAGTTCATTTTTCCCATGTTTAAAATTCTTGATAACATTATATTGTCATAGTATCCCCCTCCCTCACCTCTGCTCTTGGTGTTAAGTGGTTGAATGGGGAGGTTTATGATAAATATAATCCATTTAAGTGGATGGAACACTAATGTTCAGATCCAATTTTATTGTGTAACCCCAACTGGCGACTGAGGGAGTGCCTTCCCACTAAAAGAAATACAGAAGGTTCATTTTTCCTGTGATAAGATACAATATCCAAAACTCAATATTATTTTATTTTAGCAGTTGGCATTTCATACTAGATTTAGATGTTAGCTGCTATTGCTATCAACAGCCTTGTTTCTTTGTTGCTTTTTGTCTATAACATATTAAAACAATATACGTGACACCCTGTTGTCATATGGTACTCTTTCATATATTTTGTACATTATTGTCTTCTCCTTTATTATTTACAATCATAGAGCTGAAAATCTTGCACCATCATGATTTCACATGAAAGATACTACTACCACCACTGGAATGAAAAGGAGAAACTGGTTTCCCCACATCAGAAAAGTAGTTGTACAAAGTTAGGAAGGAGGAAAGGAAAAGAGTCCCTGAGGATTTTACTCTGCTACTCATTGCTGACTACAGAGGGTAGCACTCATCTCCATTTCGAGGGCATGAGCCAGTGCTGTCTGAAGACATTTCCATGGTCATGTGGCCAGCATGACATCGTGGAGTGCTATTGCTTCCCCATTGAAGTGGTACCTATTTATCTATTCCCATTTACATGCTTTCGAACTGCTGGGTGGGCAGGAGTGAAGAGAAGATGGCAGCTTACCCGTCACATGATGTTCAGGGTCTTGAACCTGGGCTGTTGGTTTTCCAGCTGAAAACCCCAGCGTCTTAACTGCTGAGACATCACACCACCTGCACAAAGTTAATGGGTACCTAAACTACCACATCCTAAATGATTTTGTTGGCAGACTTTTTAAAATCTGTGACAAGACTATCTTTGTTTGTGTCACATTAGAAAATAAAATAATGCTATATTCCATAAGTTTGGATATCACTATGTACATTTAAGGGACGCGGTGGCTCAGTGGGTTAGGACGCTGAGCTTGTCGATCGGAAGGTCGGCAGTTTGGCGGGTCGAATCCCGAGTGCCGCGTAACAGAGTGAGCGCCTGTTACTCGTCCCAGCTTCTGCCAACCTAGCAGTTCGAAAGCACGTAAAAGTGCAAGTAGAAAAATAGGGACCACTACGGTGGGAAGGTAACAGCGTTCCGTGCGCCTTTGGCGTCTAGTCATGCCGGCCACATGACCACGGAGACGTCCTCGGACAAGCGCTGGCTCTTCGGCTTTGAAACGGAGATGAGCACCGGCCCCTAGAGTCGGAAACGACTAGCACGCATGTGCGGGGGAACCTTTACCTTTACCTTTACCTTATGTACATTTATTTTCTTTTTCATCCAAAGACATAAAGCTACCTCTTGTTTCTGTATGTGTTGGCAGAAATAATGTGACATAACTATATCAGTGGGAGGGTATACACTAGGACAAGAAAGCAATTGTGAAACTAACTGAGTTCTAACTTTTTTCCTCATCAGTATTACATAATTCACAAAAAGTAGGAAAGCTAAGAACAAATTGTAAACCTGAAGATGCATGGGGTTAAATAATGAGAAATAAGTAAAGATATGGCCATAATTAGTAAGAAAAGTAGGGAAGAAGAATGTGTCCAGGTCTCTGGTGTGCAGCTTCATTAGCTCAAAATAAAATGCAAACTACAAGACACAGGAGAATTAGAAAGTGTTGGCATGTTGTAGTGTAGAAGGTGATAATTAGTTACTTGATTGTTTTGCAAAAAGGACAGGAAAGAAGAAAGAGGAGAATATGACTTCAAATTGATATACCATAAAAGAGCTGAAAGGAAAAGCAACTTTAGCACGCAGAACAGAGTCTGCTCTGAACTATTTTAAAGAAACAGAGGCCAAATTGCAGGATATAGCTTGTTCTCTTGACTCCATAACAGCAGCAATGGTCTAATTTTAAAACACCATAGAAGTGTTAAATGAAAAAGGAAAGGTGATAAAAAGAATTGTGCCAATTCACTTTTGGCTGTAGCCTTGCATACTGCTTGTTTTGGATCCCCTTAAACCAGTAGCACATCCCCCTCCTTGAAGATGACTTCTGGCAGAATGTGACCTTTGAAAGATTACTCACACATACAACTATGGCTTGTTATGATGTTTGAATGATACTTGTGAGTCACACATCACCTCAGCTCATAAATATGCAGTTTACAAAAATTCCTTGTTAAATCTTAGGCAGTATCCTATTTTTCCAAGGACTCCTTGACTATCTATCCCAGGGGTATCAATCTGCCGTCCTGTGGACCGGTTGCATCATGCGGAGGCCGCACCCACCCCAGCTCCGGCAATGCAAAAAAGTCACAATATGTTGCAACATGTCATGTGACATGGCGAGTTTGACATCTGTGATCTTTCCTATAGTGCAGTGTTTCCCAGGCTTGATAATTTCCAGATAGTAAACTTTAAATCCCAGAAATCTATAGCCATCATGACTATTGATAAGAATTCTGGGAGTTGAAGTCCATATACTTAGAATTTACCAAGGTTGGAAAAAACTGTAGTGTACCTTTGCTGACTTGTGTACTCTATAAAACAGACATGTCAAACACAAGGCCCGGGGGCCGGATCCGGCCCGCAAAGTGGTTTTTTGTGGCTCCCGAAGCCATCCTGGAAACAGTGAGGGAATGGCCCCCGCTGCCTTGGCCCTGGCCCTGAGACCCTCCTTCTGCCAGAGACCCCCAGATCTGTCCCACCTCTGCCCAGGCCCCCATAAGCACCCTTGATGCCAATGATGTAGAGCTGGCCATGCCCACCCAGTAGGCCATACACACTCCAGCCACGCCCACCCAGTATGTTTAGGTTTAGGTTTAGGTTTATTCGATTTCTATACCGCCCTTATCCCGAGGGACTCAGGGCGGTTAACAGGGCATATATAAATAAATAACAGTACAAAAATTAAAAAGAGATTAAACCAATGCCCAAATAAAATACAATAACAATAAAATAATAAAAAACCCATTAAAAAGACCCTCCCCATCAGGCCAGACCAGCTAGTTCAAAGAAGTGGGTCTTCAGCCCGCGGCGGAAGGAGCGGAGGTCCGGTGCCATCCGGAGCTCAACCGGCAGTTGGTTCCATAGTGCCGGAGCACCCACAGAGAAGGCCCTCCCCCTGGGGGCCACCAGTCGACATTCCCTGACCGGAGGCACCCTGAGGAGACCCTCTCTGTGGGCACGCACAGGGCGGAGGGGAGTTGACGCCGGCAGCAGGTGGTCCTCGAGGTATCCCGGACCCATGCCATGTAAGGACTTGAAGATCATAACCAAAACCTTGAACCTCACCCGGAAGACAACTGGTAACCAATGCAGCTCGCGGAGCAAAGGTGTAACATGGGAGTACCGGGAAACTCCCAAGACAACTCTCGCGGCTGCATTCTGTACCAGTTGGAGCCTCCGAGTGGTCTTCAAGGGAAGCCCCATGTAGAGAGCATTGCAGTAGTCCAGGCGAGAGGTCACGAGCGCATGAATGACCGTACACAGGGCATCCCGGTCCAGATAGGGCCGCAACTGGCGCACCAGGCGAACCTGGGCGAAAGCCCCCCTAGTCACGGCCACTATATGATCTTCCAGAGTGAGTCGTGAATCTAGGAGGACTCCCAAGTTGCGAGCCCTATCCACAGGGGGTAAAGACTCACCCCCCCCATAAGAAGAGATGGAATATTTTGAATGTCCCGGGATGCCGGAATGCACAGCCACTCAGTCTTGTCGGGGTTGAGTTGAAGTCTGTTCCTCCCCATCCAGGCCCGCACCGCCTCCAGGCAGCGGGACATCACATCGAGGGCATCACGGTGGGAGCTCTATGGGGTATGCCTACCCAGAGTATATCTTGGACCACCCCCAGGAACAGAGTTGCAACCCGTCGTGAGAGGGCGGGGGGTGGCCTGCGCACCCTGGCCACGCCCACCCAGCCCCCCAAGGGCAACCACAATGCTGATGTGGCACTCAATGAAATTGAGTTTGACACCCCTGCTATAAAAGAATGAGTTCTAGTTCTGCCTTAGACACAAAAGCAGGCTGGGTGACTTGCCCCAGTCACTCTGTCTCATCTCATCTCACAGGGTTGTTGTTATGGGGGAAAAAAGAGGAGGGAGATGTGTTGGATATGTTTGCCACCTCAAGTTATTTTTAAAAATAAAAAAACGATGGGATATAAATAAATGTGTGAATAAATAAAACCTCATTTCAAAATAAAATTATTTTGAATAAAGCAGCACAATTTAATTGTTATTAACCAAAATTCAATTCAAAGTTCATGGTGTTCTTGAAATAACCAAAATAGTATACATAGACAGGACTTCTGTTGGTTTGGTAATATACTTTTCAGTCAAAGCTTTTTAAAAAGTAATTCTCGTAGGAAAGAAGGGTTTTGAAAGGGGACTGTAGCCAGGCAAAGAGGCATTTTAATTTTCTGTCAAGATAAACAACAGCATACTAAAGCCACGTATTTAGCACAGTTCCACACATTTCAAAATGGCTAGAGGTTGTAGGGAGTGGTTGGCCTTTTAAAGAACCTACCAGCCTGATGTGCCCAGAGGAAATAATCTGATCCATGAGAGCCAACAAGTGAAAAGAAAGGTAGTCTGCCACATTTTGGGTGGAAAGAATTTTTGGGGCTCTTGATCTTCAGAGTTGGCCAGAGTCGTGGATGAGGAGAGGATGACCTCAGTCAAGGTTGGAAATTGAGTTGTTTGGTTGTACTTAACTGCGTTAGGATTTTTGTTATTTTTTTAAACTGTGTTTTGGTTGCATGGACTTCTTTTAGCTCCTTTAATTAAGCTGATTCTTGTTTCAATCCTGCAGCTGATGCTGCCCTTCTAGCATCCCACTGAGCCTGGCTGAGCTAATGATTGGATTTCCTTTCTGCATTTAGTAGCCCAACCCAAGGCAGGGTGAGGAAGGAGAAACTGGTTTATAACAGAAGGAGTGGTGGCAGAAAAGGGACTCAATTTTCCAGACATTGTTCATCTTCAAGCATAGGTCACCTTAAAATTGAAGGAGGAATTAGTTCAACCCTGAGGGCATCTTTTCTTTATTACACCAAATTTAGCCAGAAACCTTCTAGGGAGCTATTTATCATTTTCCTTCCTCTCATTTCATCAAGAACATTGTCTGCTGAAGCATCCTGAATTTCAGATTTAAGGAAAAATATTGTGTTTTTCAAACAATCGCATTCAGCATTTAATAATTGGAACAGGCCAATTCTATGAATTTGCTTAGCTTATAAACAACATAAACACATTTTCTGTCAATTGATAATTTCATATGATTAAAAAATCTGGGTTTGGTTTCATTTATTTCAGGATCCTTCTCTCATAATTGACCTTCCTTGTCCACCTTTGTTTCTTTTCACATACTGTAGCTGCTGGCCTGTTTTAGTTACATCTTTTATCCTGTGTGGTAAATAAAAAAAAATGTGGGTTAGATAGCATCACCACCAGATGGATTCGTAGCTGGCTGACAGGCCGTACTCAGCGTGTGGTCCTCAATGGAACTGCATCTACATGGAAGGAAGTGTGTAGTGGGGTGCCCCAGGGCTCTGTTCTGGGCCCAGTGCTCTTCAACATCTTCATCAACGATTTGCATGAGGGGATAGATGGGGAATTCATCAAATTTGCAGATGACACCAAGCTGGCAGGAATAGCCAATACCCCAGAAGATAGGCTTAAAATACAGAAGGATCTGGACAGATTCAAACACTGGGTGCTATCTAACGAAATGAAATTCAATGGTGAAAAAAGTAAGGTTCTACATTTAGGCAGGAAAAATCAAATGCACAGGTATAGTATAGGTGGTACCTTGCTCAATAGTAGTAACTGTGAAAGGGATCTCGGAGTCCTAGTAGACAATCACTTCAATATGAGCCAGCAGTGGAAGTTTTTAAGAAGAGACTGGACAGCCATTTGCCTGAAATGGTATAGGGTTTCCTGCCTGAGCAGGGGGTTGGACTAGATGACCTCCAAGGTCCCTTCCTATTATTATTATTATTATTATTATTATTATTATTATTATTATTATTATTATTATTATTATTATTATTATCTAGTTTTAGAGCTAAAGTGGGGCATGATTTGCTTTGTTTGAGGTGCACTATGTCAATGTTAAATTCTGAACATCTCTTTCTGAAACAAACTTTATAGCAAAAGCATTGTAGCAGATTTAAGAGTAAAAGCATCTATTTTAAATCTTTAAAATATTAAATATTTTAAATATTTTAAATATTATAAATATTAAATCTGAATCTGCCCTCAGACTTAATCCAGGGCTCAATTAGAAAAATAGCACACAGAATGAAACTTTGATTTTGGGTTTTGCCGATTAGATAGGTTTGTTGTTATAGAAATGGCTAGTTTATAGTATTCTATACAAATAAAAAGTTGAGTTTTGATGCTATTATCGTATTCTACTGCACCAAAAGAAGAGTTGGAAGTCAACATGTTTTCTTTCTTTTTCCCCCTTGCCCTACACTTTTCCCTTTCCTTTCCCCTCCCTTATTTTTCTACTATTTTCTTTTGCATTTTTGTATTTTATATTGTATTTGGACAAACTAATAGCATTTTGAATTGTAAGAAAAATAGCACATAGTGGTCTGTTTGTTTTCTTACTAACGTTTTGGTTAGTAGGAAGATGATCCTTAATGTAATGCACGTTTTCCAGCAGAAGAAGAATATGAGTGATCGCTCTTCACACATGTCTAGACAGCACAAGGAAAAGTTTCACTGATACTTCTCCACACACTGTCTTCTCAGAGCAGTAGAGTGAGCAAAGACCAGCTCACTTGCACTGTGATTAGCTTTCTTATTCCAAGGAATTATTTCCTTTTGGTGTTTACAATCTTTTATCAAGACAGGAGTTGCATGACTATGGGACCATTCCATGTTCTGTAGACTGTAAGGAATAAATATAATATACTGAATAATATAAGGGCAAGACAGTAGTTATTATGCTATTATGCTTGACCCTTACATACAGTTTGAGCAAGGAAGTGGTTAAACTAACTGTTCTGAAATATGAAACTAGGGCAACTGCAAAGCAACACAGGAGCTTAAATGTCACGGAGTAGCATAAAGGTTTGTTAACACAATTTTCTCCTTTTCAGGAAAAGGCTGCATTCTTAGAAACCAGTAATTTTATCAACCCGAAAGTTGTACAGATAGTCCTTGATTTATGACTGTTCATTTAGCGACCATTCAAAGTTAGGATGGACCTCTGGGAGGGGGAGGGTACTTACAGTATGATCTGGTTCTGAAGCTCTGACAGTCATCCTCCCTCCATGGTCATGTGACAGCGTGGCAACCAGCCCACATTTATGGCTGAAGGGTATTGTAACATGACCACCTTTTATAGCAGTTTCGCCAAAAAACAGCATTTACTTCTGGTTTTCAGCAAAATTGGCCCATAGTGAACCACTGGTTTGCTTAATAATGGTGGATTCACTTAACAATCTTGGCGTTCATTTAATGAATGCCACAATAAAGATTGTATAATCAGACCAGACACATGGGTGATGCATTTTACAATTATTAAGACCAAAATGGGCAGGTCCATTAGAGTTGTAAGTTGAGGACTATCTGTAGATACCTGAACAATTCCGTTCTTACCAACAGTAAGTTGCCATGGCTTTACAGATACTTTGTTTTGCATGGCAAGATAACCTATATACAATGAACTTTCAGATTAGTTAGAAGAAGACCAAATATGGAATAATTTATGTAGCCAATGCAAATATAACATCTTTATCTTTTTGGGTTTAAGCCACTATCAAAGCTGGCTTGTGTGTGTGCTCAGAATCTCACCCAAGTAACACAGCCTAACGTATTCTTGTGTGCTTGACCCAGACTCTGCAAACTCTGAATAAAGGTATTTTGGAGATTTTAAACTGTGCCCTGAGAATGGTGCTGGGTTTTTCCCAGGAATTTTTCTCCAACAAGAATAAGAAGAAAGAGGACCTGTCAAGGTATTTAAGAAAGGCAGATGAAATCTCACTCCATAATGTTTGTAGTGCCAAGGGTTTCCCCTCTTGTTACAAGAGTAATCCTTACAAATTCAAATGTGTTACTTAGAAAGTCCTTGAGAACAGGGATAGGCCATAGTCTAATTTCATGTGGTCTCTGCAAAGGATTGGTTCAGATAACCCTGAAGTGTTTTCTGTTCCTTCTCTGACAGGTTTCACATTAGTAACATAAGTGGTGAAAAAGATAGGACAATATTAAATCTGCTTCAGGAGAGAGGAAAAAAAAATCTGCTCCCAGCAGCTACTATAATATATGCAGAGCTTTTAACACACAGGCTCTCTTTTCAGGAAAAAGATTTACCTATTGGTAGATTGGGTTGTTAAATCACCAGTCAATCTTTTTGCAATAATGGTAAACATGAATTTGTCACAGTGTATTTTCTTTTCAGTCGCGTGGTTATTCCCTTTTGATCCAGAAATGCTGACAGTCAGGTGCTTCAGAAAGTCTCCAGAGATTTTATTGGAAGATTTCTTTCATTTTCTTTCATGCTCTTATCTTGGCTCTGTCAGTTACCAGGATGTCGTTAAAATGGTTTATGATAATGATCCCTTGACTAAGTCACAGGCCTACTCACTTTAAAAGAATTCATCAGCAAAGTGCTCTTCGCCATAAGATCATGATCTCCTATAAAACATCATTTTAATTTTCTCCCCCTTCTCTTTTTCAGAAGCACTTTTTCTTGGGATTTGGAACAGTTCCGATTAAGGGATGGGGTATACATTCTCAAAAATCACAAAGGATCAACCATTTTCTGTTTCTACAGTCGAGCAGGATACAAATTTCATTAATATCTGGAAATATTTGCTAATTTCATTTTAAGAGTACAAAGAAATGTTGACCTTACACTTACAGCTTAAGGCAGCTAATTTTTAAATCTCTCCCTCACATTTTTCTTTCTTTGCTTCTTTACAGTCTTACTTGGGGGAAAAAAACAGTTAGGGAGAACTTGAATAGCAACTTGAATAGCAACAAACTAATTCAGTGTGGTTGAACATACAGTACAGAGGCATCACCCTAAGGAAGGGGTTCTCAACCTTTTATTCACCACAGACCCCCTTTAAAAATCTTTTGTGGCCACGGACCCCCAAGACAGGGTGTTTGGAGAGATGAACTGCTTACTTTCTTAATCCTAGCCTTATCTAGCTAATAAACTGGCTGAGGCTGGCCCCATAGTTAAGAAAGGTAATCAATGCCTCTTTGAGTGCAATGCCTTATTAAAAGCATGCTGAAAGGAAGCAGTTGTAAGTCCTTTATTGACCTCCATTGGCTTTATTGTACCTCTCCCTGGACTGGAAGAAATGTCTAATTATAAGCTAATCTTCAAATATTCCAATCTTCATTAAGGTAATTGAGAAAGTGGTGGCTTCACAGGTCCAGATGCATCTGGATGAAACTGATTTTCTGGATGCATTCCAACTGGAGTTTTGGTTCAGGATATGGATGTTCTCATTGTTCTCAACTTAAGACTACACATTCTCTCTCTCTCTCTCACAGACACAAACACACACACACACATGCACACACAGAGAGAGAGAGACACAAACGCACACACCCTTGGGATATGAATAGGAGAAAATAAATGCTTAAGTTTTACCAAAAAGAATATTAAATAAATACTCCTGTGACTAAATCAATGGGAAAAACCCTGCCTACATCAATAACAAACTGCAAAGATTATGGCTAACGGAACAGACTTTCAGAGTAGCAAAGACACAAGGTAAGGTGTCCACACTCTCCCTTAATATTTATCATTGTTTTAGAAATATTAGCAGAAAAGGTTTGAGGTCTTATCAAATCTTAAAATTACTAAATGTCATGCATATGAAGCAGTATCAGCCACCACAGAACCACAAATTTAGGAAACCTAAATCTATTTAGTATGGCAAACATGCTCTATTTACGTATTTTGTGGATTTATGTATTTTGCAGCACCTAATAATAAAATTACAAATTGATTTTTATTTTTATTCAAGTCTATTAGATTTTTATTTTAATTTAATTCCATTTATATCCCCCGCCCTTCTCCGAAGACTCAGGGCGGCTTACAAGCTTAGCAGTAGCCTTCATTCTATGTATATGCCTGCTTATTTGGGCTTTCATACACCCCCCAAGCGGCATTATTACAAAGTCAGCTTATTGCCCCCAACAATCTGGGTCCTCATTTTACCTACCTCGGAAGGATGGAAGGCTGAGTCAACCTTGAGCCTGGTGGGATGCGAACCTGCACTGATTGCAGGCAGCTGGTGTTACTTAAGGAGGCATTAGCCCACTGCTCCACCAGTAACCTACTGTTGTCTGGCTTGCCTAGTTTTTATAAACCCTGCTTGATCATTCTTAATGACAAACAATATCATCTGCTATAATCTATCTGCTAACACTGCTGTTAAAATCTTTGTATCAACATTAATCAACAAGATTGGATGATAATTAGCACACTGAGATGACATTCTTTTGTTGATTTCCAAATTTCATACTACTGTCTGTTGATGCAAAAGATAGATGCTTTTAGTAAAATAGCAAGATACTTCATTAACTGCTCCACATTAGAAGTGATGCCTATATATGAAAAAACACCTATCCATTTAAGAAATATCAATTCTGAATTTGTACTGAATCCATTAAATATCTAGGTGTGCCTATACCAAAGGATATAACTCCATTAGTATCTTGGTTTCCTCAGCTATTGATAGATGGGAGTCATCAAAATTTACCCTTTGGGGAAAGGTGAACATTCTCAAAATAAATATTCCCAGATTAATTTATATTTTGAGAGGAATATAGTTTATAGTTATAGTTTATAGTTTATTGGATTTCTATACCGCCCTTCTCCCTAGGGACTCAGGGCGGTTCACAGGGCATATATAAATAGGTATACAAAAATTAAAAGAAAATTAAACCATGCCCAATTAAAATATAACCATAATGAAATAATAAAACCAATTAAAAACCCAAATTCCCCTTCAGGCCAGACCAGCTAACTCAAACAAGTGGGTCTTCAACCCGCGACGGAAGGATTGGAGGTCCGATGCCATCCGGAGCTCAACCGGCAGTTGGTTCCATAGTGCCGGAGCACCCACAGAGAAGGCCCTCCCCCTGGGGGCCACCAGTCGACATTCCCTGACTGGAGGCACCCTGAGGAGGCCCTCTCTGTGGGCACGCACAGGGCGGAGGGGAGTTGACGCCGGCAGCAGGTGGTCCTCGAGGTATCCCGGACCCATGCCATGTAAGGACTTAAAGATCATAACCAAGACCTTGAACCTCACCCGGAAGACAACTGGTAACCAATGCAGCTCGCGGAGCAAAGGTGTAACATGGGAGTACCGGGAAACTCCCAGGACAACTCTCGCGGCCGCATTCTGTACCAGTTGGAGCCTCCGAGTGGTCTTCAAGGGAAGCCCCATGTAGAGAGCATTACAATAGTCTAGACGAGAGGTCACGAGCGCATGAGTGACCGTACACAAGGCATCCCGGTCCAGATAGGGCCGCAACTGGCGCACCAGGCGAACCTGGGCGAAGGCCCCCCTAGTCACGGCTACTATATGGTCTTCTAGGGTAAGTCGTGAATCTAGGAGGACTCCCAAGTTGCGAGCCCTGTCCACGGGGGGTAAAAGCTCACCCCCCATAGAAAGGGATGGAACATTTTGAATGTCCCGGGATGCCGGAATGTACAGCCACTCAGTCTTGTCAGGGTTGAGTTGAAGTCTGTTCCTCCCCATCCAGACCCGAACCGCCTCCAGGCAACGGGACATCACAGCGAGGGCATCACTGGGGTGGTTTGGGGTCGAAATGAAAAGTTGGGTATCATCAGCATATTGATGATACCCAACTCCAAAACCACGAATGATCTCACCCAGCGGTTTCATGTAGATGTTGAACAGGAGAGGCGAGAGAACCGACCCCTGAGGAACTCCACAAACGAGAGACCTAGGGGCCGATCTCTGCCCCCCTGCCAACACCAATTTATTTATCTGGAAAATATTTTCAGAAAAAACAAATTCTTTGTTTAGAAAATTTCTATGGGGCTCTTCAATTCTGAGAATACCTTTACAGAAAATGCAATTACCGATTAATGAAGGAGGATTTGGTTTTCTGAATCTGGAGCTATATCATCAAGCTTACCTACGGTCAAGTATTAAAAAATTGGTGTTAATTTTCTGAGTTGGGCAACTATGGAATATACACATATAGCACCTTTGGTTGTGTGGACAATATTTGTTTGTTTGTTTGTTTAATTTAATTAGTTAGTGTTTCTAGACAAGACATCTCCCTCAATGAGGGGTCGTGGGCAGTGTATATATGATATAAGGATGTAAATATACTAAAACTCTATTATCTCTGAAAATTACATCCATTAGAAACTTATGAAATGTAATGTCTAATAAAAAAGATCTGACCCATTTTCCCCATTCTAAATTGACTTTATGGGGAATCCCAACTTTTTAAAATTGGGAAAAGATTGATATGGAAAAAGAGGATGAAAGCAGAGATATTGACTGTAGCAACTGATAGAGGATGAAGATGAATTTTTAACATACTTTGTATTAAGAGACAAATCCCATCTACCAGGTGTAATCCAATGGCAATATTTACTTACATAACAATATTCTTTGAACCAAAAGCATTTTCAGCTTCTCAGACACCTAAGATACTAAAATTACTTGTTAAATCCTTTAAAGCTGAAAAATCTACTATTAGATATTTATTATCAATATATTAACTTGATATGCAGGTGCTAAGAAATGAGTGGAATAAAGAACTAGAGGTTCCTCTGTTGCCTAGACAATGGGAGATTGTTTTAACATCTGTAGCAACAGTGTCAATGAACCTGAAATTACGAGTACAAATTATGACTTATACAACAAAAAAAACCTAGTATTTAAAATTTATTGGACTCCCTTTCTGTTTGCATAGAAAAGGAATGTCAGAAATACATTGTTGGAGATATAATAAGGATAATGCTTATTTAAAACATATTTTTACAGTGTCTTATACTTGGAAGAAAGTATTGGATTATTTCAATATACGTAATTGTGTGACAAAAGGTAAATTTTCAGATGATAATTTTTTCTTGAACATTTGACAACCAGATAATGTACAGGCATTCCCTGTGCCCTTATTATGGCCCAAAGACTGATATTGCAGCATTGGAAGGATAAATGTGTGGCCCCATTCACTCAGTGGAATGAGGACCTGATTGCACTCGCTGCCTATGAGTGGATTGCCTGCAGGTGTAGCCTTTGTATGGACAAATATAATGAAATATGGGTCTCATTTATACAAAATACATTAGCTTAAATGCTAATTATGTAAGTGTGTTTGAAATATATATGCATTTGAATGATAATTGAATTAAATAACTATACATTACATTATAACTACTGCTAAAATGATTTACAGCTCTTTTCTTTTTTTCTTCGTACTTTTTATTTTTTAAAAAGCACTTTGTTTTTGCTTTTCTTTGACAATGTATATATTTTTATTTTTGAGGGTTTTTTGTTTTGTTTTTGGGGTCATTATTTTTAAAAACAATAAAATAAATTTGAACAACCCCCCCACCCTTAAAACGCCCATATAGCAAAATGTCAATATTGGAAGGAGCAGGCCTAACCAATGGACTTCACAGAGGACAAAAATCTAAAAGGATATATTATCAGACATAGTTTGATAAAATCATGGAATTCCGTAAGAAAATAATAAGCTCAACAATTTCCCCATTCTCCTCTCCTTTCCATGCTTTCCATGTTGGAGACAATTGTAGTAAGAAAAATGTAATTACATATGTAGACATGGTTGACTCACTCCCCATGAACAGATTAAATGCAATAATTATTTAGGGAAAGGCTGGAATATACTATAGTTAATGTACTTACAAATTGCCATAAGGAAAAAAAATCTGATCTTAAGGATGAGAGCGTGATGCTAAAAAAAGAATATGACAGAATTTGAAATGCTCATACCAAATCAATACCTTCTGCTTGGGTGTATATATAAACTCCTACCTAGATATGACATGGAGACAGAAAAAATGAAATGATAAAATGGATGTGAAAGTGGGAAGAATTATGGACCAAATCCATAAAATCTACTCCAATTTATAACCTAAAAGAAAACTGGTACAAACAGATGTTATACAATGTCAATTTCTAAAATAGCCACAGTAAATCATGGACTAACAAATGTTGGAAACCCAATAAAACAGAAGGAACATATTAGCACCTGCAAAAATACTTCAAAAGTACTAGAAAGGTATCCAAAGAATCATTCAGCAAATTCTGGAAATTAAATTTTTTAACTAGGTACAATTCCAGAATATACTGTATCAACAAAGAAATGTTACAATCTACCGAGATACATGCTTCTGGCTGTGAGCATAAACTAAGAATCACGGCAGTTATTAAATGTGGTTCTTAAATGTATCTAGCTTCGCCCATTGACTTTGCTTGTCGGAAGTGGCTAGGAAGATTGCAAAAGATAAACACATGACTTCAGCCCCTCGCAACCATTGTAAATACATGCTAGTTGCCAAGCACCCAAATTTTGATCCTGTGACCCTGGGAAGACTGTGATGGTTGTTAAGTAAGTCACAGTTTTCAGTGCCACTGTAACTTTAAATGATTGCTAAATGAATGGTTGTAAGTCAAGGACTACCTATACAGTTAACATTGATATGGATCCTTATGTTAACAGGTTGCTGTTGTATAGATTGTGATAGAGTTGGCAATTTTAGTCTATACTGTACAAATGCTACCCTATCCAGTTAATCTCTGTGAGACTGCTCAAATACTCAACCAAATGAAGTTGATGGGCATTTGTTACAACTTTGTTAAGCAAACCTCAATGGGAGTGATTTTTCTCCCTCTTGTCAGCTTTAATTTTATTGATCTTTTAAAATCCCATAAGTAATTCTTGCTTTAGAACTTTCATTTTGCAAGTATGCCTGTTTCTGTATACGGTTATGATTACATGTGTTTTGTACTTCATTTTACTTAGAGAAGCAAGTTCAATTCTGAGGATAAATGTTTTAGGAAAGCAGGCATTTTACAAACACAGATTAGTTCAAAAGTACAATTATATAAGACAGCAACACTTTTTCTTCTTTAAAATGAGTGGAAATGACTTTTGTATGAGGCTTCCCCAGGGCTTGGAGGCTGCGCAGGCCAGCATGGAGAGGAACTGACTCCTACCAAGACTGAGTGGCTCTGGGTATTAAGGCTGCCCAAATCTGGGAATATTCCATTTTTAACCTAAAATAGAATAGATATTCCCCATTTAAGAAGGGTGTGCAATTTGAAAGTCTTTATGGTATTTATGGTATAGTATAAGGGGTACCATGCTCAATAGTAGTGACTGTGAGAGGGATATTGGAGTCCTAGTGGACAATTACTTAAATATGAGCCAGCAGTGTGCTGCAGCTGCCAAAAAAGTCAACACAGTGCTAGGCTGCATTAACAGAGGGATAGAATCAAGATCACGTGAAGTATTAATGCTACTTTACAATGGCTTGGTAAGGCCACACTTGGAATACTGCACCCAGTTTTGGTCACCACGATGTAAAAAAGATGTTGAGTCTCTAGAAAGAGTACAGAGAAGAGCAACAAAGATGATTAGGGGACTGGAGGCTAAAATATGTAAGGAACGGGTGCTGGAATTGGGTATGTCTAGTTCACAGGTCTGGAGCCACATGCAGCTCTTTCAGCTGTCTCCTGCGGCTCCCAGACCTCTGCCATGTGCAGAGTAGGTGCATATCTCACCTTGCCTCCACTCTTCAGTCAAACCCTGTTCTGCACATGCGCACATGTATGTGCATGCGCACACATTTTTTGCGGCTCCCAGTTTTTCCTTTTGTGAGGGAACCGGTTCTGAGTGGCTCTTTCACTGTTTCAGGTTGCTGACCCCTAGGCTAGTTTAATGAAGAGAAGGACGAGGGGTGACATGATAGCAGTGTTCCAATATCTCAGGGGCTGCCACAAAGAAGAGGGACTCAAGCTATTCTCCAAAGGGCCTGAAGGCAGGACAAGAAGCAACAGATGGAAACTAATCAAGGAGAGAAGCAACCTAGAAGTAAGGATAAACTTTCTGACAGTTAGAACAATTAATCAGTGGGACGACTTGCCTCCAGAAGCTGTGAATGCTCCAACACTGGAAGTTTTTAAGAAGAAACTGGACAGCCTTTTGTCTGAAATGGTATAGGCAGGGTTTCCTGCCCAAGTAGGAGGTTGGACTAGATGACCTCCAAGGTCCCTTCCAACATCATCATCACCATCACCATCATCATCATCACCATCATCAATAAAAATAAATTATTGCATTTGCACAACTCCATCTGGTAAACAACTTGCAGGGCTCAAGAAGCCCTTCAGACATTACTTGTTTCTTGAGTGTCACCTCATTTCCTGTGAGTCACCTCACAACAAAAAAAGCTGTAATCCTGAAATCCCAAAGGTGCTTTTTCAAAAAGCAACTGGACTTTTTTTTTTGTTTGAAGACATTTTGCTTCTCATCTAAGAAGCTTCTTCAGTTCTGAAGAAATGAAACGTTTTCAAGCAAAAACAAAGGAAGTCCAGTTGCTTTTTGAAAAAGCACCTTTGGGACAACCATGACCCGGATGACTGAGAATCTCCATAGTCGTATAATACGGAAAGAAGAAGAAGAAAATCAGACAAGTACTTCTTCCTCTTTTTATTTAATTTAATTTAATTTAATTTAATAATTTGATTTCTATACCGCCCTTCTCCCGAAGGACTCAGGGCGGTGAACAGGGCAATACACAATAAAAATCGAATACAAAAATTAAAAAGCCATTAAACATCATGCCCATAAAATCAATACATATTAAAATTAAAACTATTTATAAAAACCCAACCCCATCCCGTCAGACCAGGCCAGCTTGTTCAAAAAAGAATGTTTTGAGATCGCGCCGGAAGGAGCGAAGGTCGGGGGCCATCCGGAGCTCAACCGGTAAGCGGTTCCAAAGGTCTGGCGTGCCCACAGAGAACGCTCTCCCCCTGGGGGTCACCAATCGGCATTCTTTGATCGGCGGCACCCTGAGGAGGCCCTCTCTGTGGGAGCGCACTGGACGGAGGGAAGTTGACGCCGGCCGCAGGTGTTGCCGTAGGTAATCCGGACCCATGCCATGAAGGGCTTTGTAAGTCATAACTAACACCTTGAACCTCACCCGGAGAGCAACCGGTAGCCAATGTAGCTCGCGGAGCAAAGGTGTAACATGGGAGTATCGGGAAACTCCCAAGACAACTTGCGCGGCTGCATTCTGCACAAGTTGGAGTCTCCGGGTGGACCTCAAGGGCAACTCCATGTAGAGAGCATTACAGTAGTCTAGACGAGAGGTCACGAGCGCATGAGTGACTGTGCGCAAGGCATCCCGGTCTAGATAGGGCCGCAACTGGCGCACCAGGCGAACCTGGGCAAAGGCCCCCCTAGTCACAGCTCCAATATGCTCTTCCAAAGAGAGCTGTGAGTCTAGAAGGACCCCCAAGTTGCGGGCCCTATCTACGGGGGGTAATAGCTCACCCCCCATGGCCAATGATGGAATAATCGGAATTTCCCGGGATGCTGGCACGAACAGCCACTCAGTCTTGTCAGGGTTGAGTCGAAGCCTGTTCCTCCCCATCCAGACCCGGACCGCCTCCAGGCAACGGGACATCACGTCGAGGGCATCGCTGGGGTGGTTTGGGGTAGAAATAAAAAGTTGGGTATCATCAGCATATTGGTGATGATATGATGACTGTATGGTAAAATACAGTCAAATTAACAAAATATAATAGTACAAATAGTTTGCAGATCTACTCAGAAATAAATTCCAGCAAGATGAACTGAACTACGAGACAACCATGAACAAAACAGCAAATAATTTGCCTGCAGCATTTGCCTCAAAATAAAGTTGTGGTAAGGCTTATTTTCTTTTAAAATCACAGGCCCGACACTTGCTTCCAGGCTCCCTCCCCATCAGGAATTTGCATCACAGAAAAGCAAACTTATTATCTGGGAGATTGTAACAGTCAGAAACACACGACAAGGATGAATAAACTATTTTGCGAAGAAATGGCGAGCATCGAAGATAAATATTTCAAAGTAGTCCTGCTCAAAGGTCAATTGTTCAGCTATTCGGCTTGGTAGTGATGGCGGGGGAAATCTAGTTATTCTATTCTGTAAATAGACCTTCAAATAGATCAACACTATTATTAGTAATTCTGTTTACTGCATGACCTTTGATGGTCACTCGGCTTCTCAACCAATACCCTGGCAGGCTTTCATATATTTCCACTTTAAGTTTATTAACTCCTCTACTCCCCGGAATATCCAAGTCAGTTTTCAAAGCTGCTTGTATCTGCATGTAATGAGCAGGATGCTGAACTCAATTTGCAAAATTGCCACAATTCTACAATTCAGAGCCATCCACTGCAGTCTTGTGGTTTGACAGCATCACACCCAAAATAAATTCATGTAAATAATTTCAAATAAGTTATTCACTAACAAAGGATGGAAGAGTGTCTGCTGGGAAAAGGCATCTAGAACAAGATATTTCACTAGCATTAGTCTTTTGATATGATTTTTCTGTCATCCAAATTGTCCTATGAAGTGAAGGATGTACCGTATTTTCCGGTGTATAAGACGACTGGGCGTATAAGACGACCCCCCAACTTTTGAGATGATTTTCTAGTTTTTTCGTCTTATACACTGGAAAATCAGCGAGCCCGGGAAGGCACGCCCTCCCCTCTCACTGTGGAGGAAGCAGGGCAGGCTGGCGTCTGGCGGGAGCTGGCAGGGCAGTCCTGCGCACACGCGCGCAGGACTGCCCTGTCGGCTCCCACCCGACGCTCTTCCCTCTTGAGGCAGCATCGCTCCCCAGCTCCTAAGGAGTCCTCGGGGATGCTGCCTCAAGAGCCATGGCAGGGCCCGACGCTCTTCCCTCTTGAGGCAGCATCGCTCCCCGGCTCCTAAGGAGTCCTCGGGGATGCTGCCTCAAGAGGGAAGGACTGCCCTGCCGGCTCCCGCCCGACACTGGACGGCTCCGCCGATGCTGCTTCAAGAGGGAAGAGCGTGAGGCGCCTGCCATGGCTCTTGAGGCAGCATCCCCGAGGACTCCTTAGGAGCCGGGGAGCGATGCTGCCTCAAGAGGGAAGACCGTCGGGCGGGAGCCGGCAGGGCAGTCCTGTGCGCGTGCGCATGCGCAGGACTGCCCTGCCAGCTCCCACCAGACACCAGACTGCCCTGCTTCCTCCACAGTGAGAGGGGAGGGTGTGCCTTCCCGGGCTCGCTGATTTTCCGGTGTATAAGATGACTGGGCGTATAAGACGACCCCCCAACTTTTGAGGTGATTTTCATGGGTTAAAAAGTCGTCTTATACACCGGAAAATACGGTATTTTTCTTTTTTCCACCAATCCAATTATTTGAAGACGAAACATAAATTTAAAGACAACGCTCGGTTGCAGCTAACCACTCATGACAAAACTATACAATTTTGCCAAATCAGCTACTTTCTCCCTTATTCCCTATACACACACATACACACACACACACACACACACACACACGGAAAGCCATCACACTACTTCCTTTCGGGGTAAGCAAAGTAATGTACAGGGTAGAAAACGAGTACAAAATAATAAGCCAAATAAGTTAAAAGCATGAGATTAAAAACAAATAAGTGAAACATAGTTAAACCTAACCAGTACCATTCAGTGCACATTTTCACAGCTTCTTAACCATCAAAAGATCCTTGCTCCCATCACATCTATGTATCGATCCATACCCTGCTTTCTGTTCTATAAACATCTCATGTCTCTATTTTTCAAGATATCATCAGTTCAAACCAAGCACAACCCTTTGTCTTCCCATTCCTCTCAACACTGTCATCCTTCCTTCAAATGTTTGTTTTGAAATGTTTTAATCTTTTTATAAGAAAAGCAGAAAATCCCAAAATCAAAACAGTGGATGTGGAGTCATCACAAGGGTCATCTGGTCCAACGTTCAGCAATACTGTATGTTGAAAAAGCAAAGCATTCTTGGTAGGCAGCTACCTAATCTCCCCTCCCCCCCAATTTTTTTTTTACTAAATTGGAGAACCTACAATCTGCACAGATAGATTGTTTCACTGTTGCACAGATCTTATCTTCAGGAAGTTTTTCCCTTGTATTTAAATGAAATGCAGGTAGCTTGCAACCTGATAGTGTCATCAATGCAACAAACCTGAATTCGGGCAAACTCTGGGAGACAGTGGAAGACGGGGGGTGGGTGGGTTGGTGTGCTATGGTTCATGGGTCACAAACAATTGGACATGACTTATCAAATGAACAGCAACAACAAGCTGCAACTTATATCCATTAATTCTGGTTCTATTTTCTACATCAATGGAAAATAGCTCCGGAACATATTCCCTATAACAGGGGTCCCCAACCCCCAGTCCGCGGCATGCCAGAAACTGGGCTGTGCAAACAAGAGAACCCCCTTCCACAGGATGCAGGCAACACAGAAAACCACGCCCCCTCCAGTTCGTGAAAGAACCACTCTCCATGGAACCGGTCCCTGGTGTCCAAAAGGTTGGGGACCTCTGCCCTACAGCATCCTTTGATACAATGCCTCTCCTCTGTGTTCTTTTCTCCAGACTGAACAATCCCCAATTTACTTTAGTCTGTCCTCACAGGACAGAATTTCAAATCCTGATATGATCTCCTAATCCTGTTCTAAGCTGTCAGTAACCATCAGGGAATGAGATGGCCATAATTGTAAAAAGCTGCTTTTGATGCAGTCCTGAACTGTGTTAGCCATTCTAGCAGCTGCTCACATTGCTGGCTTATGGTCAAACTGTGGTCAATGACCACAGCATGTTTTTCTCTGAGACACTGCTTCCAAGTCATTAATTTCCCATCTATCTATATGTCTATATTGTTCCTCTCTAAATGTAATACCTTGCATTTTTCCCTTTTGAAAGACATCTTGTTCCTTTTAGCCTGGTCTTCCAAACCATCCAGATTAGATTAAAAAATCTCATTTATCTTCCTGGTTATTATCCAATTTTTCAAATTTTGCATAGTCCGCAAACTTGATAAGTAGTCCAGCATTTATCAACATCATTAATGAGGAACTGGATCCAGGTTTACCAGCCTCTACTGATTACTGCTGTCCAATTTGTTAAAGAGCCAATAATGGGACTGACTCTTTCCAAATGTTCCAGTTGTGGACTTATCATGCAGTAATGCCATCAAAGCCACATTTTAATAGTTTGTCAATGAAAATGTCATGTGGAACCTTGTCAAAAGATTTACATAAATTGAGGCAGCATTTTCCTTGTCCACCAAAGTAGTTACCTTGTCAAAGCAGACAAGATTTGTCTCACCTGACCTATTTTTGACAAAGCCAGCCAACTTTCAAAAATCAGAGCATTGTCTTCAACATGCTTATAATTTGTTATCTCCGTACTATGTTTTCAGCTATTGATTTTAGGCCACTAGTCAATAATTACTGGGATTGTTTTTGTCTCTTTGTTGAAGAGAGATGTCTGAGACGACATGTTTTTTTCCTCACTAATAACAACAGAAAAGTTGTGATAAACAACTCTGTTCTATATAGGTTCAATTCAGTTCAAAACTGTGAAAGGGATCTTGGAACCCTGGTGGACAATCACTTAAATGTGAGCCAGCTGTGTACAGCAGCAGCCAAAAAAGCCAATGCAATCCTAGGCTGCATTAATAGAGGGATAGAATCAAGATCATGTGAAGTTCTAGTACTGCTTTGTAGTTCTAGTACCACACTTAGAATACTGCATCCAGTTCTGGTCACCACAATATAAAAAAGATGTTAAAACTCTGGAAAGAGTACAGAGAAGAGCAACAAGGATGATTAGAGGGCTGGAGGCTAAAATATATGAAGAATGGTTACAGGAATGGGGTATGTCTAGTTTAGTGAAAAAAAGGACAATAGGAGACAAGATAGCAGTGTTCAGTAATGAGGTGAGGGGCTCCTCACAAAGATGAGGGGGCAAACTGTTTTCCAAAACATCAAAAGGCAAGACAAGAAACAATGGATGCAAACTAACCAAGGAGAGAAGTAACCTAGAACTAAGGAGAAATTTCATAATGGTGAGAGCATTTAACCAATGGAATAGCTTGCCTTCAGAAGTTGTGGGTGCTCCATCACTGGAGGCTTTCAAAATGAGACCGGACAGCCATTTCCCTGTAATGGTATAGGGCCTTTGCTAGAGCAGGGGATTGGACAAGATGACCTCCAAGGTCCCTTCCAACTCTGTTATTCTACCTTATTCTATGTTAATATAGATAACTTCAAGACACCAGAATAACTTGTCAACAATACTTTAAGCAGGGCCTGGAGCACTGATGTACAATTGAGCATTGTACACTCTGTCTACATAATACCACACCTTGAACAAAATATGACCTCTGCTAACACTTCACAGTTAAAGAGAACTGGAATCACCCACCAAGAAAGGAACAAACTTCTTACCTCCTATGAATTTCTATATTTATGGATAAATCAAGTCTTATTACAAATGGACCTAGCAACAAGAGAGGATTCTTACACCAATTAATGTAACTGGCAAGTATCATGCAAACAAAACCCAGTGCAGACTAACTTGCCTTCTCAGAAGAGATTAAAATCCAAAATCCAACAGCTTTAAATCACGTATATATAAATTCTCTTTTTGAAAATTAATTCATTGGGCAGAAAGTTTGAGTTCTCATTTCCAGCTTTTTCCTAGTAAATTTTATTAATCAAAGTTCAGGTGGAATTGTTCCTTGTCTTTTCTTCTGAAATCCTAGTTGTTGCTGGTGGGATTTGCCACTAATTCTGGAAGAGAGCTGATGTAGTTCCCATATTCAAAAAAAGGGAAGAAATAGATCCAGGAAATTACAGATCTATCAGCCTGACCTCAATACCTGGGAAGATTCTGGAAAAGATAATCAAACAACAAATCAGCGAACACCTTGATGCAAACAAAGTTATCACTAAAAGCCAACATGGGTTTGTCAAAAACAGATCGTGCCAGACAAACCTTATTACATTCTTTGACCAAGTGACAAAACTAGTGGACCAGAGGAATGCTGTAGATTTAATGATACCCAGCTTTTTATCTCCACCCCAAACCACCCCAGTGATGCCCTCTCCGTGATGTCCCGTTGCCTGGAGGCGGTCCGGGTCTGGATGGGGAGGAACAGGCTTCGGCTCAACCCTGACAAGACTGAGTGGCTGTGTGTGCCAGCCAGTGGCGTAGCGTGGGGGGTGCAGGGGGGGCCGGCCGCACCGGGCGCAACATCTGGGGGGGCGCATTAGATGCATTTTACTTTAATTACATCAGTATTTTCATAACAAACAATACATGTGCTTAGGGGGTAAGGGTTTCTTTAACTAATCTAGTGGAAGAGACTCGAGTGCTAAAATCCACGGGTTAGGGGGCGCAAATTACTTGCCTTGCCCCGGGTGCTGACAACCCACGCTACGCCACTGGTGCCAGCGTCTCGGGAAATTCAGAATATTCCACCGTTAATTATGGGGGGTGAAATATTACCCCCCCCGTAGATAGGGCTCGTAACTTGGGTGTCCTCCTAGATTCACAGCTCTCCTTGGATGATCATATAGGAGCTGTGACTAGGGAGGCCTTCGCTCAGGTTCGCCTGGTGTATCAGTTGCGGCCCTATCTAGACCGGGATGCCTTGCGCACAGTCACTCATGCACTCGTGACCTCCCATTTGGACTACTGCAATGCTCTCTACATGGGGCTGCCCTTGAGGACTACTCGGAGGCTCCAGCTGGTGCAGAATGCAGCCGCGCGAGTGGTGGTGGGAGTTTCCCGATACTCCCATGTAACACCTCTACTCCGTGAGCTGCATTGGCTTCCAGTTGTCCTCCGGGTAAGATTCAAGGTGCTGGTGATGACCTATAAATCCCTAAATGGCATGGGTCCGGGTTACTTACGGGAACATCTGATGCCGGCATCAACTTCCCTTCGTCCAGTGCACTCCCACAGAGAGGGCCTCCTTAGGGTGCCGTCAGTGAAAGAGTGTCGACTGGCGGCCCCCAGGGGGAGGGCATTCTCTGTGGGCACGCCAGACCTGTGGAACCATTTACCGGTGGAGCTCCGGATGGCTCCCAACCTTCGCTCCTTCCGACGTGACCTAAAAACATATTTATTTGAACAAGCTGGCCTGGTCTGATGGGTTTAGGGGTATTTTAACGTTTTGTAATTTATTAAATTGGGCTATTGTATTTAATATTTTTTAATTTTTATATATTGTATTTTATTGTATTGCCCTGTACACCGCCCTGAGTCCTTCGGGAGAAGGGCGGTATAAAAATAAAATAAAATAAATAAATAAATAAATAAACTAAGGAGAAACTTCCTGACAGTTAGAACAACTAACCAGTGGAACAACCTGCCTCCAGAAGTGGTGAATAATCAGAATATTCCACCACTGGAAGTTTTTAAGAAGAGACTGGCCAGCCATTTGTCTGAAATGGTATAAGGCAGGGGTGTCAAACTCAATTTCATTGAGGGCCGCATCAGCATTGCGGTTGCCCTCAGGGGGCCTACTGGGTGAGTATGGACAGGGTGGGTGTGGCCTACTGGGTGGGCGTGGCCAGCTCTACATGGTTCGCATCAAGGGTGCCTACGGGGGCCTGGACAGGAGTGGGACAGATCTGAGGGTCTCTGGCAGAAGGAGGATCTCTGGGCCAGGGCCAAGGCAGTGGGGGCCATTCCCTCACTCTTTCCAGGATGGCTTCGCGGGCCACATGAAACCACTTCGTGGGCCGGATCCGGCCCCCGGGCCTTGTGTTTGACATGTCTGGTATAAGGTTTCCTGCCTGAGCAGGGGGTTGGACTAGATGACCTCCAAGGTCCCTTCCAACTTATTATTATTATTATTATTATTATTATTATTATTATTATTATTATTATTATTATTATTATTATTATTATTATTATGTCTTTACTCCACTATTAGGAAGGGAGTCTCACGTTGAATTTTTAGATACAGACCATGACAGCTACGCCCTTGGAATACCTTTCCCTATGTAAGTTACCAATATCTTGCTTTGGTATATATATAGATCAAGTGGATCTGAATAAAAATGAAATCGATGTTCATCCAGCTAGCCACATGAAATCGTGTGCGCTCCATCACTGGAGATTTTTAAGAAGAGGCTAGACCAGGGGTAGGCAACCTTGGCTCTTTTATGATTCGTGGACTTCAACTCCCAGAATTCCTGAACCACCATGGCTCAGCTTGGAAATCTCTCCCTTTCCCCTCAGTGTGGCTGGCTCAGGAATTCTGGGAGTTGAAGTGCATGAGTCATAAAAGAGCTAAGGTTGCCTACCCTTGGGCTAGATAGTCACTTGTCTGAGATGGTATATAGGCGCTCCTATTTGAGCAGGGGGCTGGACTAGAAGACCTCCAAGGTCCCTTCCAGCTCTATCCTATTCTATGATCCAACAACTAGAACAAATTTGACTTCTGTTATGGCAGTGGCCGTTACTGTACCACTTCTGGTGTTTCTGGTTCCCACAACAATGGGGCCTCATTCTCCTGGTTCATTACCAGGTAACACTCACTGAACAACTGTCATATTTGGCAACTGTTCTAGGTTATGATGAATGATGAAAAAGTAATTTTATGACCAGCCCTCACATTTACAACTTTCACACAGTCCCGATGGTCACATGATCAAAATTTGGGTGTTTTGCAACCAGCAGGTATTTACAACTGTTGCAATACCCCACATTAATTAGATTGCCATTTGTGGGCTTCTCAACTCCATGGTATAGGGTCTCTATACTTGAGGGGGGGGTGTTGGATTAGATGACCTCTACGGTCCCTTCCAACTCTTTTATTCTGTTGAATTGGGTTCCGACAAGTAGAATCAATGGAGAAGCTGACAATAAAATTGCAAGTTGCATTCAGGAGATGTTTCAGTTAAGGACCTATGGGTGACTCACTTAAAGATTGAATGGGATGTCAAAAGTCTGTGGTTATTGTGTGATGTTTTGTTTAGGGACCAGATTGCTTAGCAATGAAGTTGCTGATTTCAATTTTGGTCGCTAAATGAGGACTTCCTGTACTTGACTATTAGGATGGGATTCCAGAGAGATCTAAAGAAGGATTCAAAAGAGAAATTCAACACGTAACACTGTGACCTGTATATTTCCTTCAGGCCATCTAAGAAGAGCAACAAGTAACTGTGCAGTTCACACAGTATGGGTATATTGAAATATTTTTTGTTTTTACTCATAAAATGTCAGCTGGAATGAATTAGTTTTAACTGCCTTATGTAGTTGTTTATTTAGATGGCATCCTATTTTTTTTATGGGGCTCCAGATGCAGTGCTAAATGTTTGGAATGTCCTGGAAAGGCTTCACAAATACAAGCTGCATGCTAAGCTAGAGAAATGTGACTTTGATTTGCTCCCTTAGACTAGTCTGGCTATAATTCAGGTGACATCCAAATGGACCTTGTGAAAATAGACTTTATCTGTCTTGGGAACTTTCAAGGAATGTCAAAGTCATTAAGCAATTTCTGACATTTTAACATGTTCAGGCCTTTCATATCTGCTTTGTTGAGTGCACCAGAAATCTGACCTGAATCGTATGAAAGAGACACCATTCAAGGGGAGTTCATGAGGCCCAAGAAACGTTCATGGCATCAAAGGTAGCATCCTTTTTCAGCCCCATTTAGTGTTCAAAACACGCTTTTGATTTTGCTCTGGGAGTTATTCTCCTTCAGGCTACTGATGACTTTGGGAAAAAGTTCTTTTGCCTTGTGACTTTTATTCAAGACTGCTATCACCTATTGAAGGGAACTATGACATATTTAACAAGAAACATTCGCAGTACACAATGCCCTTCAACACTGGAGATATTTCCTGTAAAGAGTGGCATACTCTATTCTGGTCGATTTGATCCCAGGAACCTGAAATAATAAAGATCTTGCAAAGATTTATGCCCTGTCAAATCAGGTGGGCATAATTTGAGTTTTTTTTTAAAAAAATTGATTTTGTATTCTGCAAGAAAATCAAATCAGTCAATTCTAAAGGAAATCAACCCTGGCTGGTTTTTTTTTTTTTTGGAAGGACAGATGCTGAAGCTCAAACACCAACCCTCCTTACTGAGTGACCACCCTCCAATGGTTCAGGTAATTCCTGCCACTGCTGATCTCCCTAAATAGGAGAGGTTTCCTCCGTCATCACAATCTGTTTTTCCCACAATAGCCATCCAGTAGCCTTCTAGGCAGAATTTCAGATTCCGAGTCCACGCTCTGACTGCCACTGACTTCTGAGGTATATTCTGTTACTTGATCCACCTGCACATTTTTCACCACCTTTCAGCCACATTTTCATTCTCAGCTTTGCTTGAAGCCATCCTCTCCCTACTACCAATCTCTTAAGGGGCCCCAGACTGCTGGGTTCCATTCATAGGCCCCAAGTGGCTGGCCTGTGGTCCCTGATTATGCTGCTCCACCAACTAGGAGCTCATAATATCTTCCTCCACTCCTATCCCATGTCCTCCATTATCTCTAAAATCTATGCTGATCTTAATTGGTGTTCCTAATTGAAACCACTTCCATTCTATAAAAAGCACAAAGGTTACAGACCAAATAACTGGCCTTTTCTATTGTGACTCTCCCCCCATGCATTTGAACATCCTTCTTCTCAAAGCTCTTTTACCTTCTTGCTATTCTGTAAGGGTGAAGACCACCATTCACTTAGTCCTAGTTAGTTGTGGAAATGCCTTCTTAGAGTGGGGAGATGTGATGTAGTTAATGTTTCTAGGCTTTTATTTTAATTTAGTTGTATGCTGCTCAGATTTGCATGATCGGGGCACATTATTAATATTGTAAAAAGACTGATTGATTGATTGATTGATTGATTTGAAGCCTCCATACTCTTATTTTTCTTCTTTCTGTGTATTCCATTTCATTCTTTTCCTTTATTCTTACAACTATCATGTTTATCCATTAAAGTCCCACCAATACTTTCCTATGCTTTACTCCATCTCCCCCCGCAACTAATATCTCAGTCTGTATAATCCAATCTCAAATCAATGTATCTCAACTTCTAAAGTCACCATTATCATCCCCCCAGACCCTCCTGTCCTCCACTGTTTCTTGGAGTTTGCCCAAATTCATGTTCATTGCATCGATGACACCATCTAATCATTTCACTAAGACATACTCGGAAAAAGAAAACAAGCTTTTTCATGAATCTTACCTCTAATAAATTTAACCCTAGAGTTTTTTTTTAAATCAAAGGATACTGTGGTTAGGTATCACCGTATGGAACAAAGACAGTTTTATAATTCACTGCCACTTCCTCATTAGGCAAACTAATTCTCAGCTGAGGGGTCCAACAGTGAATGTACTTCCTGCTCCTATCTTGATTCCTGCTAGCAGATAGCTCCTCACCCCTAAAACATCTTGTCAGGTGTTTATTACGTTTTTTTACAGATGGCATTTCACTTTTTATTTTATTAAACTTTGTTGGGAGTGAGAAAGAAGATGCACCCATTTAGTAAGAACTTAATAAAAGTAGGCAATAACCAATATTAGTATATACAGAATTGAAATGAAATGAAATTTTAAAAGAGAAATAACTTCAGTACTGATGTAAGGGTATGTGAGAAGGACCTTGAGAGAGAAGGAGAGAAGATACTGCCTAGGAAACAATCGGAGAAGAGAGGCAGGAGCCCCCAGTCACTTAATGGTCAGAGGAAGAAATTTAGAAAGGACCCACTCTAATAGATCAGGCCGTTAAAAATGCCAGCAAGATTGTACTTTTAGACTTGCATGATTCTGTTAATGTAGTCTTACAATAAAGTAGAATTAGCTCATCTAGCTGTGCTTCCTGTCTGCTTTATCTGGGAAGGCTGATGGCTGTTGAGGTTACTTTACAACAAATCAACCAATATTAAATGCTAGAAAAATATCTGCGAAGTATACCAGAGTATCTGAAAGATATTTTTATCCCAATGTATTATATATTACATGTAATATTAAAATATCATGTAAGTATAGCTTGGGCCTTTATTTTGTAGGGGTTAATCGGGCAAATAAAGATTCTGAAAGCAGACAAAAAACTATTCTCAATAGACTGTGCAGGTTTCCTCAACATCCAAGGCTGAGAAACAGGAGGTAGAAAACCTATTACTAAGAATACATATCTTGGGAGCTACTGTAACTATTGCTGTAGAGCAAACACTCATTTTAACATAGGGGGAGGGGGTTTATCTGTTCTACTTCAATATTAAATACAGAATTACAGTCTATCATGTGTTGATTTAATTATTTTCTAATAATGTCAGTAGGCAACATCATTTATATCCAATATGTATGTATATATGTGTGTGTGTATGTATATATGTATATGTTTAATTTTATAATAATAACAACAAAATAACAACAACAACAACAACAACAACAACAACAACAATAATAATAATAATAATAATAATAATAATAATAATAATAATAATAATAATAATAAAGTTGGAAGGGACCTTGGAGGTCATCTAGTCCAACCCCCTGCTCAGGCAGGAAACCCTATACCACTTCAGGCAAATGGCTGTCCAGTCTCTTCTTAAAAACTTCCAGTGTTGGAGCATTCACAGCTTCTGGAGGCAGGTTGTTCCACTGATTAATTGTTCTAACTGTCAAGAAGTTTCTCCTTAGTTCTAGGTTGCTTCTCTCCTTGATTAGTTTCCATCCATTGCTACTTGTTCTACCTTTGGGTGCTTTGGAGAATAGCTTGAGTCCTTCCTCTTTGTGGCAGCCCCTGAGATATTGGAACACTGCTTTCATGTCCCCCCTCGTCCTTCTCTTCATTAAATTAGACATACCCAATTCCAGCAGCCGTTCCTTATATGTTTTAGTCTCCAGTCCCCTAATCATCTTTGTTGCTCTTCTCTGTACTCTTTCTAGGGTCTCAACATCTTTTTTACATCATGATGACCAAGTGTGGCCTTACCAAGGCATTGTAAAGTGGTATTAATACTTCACGTCATCTTGATTCTATTCTTCTGTTAATGCAGCCTAGCACTGTGTTGGCTTTTTGGCAGCTGCAGCACACTGCTGGCTCATATTTAAGTGATTGTCCACTAGGACTCCGAGATCCCTCTCACAGTTACTACTATTGAGCAAGGTACCCCCTATACTATACCTGTACATTTGGCTTTTCTTGCCTAAATGTAGAACCTTACTTTTTTCACAATTGAATTTCATTTTGTTAGATAGCGCCCAGTGTTCAAGTCTGTCTAGATCCTCCTATATCTTAAGCCTATCTTCTGGAGTATTGGCTATTCCTGCCAGCTTGGTGATGTCTGCAAATTTGATGAGTTCCCCATCTATCCCCTCATGCAAATCGTTGATGAAGATGTTGAAGAGCACTGGGCCAAGAACAGAGCCCTGGGGCATCCCACTACACACTTCCTTCCATGTAGATGCAGTTCCATTGAGGACCACACGCTGAGTACGGCCTGTCAGCCAGCTACGAATCCATCCGGTGGTGACTCTGTCTAACCTGCATTTTTCTATCTTATCAAGTAGAAGGTTGTGATCTACTTTATCAAATGCCTTACTGAACTCCAAGTAAATTATATCCACAGCATTCCTCTGATCCACTAATTTTGTCACTTGGTCAAAGAATGCAATAAGATTTGTCTGGCATGATCTGTTTTTGACAAACCCATGTTGGCTTTTAGTGATAACTTTGTTTGCATCAAGGTGTTCGCTGATTTGTTGTTTGATTATCTTTTCCAGAATCTTCCCAAGTATTGAGGTCAGGCTGATAAGTCTGTAATTTCCTGGATCCATTTTTTTCCTTTTTTGAACATGTGAACTACATCAGCTCTCTTCCAGTCCTCTGGTAGTTCCCCAGTGCTCCAGGATCTTTGAAAAATATAGTTCAGTGGTTCTGAGATCACATCTGCCAGTTCCTTGAGAACCTTGGAGTGTAATCCATCTGGTCCTGGTGATTTGAACTTGTCTAGACTAGGCAGATGCTCACTTACCATTTTCTTGCCTATCTTACCTTGTGTTTCTATTCTGTTTTTTATGGCACTATTTTTGATAGGTTGGTCTGTTTTTTCCCTTTGTGTAAAGACAGATGCAAAAAATGAGTTAAATAATTCTGCTTTTTCCCTGTCACCTTCTTGCCACTTTCACCCACTAATGGACCAATCATTTGCTTTACTTTTTTCTTGTTTTTTACATGTTGAAAGAAGCTTTTTTTGTTTTTGTTGACTTTGGTCGCAAGCCTTAGTTCATTTTGAGCCTTAGCTTTCCTCACTTCATCTTTGCAGGCTCAGGCTATTTGCTGATATTCTGACTTAGTTATGTGCCCCTCTTTCCACTTTCTATATTTGTCCTTTTTATCTTTCAATTTGTCAGAGTTTTTTATGCAGCCACACTGGTTTCTTTTGAGAGCTGTTATTTTTCGTCTTCGTTGGTATTGTGCTAGACTGGGCTTTTATTATCTCACTTTTCAAAATTTCCCAAGCTTCTTGAGTTGTGTGTGTGTGTGTGTGTATATATATATATATATATATATATATATATATATATATATATATATATATATATATATATATATATATATATGTATATGTATATGTATATGTATATGTATATGTATATGTATATGTATATGTATATGTATATGTATATGTATATGTATATGTATATGTATATGTATATGTATATGTATGTATATATATGTATATGTAGTGGGACAGGGTGGCTCAGTGGGTTAGGACGCTGAGCTTGGCGATCAGAAGGTCGGCAGTTTGGCGGGTCGAATCCTGAGTGCCGCACAACAGAGTGAGCGCCTGTTACTCGTCCCAGCTTCTGCCAACCTAGCAGTTCGAAAGCACGTAAAAATGCAAGTAGAAGACTTCCGGTGGCGGCGCGGCGCCGGAGACAGCCTTTTCGGGCTGCCCGCGGCTCAGCTGTGTTGTTTTCACCCAAAACAGCGCCGATCAGCTGTTCGGGTGAATTTGAAGCCCCCTCCTCGGGAGAAGAGGAGGGGGAGAGGCCCCAGGTAGGGGTTGAGTTCTCCGGGGCCGCCTGAGCTTAAAGCTTGGGCGGCTGAAGGATTGAACTCCCCCGTAGCCTGGGTTGCTCCCAGCTGTTCAGCGTCTCCGCTCCGTGATTTCTGGAGCGGAGCCAGGCGTTTGCGACCACCCCTGCCAGAAGGAAAGACCATGGAATAAAAATAGCAGGCAGAGCGGTACAGGAGGATAAGGTGAAGAGGACTTTTATTTTTGCTCTCTAGCTTAATGGACTTTATAAACTTAAAGTGAAAGTGCGTCACAAGTGAAAGTAAAAAGATGGCGGCTAAACCTCCCCCAAAAACTCTTCGGAGTGCTGGAACTTCTCCGGTGCAACAGACATCATTGCAAGCTTTGCTTCCTCCCGCTGCACTGACATCGAAGGACTTGCAAGATGCTCTTGAAAAACATGCCCAGGTAATTTTGGAATCAATGGGTGATAAATTGGCAAAGATGGAGGAGAAATTGGAGGAGAGGATGGAGGAGAAGTTCAGTGCGATGAGGGTAGACATTTTGTCTACAGTGCGTAGTGTGGCTGAATGTGTGCAAGATCTGGATGAAAAAGTGGAGGACTTGACTCAAAAGAATGCCATATTAGAAGCAAAGGTATTGGAGAATGAAGATTTAAGAGACAAAATGGACAGAGAACTCTGTCTAGTTCAATATTACCAGATGCAATATGCTGTTAGAATCAGAGGTTTAAAAGAAAATGTTAAGGAAGATCTAAAGCAGCTGATTTCTGAAGCTCTGGAAGCAGTATTGGGTCAGCCAGCATCTGAAATAAAAGGGAGGCATGGATAAAGTGTTCCGTGTTAACTCATGGATTGCTAGACAGAGAAAGTTACCTAGAGATGTGGTGGTATATTTTGCAAAGAGGGAAATTAGAGATGAAGTTATTCAAGCTGCCTATGATACTAAAGTTGTGATTGCTGACCAAGAAGTTTTGGTTTTAAAAGAAATTCCTCCAAAGATTTTAAGGAGAAGAAAAGATTATGCATTTCTTGTGCAAGAGCTCAAACAACGTGATATAAGGTTCAGATGGGAGATTCCAGTTGGATTGGTGGCGATGCATGAAGGCAAAAGGTACCGTCTGGTCACTGTGACACAGGCGCGGGATTTTTATAACAATGTTTTAAAAGCAACCCCACTATCACTTCTGGAAGCTGCAAAGGGATCTGGAGAAGGAAAACTTCAAGAGGCTGAAGCTGGACAGACAGAGGAGAATGGTGCTGGAGGAGATCAAGCTACAACTTCTTTGGCTGATCCTGGAGAGCAGAGGGTGACGCGTGCTGCTTTAAAACGAGCAAAAAAAATAAAAGAACAAGATCAGCAGAAGTCTATGGAACTTCCAAAACGTACTTACAGCCAAGCAGTGGGAGGAGCACGGCCTAAAGGAGAGCCTATTAAAGATGTGCTCCAACAGCTTTGGGATGACATGCATGGCGACTAAATTCTTAACCTGGAACGTTAATGGACTAAATTCACCACAGAAGAGGAAGAAAGTTTTTCAATATTTAAAACAATTCAAGATAGATGTTATATGTTTGCAAGAAACGCATATTAGGGCTATGGACCAAAAGTATTTATTGAACTTAAGGTTGGGCACGCAATTTGTTGCTTCTGCAATGAATAAGAAAAATGGAGTGGTTGTTTATGTTAAAAGTGCCTTAACAGCGGACTTAATTGAAGCAGATAAGCATGGAAGATACGTTATGATAGAGTTGCTGTTAGAAGGTAAAAAGACGCTTTTAGTTGGATTATATGCTCCTAATCAACAACAAGCTGATTTTTTTAGTTTACTTCACACAAAGCTTACTCAGTTGGATTATAAATCGTTTATTTTTATGGGGGACTGGAATGGTGTTTTGGATGTACAGATGGATAAGGCTGGTTCTTTTAAACACGTTCCAAGTCATGCTAGACTGCCTAAATCCTTTTTTGAAATGAAGGATGACTTGGAACTGCGAGATATTTGGCGTGAAATACATTTGCATGAAAAGGATTATACTTTTTTTTCTGACAGACATCAATCTTTCTCCAGGATCGATTTTATTTTGCTGACTAATGACTTTTTTTCAAGGATTAAAAAGGTGAAGATATGTGCAAGAACTATTTCTGATCACAGCCCAGTCTGGCTAGAGATTAATAAGGAGAATAGAGATAGGCGCTCGTGGCGCGTAAATGAGAATTTGTTTAGAAATCAGAGAAATGTGGAAGAATGTAAACAGTGGATGAAGGATTTTTTTGAAATTAATATGAACAAAGACACTTCTATGGACATGGTTTGGGATGCTAGCAAGGCCTATATGAGAGGGGTGTTGATATATATGAACAATAAACATAGACGTATTTTGGAAGCCAGGAGGAAAGAATTGGAGAATGAAATTAAGGAAAAAGAAAAGGCTTTGATTTTGAATCCAGCGGATGTGAAGACTAAGGAGGTTATTAAGCTATTAAAAGGACAATTTGATAAATTAATGGCTGACCAAGTGGCAACCAATTTGCGGTTTGCCAGGCACAACACCTTTTGCAATGCTAATAAACCAGGTAGATGGTTAGCTTATAGACTGAGGAAAAAGCAAAGGGCTTCTAATATAGATAAAATTGAGCATAAGGGAAGGGTTGTGTTTCAACAGGATCTTATTAAGGATGCTTTTGTGGATTTTTATTCTAAATTATATGCTAAGGAGAAGATTAATGAAAAAGACATTGATATATATTTGGAGAATGCTAGCATCCCGGTTCTTACGCAAGAACAAAAGGAGGGGATTAATCAATTGATAACAGAAGAAGAAATTCTTATAGCAATTAAGGAATTGAAGGTGGACAAAGCGCCAGGCACGGATGGTTTGACTGCGGCTTATTACAAAAATTTACAATTAGAGATGATAAAACCGTTAAAGGAACTGTTCCAGACAATTCAGAGGGGGGGAAAGGTGCCTCCGTCTTGGAGAACTGCTTTTATTTCTTTGATTCCGAAGGAAGACCAAGATGCTACTCAAGTTAAAAATTATAGACCGATATCGCTTTTAAATACAGACTACAAGATATTTGCTAAGGTGTTGGCTAATAGATTGATGAGGGTTCTGCAACAGACAATTCATGGGGACCAAACGGGGTTTATTAGTGGTAGGCAAATGAAAAATAATGTGAGGCATATAGTTGATGTGTTAGAGTTTTTGGAAAGGAATAACCAGATCCCTGCGGCGCTAATTTTTTTAGATGCTGAAAAAGCTTTTGATCAATTGAATTGGCAATTTTTGATGAAAGTCTTGGATAAAATGAATTTTGGGGATAATTTTTTGCAACCAATTAGGGCATTATATCAAAAACAAACTGCCCGAATAATAGTTAATAATAGCCTGACAGAAGCATGTAATATTGAGAAGGGCACAAGGCAAGGGTGTCCGTTATTGCCCTTGTTATTTGTACTAACATTGGAGATATTGTTGGTTAAAATACGGAATTCGAAAAAAATTAAGGGTATACAAATTAGAGATCAGGATTATAGATTGAGAGCGTTCGCAGACGATCTGGTTGTTACAGTGACCCAGCCGGAGAACTCTGTTGTGGACCTGATGGAGATAATAATACAATATGGGAAGGTTTCTGGATTTAAAGTTAATACACAAAAAACTAAAATTCTGGCCAAAAATATGACAGCTTCGCAAAAGGTTCTCTTAGAAGGATTAACTGGATTTGAGATTGTTAAAAGGGTTAAATATTTGGGGGTGCTTTTGTCGCCCTCTAATACAAAGTTATATAAAAATAACTATGAAAAATTATGGGGGAAAATTCAAAAAGAAATGGAGAGTTGGGAAAAATTGCAATTGTCTTTGTTGGGGCGAATCGCAGCAGTGAAAATGAATGTCCTGCCTAAATTCTTATTTTTATTTCAAATGATACCGGTTCTTAAGAAAGATTCTAACTTGGAGGAATGGCAGCGAGGTATCAATAAATTTGTATGGGCAGGGAAAAGGCCACGAGTTAAACTAAAGATAATACAGGATACTCGTGAAAGAGGTGGTCTTAAAATGCCTAATTTTAAATTATATTATGAAGCTGCTGCTCTAGCAGGAATAAGTGATTGGATCAATTTGACACAAGAGAGATTATTACATCTTGAGGGCCATGACTTGTTGTTTGGCTGGCATGCATATTTGTTGTATGATAAGAAGGTAGATAATGTCTTTAGAGTGCATATTTTAAGACAGGCATTGTTGAGGGTTTGGAAGAAGTACAGACATAAATTAGATTGTAAGATACCATTGTGGGCAATCCCAAAACACGCAATAGAAAATATACATGCTGGTTTCAAACACGATGTGACTACGTACAAGGAGATTCTAAGCTTGGAAAGAAATGTCTGGTGTTTGAAACCATATAGTCTCTTGCGAGATGAGAAGATTGTTCAGACTTGGTTTCAATATACTCAGCTACGGGCCAGGTGGAAAGAAGATCAGAAAAATGGTTTTACAATGACTGATGAAAATCTGATAAAGCAAATCAGAAATCAGGGTCCAGCACATATTAAACGGATATATCTTGCCTTGATAGAAATTGACTCAGAAACAGAACTCGTTAAGGATTGTATGATTAAATGGGCCCAAAATATCCAAGAAGTTATTACAATGGACACATGGGAAAGGATTTGAGTGAGGAACGTAAAATTCACACAAGCTCAAAATTTAAGAGAAAATTTTTATAAAATGTTTTACAGATGGCATTTAGATCCTAAAAAGCTGGCAAGTATGTATCCGAACTATCAGCCTAAATGCTGGAGGTGTGGTGAAGAAGATGCAACATATTTTCATATATGGTGGACTTGTAAAAAGGTTAAGGCCTTTTGGATAAAAATTTGGTGGAACATGCAGAAGATTTTCAAGCAAAGGATAAAGTTTTGTCCGCAACTTTTTTTGTTGGGTATAATTACAGATGCTACGGTTGTGGACACTAAGCTGATGTTGAATTTAATTACGGCAGCAAGACTCTTAATAGGCCAATATTGGAAGGAGGAGGAACTGCCGACTGTAGAAGAATGGACTTTAAAGGTTTCTGACCTGGCAGAGATGGCAAAGATCTCGGCTTATTTGAAAGATCACTCACAAGAACGTTATGTTATGGAGTGGAGAAAATGGATTGAGTATATCCAGAACAAATATGGGACTAAGAAGTTTCATGTAGCATTTGAATAAGTCTTCCTTTTTTTTTCCTCCTCTTTTTTTCTCTTTTCCTTTTTTTTATATATCTTATATTAATAGTGTTTGTAATTACCCTATATGAGCTAGAGAGAGATGGATTTCAGAGTTTATGGTTGTTAGCATATGAATGTCTACGATTGGTTTTTTTTGGTTTTTTATACCTTGTACTTAGCTCTGGGAAGTCGGGGGGGAGGGGGGAGGGGTAGGGAGGGAGGGATAGGGGAGGGCTAGGGGGGATTGTTAAAGATAAAATGTATGATAAAACTTTTCAATAAAAAAAAAATGCAAGTAGAAAAATAGGGACCACTCCGGTGGGAAGGTAACAGCGTTCCGTGTGCCTTTGGCACCTAGTCATGCCAGCCACATGACCACGGAGACGTCCTCGGAAAAGCGCTGGCTCTTCAGCTTTGAAACGGAGATGAGCACCGGCCCCGAGTTGGAAACGACTAGCACGCATGTGCGGGGGAACATTTACCTTTACCTTATATGTATATGTATATGTATGTGTGTATATATATGTGTGTGTGTACATACATGCATACATACATATACATACAGTATATAAAATTTGGGTTTATTTTATGTGTCCATTAATTGAGGTAGATCTCCAGGTAGAAATCTGATCTGTTGCAGCTGACGTTTACTGAACTGGGAATAGAAATATTTGGTAAATCAAGGTTTCATTGTGTTTGTAACCTGCAATAGCTGACCTTTGTCATTATAAGAACTTCTTTTGTATCTGCAGAAAAAGCAACTTATTATAGCTTCAATCCTTGAAATCTTCAATCCTATTAAATTTGTGAGGTAGTGTTTTCATTCCAAAAGAGAGATTTATGGCCATCCCCAAGATGAAACTCTGTAGAAAATGCCTGGATGAAATAACTACCCAATATTTTTATTCTGTTCCTGTAAGATTTTAATCATGATATGGAAATACAATTTCTTATATCAGAACAAATGTGAAAACAAATACCAGTTAGTCCAGTAAAATACGTATGTATTTGTATCTTGCTCCCAGGATCAATTATGATATATAAAAATGGGGAAATGTGACTCTTTGATAGTCAAAGCATTTGATGGATGTAAACAAAATGCACCATGAACATCTTAGCCTTTTATTTATATATAATGATTTTATTAAGTCTATCAGGATATAAAATATAAAAAGAAAGAGAAAATACTGTAGTGGAAAAATAGGGGACGGAAAAGGGAAAAGAAAGAAGTGTAGGGTAAAAGAGAAGAAGAAAAACATGGACCTTTTTAGTAGAGTAAGATTTATTTTATTTATTTTATTTTTATCACATTTATATACCGCCCTTTCCCGAAGGACTCAGGGCAGTTTACAGGGTGATTAAAAAACAGAGATACAAAAGTTAAAAACAGATTAAAAAAAATTATATTCGTCCCTGCATAAGTAAAACCCCAGTTAAAATAAGATTAAAGTTAAAATTAGAATCCTCAGCCTGGGCCAGAGAGCTCGAAGAGCCAGGTCTTCAGGTCCCGGCGGAATGAATGGAGGTCGGGGGCAGTCCTCAGCTCCACTGGCAGCTGGTTCCAAAGGGCAGGCGCACCCACTGAGAAGGCCCTATCCCTGGGTGTCGTCCGCCGGCAATCTCTTACCGGTGGCACCCTGAGAAGACCCTCCCTGTGGGAGCGCACTGGACAAAGGGAGCTTGATGCCGGCAGCAGGTGTTCCCTCAGATATCCCGGACCCAAGCCATTTAGGGCTTTATAGGTCATCACCAGCACCTTGAATCTCACCCGGAGGGCAACCGGGAGCCAATGCAGCTCGCGGAGTAGAGGTGTTACATGGGAGTATCGGGAAACCCCCATCACAACTCGCGCGGCCGCATTCTGCACCTGTTACGATCTCAACTTTTTGCTTTTACATACTGATATGTTATTTCGATAACAAATGTATCTAATCAACAAAACCTATAGTTTTGTTTTCCATCTCAAGCACAAAATCTAGAAGTGGTTTCTAAGTGGAAATAAAGTTCAATGTGTTCTTTTTCAATTCAGCCATCCCTGGTGGTTCCATCATTTTTACCAGCCATTCATCCATTTTGGGAACATCTCAGCAATTCTGTACAGGCCTTCCTTTAAAAGTCCATAATCTTTCTGAAAGGCTTTCATTCAAGATGACAAGGAAATATAAATTAATTTTATTTAGTGAGAGCATTTACATTGTTTGACTTGGGTTTTCAGCTTGATACATTTTTTCACTGTAACCACCCTTTAACATTTTCTCAAAGTTGTCCTGGAAATATCAAATGTTGCAAGGAAATACCCCAAAATAAAATTATTAATTATTATTAATTATTAAATGCTCCATCAGCTGCGTTGCAATGTGCTGATATACAAGGAGATGCTACGTAACAGCTGTTCACAGAGGCATGAAGATGGCAGTTTTTAAAATCTTAAATCAAGATACTAGGAAAGGAAAGAGGCATCTGAATGAAAAAGCTTTAATTCGTGAAGCTGTTTTGTAGCATTGTACATTAAAAACTACTGTACTGCTTTTCAAATGAAAATCAGGGTGGGTACTTAACAAAGATTCCTGTTTGGTTCCTGCTCCAAAACTTTAGTGAAATAATTCAATGAGTTTTCATTCCTGATCCTGTTTTTCATAATTAGCATTGCTGTTGCTACCGATGTCACCCTTTAGATAACATTGCATAATGACAGGACCAACTCTCAAATAATTATTTTAAGAATCACACTCATTTTAAAAGGTTGAAGAATTACTACATAGTGATTGTAAACAACTGATTTAGCAGCAAATCAATCTGAGAAACCATGAAGATTCCTCTTGACTGTAACAGAATTAGAATGCTACAATTGTTTTAGAGATTTCTTGATTATACACCATTTATAGCAATAGAGTTAAGTGCTCAAAAGGCGTTTGTGTGACTGAGAACATAGCACTATAAAAATAAAAACAAACTGATGAGCTTTTACTTTTGAAATGTCAAGTATTGTGGCATATTTTGACCTTTTGTGGACAATTATACTTAGTACCTGTACTATTATAGCTAACCTGGTTTATAGAAGGAATTCTTATGCTTCAGCATTTTAGAATCTTTTTGTGCAGACAACAAGTGAAATACTGTAATTTTTTTTTGTTAGCAATGAATGCACAACACCCATAAACATTTTTGTGATTATACAACAAGTTACAGATTTAAAAATGTCCAAGCAGGAAGGAAGAGCAAAAAATAACAAACCTCTAGGACTGTTTGATTTCTCTTGAAATGCTGAATTTAGGTAATTCTCAGGTCTAAAGTCAGCACCTAATAGAGTGTTATAATGTAGTTATTACAGGTCTGAGTTGTTTCCTTGAAGCATGATCAGAGAAGGGAATGGCTGGGTAAATATAAATGAGTAATCTTACTCGTCCCAGCTTCTGCCAACCTAGCAGTTCGAAAGCACGTAAAAATGCAAGTAGAAAAATAGGGACCTCTACGGTGGGAAGGTAACAGTGTTCCGTGCGCCTTTGGTGTCTAGTCATGCCAGCCACATGACCACGGAGACGTCCTCGGACAAGCGCTGGCTCTTTGGCTTTGAAACGGAGATGACCACCGGCCCCTAGAGTCGGAAACGACTAGCACGCATGTGCGGGGGAACCTTTACCTTTACCTTAATCTTTGAACATCAAAATAACAGAGTTAGAAGGGACCTTGGAGGTCTTCTAGTCCAACTTCCTGCTCAAGATCTGATATTTAATACAAAGAGTACCTAGAGCTGTTTCTGAACAAAGAGTACAGAGATACGCCATTGTTTTAAACAGTGAGCTATACAAGTATTTTCATTCAATTTGTATGCCCTCCCTATTTTTCTCAATTTTATTGCATAAGAAGAAACCTATTTTCCCTTGAGCCAGCATAGATCATAAAAGTGCAGATTCTTCCTTGTAGAAGTTACTAGAGTGAATTTATGGAATACTTTCCCAAACTTTCCCAAATTCATCAAAGATGAATAAAATATCACATGTTCTCATCCTCTCTCTTCTTCTTCTTCTTACCAAGGCTTGATGATGGCACCAGAGTCTTATCTCTATGTAGGTTGGCATAAAAGTGTTGTCCATTAGTCAAGAGCTTTCTGAAAGCTGCAGAGTTCTTCCTTTTGGGTCACCCTTATTTACTATCTATTGTCACTCTAAATATGTCAAGAGTATTGATAACACAATTCTTACCTTTGCAGAACCTGGACTGATTTCTTCTTCCACAAGAATTGCTCTACTGTTGGCTTGATTATTTTTTGTTTAATATTACCATCAATTTACACAGAATAGATAATAAGCTGATTGTCTAATTTCCTTTATCCCTTTAGTCCTTCCTTCCTCTCCTCTCTGTTTTGGCTTTAGTGTAACTGACTTATATTATATTGGCAGTCTTTGCTAGTTTTGAATCAGTGAAAAGTAAGGCAGAATGAGTTATCAGTGGAATTTAGTTACATCAGCAGAGAGATTGGCATCCAATAATTTTTCCCTCTCTTTCTCTTTATTTTTCAACAGGGTATCAATTTCTCTGTGAATTAAAGTAGGACCTCCATTCATAGCTAACAAATCAGATTGCCCATAAGCTGGGCAAATATTTATTTCACAAAAATTGTGCTTTCTTCTTCAAAATCCCATTTTTAACTCAATTTATATTGAGTTGGATTACTGCACCTTCCTAGAGCAGACAAAATTACTGAATAAATTACAAAGATCTTTACTGCCAGGAATTATAAGGCATTAAACTATGCCTCCATCAGGGTTGAATGACCTTGGTGGGGCTATTTCTATGTTACTTTTATGTGCTTCTGCTTGACTTCTTTTAGCCTTGGAGGTACTGTTAAAACACTAGAGCCATTTAAAGCCACCCATGTGGAAATCAAGCCCTACTAAGAATAATCTATGGCATATATGAGATATTTTCCTTGAATCACTGCCCAGGTTCTTAATTTAAGGAACCAGATAATCAAGTTTTTCAGAAACATCAGGATAATGCTATACACAGGGGGCACAGAAAAGGATGTAACTGAAATAGTATGGTGCTATAAAAATAAGATGGAAACTAGAATATAATATGTGAGTTTATGTATCACATTCACATCTCTGATTTCTTTACCACACCAACACTTGTACTTTGTGTCAGGTCATGCAATGGGACTTGAGTCATGCAATGGGTCTTCTGTTATCACAGGAGTAGCAGTACTAATAGAATCAGAATAATTCTATATTCTATATTTTTCAAAATACAGTAATACAAAAAATGTGGACTGTAGTTAGATATTCCACCACAAGATTATGTTATTCATCTCTAAACTTAAGAGTTTAGAGTATAAAGTATATTCAATACTTTTAATATAATAATGATAGATTTTGACATTTTCCTATTCAATTATGATATTGGTTGCATCCATAGAGAGTGGATGGAGATAAAGAAAAATGAGTGGAATAAAGAGTTAGAGAGATGGGGAGAATTGGGGAGCACAATGGCCAATGTTTCTACTGAAAAATGGAGGATGGAAATTAGAGATGGCTTTTATGTCGTAGTTTTTAATGTTGTAAGTTGCCCGGAATCAGCTGTGTATTACTTGGGTGGCCAAATAAATTTGTTAAATAATTACATTTAAAGCAAAATAGATAATAATTTTTTTTTCAAACCCCCTCCAAAACATTCCCCTATTAGCTACCCTATTCTGAAGAATGTGATGTTAACGCCATGTTCAATCTATTTCCACCAGACAATACATCCTATTGGGTTAAGCAGTTCGTACAAGTTAGACAATGCAACTAATTTTGGAAATGATGAATGTTCGAATTACAGGACTCACCTTCAGGTTCACCACAGAGTGTGCACTGTGACTCTGCAAAGAAAAAGAAAGAATGTAGTCAATACCAACTTTCCTATAAAGGGAGCATCCTTGTTCAGCTAGAAATGCCTCCTTATCTTATCTAACTACTGAGCCATGGTGGCGCAGTGGTCAGAATGCAGTATTGCAGGCTAATTCTGCTGACTGCCAGCTGCCAGCAGTTGGGCAGTTCGATTCTCACCAGCTCATGGTTGACTCAGCCTTCCATCCTTCCAAGGTGGGTAAAATGAGGACTCAGATTGTTGAGGGCAATATGCTAATTCTGTAAACTGCTTAGAGAGGGCTGTAAAGCACTGTGAAGCGGTATATAAGCTTAAGTCCTATTGCTTAGTGCTATTACTATCTTTTTCCACTTCCCCGATGCTGTATTTTTCTGATGTATTATATCTATGACAATCAGTACCAAATATACCAAATGGTGTATCTTTTCCTTCTTTCTTTTTTTAAAGTCTGTAATAACAAGCTATATTGACTTATAGACAGTAGATATCTGAGAAGAGGTAAGAAGAGATGAGATTATGAAAAAGCTCAAGCAAGCATGTTGAGAAATGTGGAGAGACCTGGCCCATTGAATTGCCAAGAGTTGGATATGACTGAATGGATATCATCATCATTGTCATCATCATCATCATCATCATCATCATCATCATCATCATCATCATCATCATCATCATATCATCATCATCATCAGGAAAACATTATTTTCACATATCTAAAAAAGGGCAGCATGATTCACAGGGACAGTTCTTGGCAGTGGCGTAGCGTGGGTTGTCAGCACCCGGGGCAAGGCAAGTAATTTGCGCCTGGCACCCCCCCTCCACAGTGGGCGGCGACCCGGCGGCTCGGATCGGATTCGCATAGCCAGCACTGCAGTGAGAGAGAGTGAGTGAGCCAGGCAGGGGCAGAGAGCTGCGAGTGCGAGCGCCCCCCCCAGATGTTGCGCCCGGTGTGGCCGGCCCCCCCTGCACCCCCACGCTACGCCACTGGTTCTTGGCCACCATCTATTCTCCACATAAACTCATGCTTATCTGTTCTTACATGTAAGCTCCAAATAAGACAGAGATTATAATAGAATTGACATTGTATCCAGTTTGTATTTATACCAATATTTTTCCAGTTTAAGTGCAAAAGTGAGCTAGTCCTTCATTCCTATATATATATATATATATATATATATATATATATATATATATATATATATATATATATATATATATATATATATATATATATATATATATATATAAACCAAAAATGACCAAAAAATATCTGCAAACAGATGGATAAATCTAATTGTCTTCCTGTCCTAGTTTTCTCTGAACAGCATCCATACAGTTTTTATGTGGATGAGACCCTTGTTAAAAAGAGACACAGCTTCAAATGCACCCACCATCATGATTGATTTAATTTCCACCCACCCAACCTTTTAGACACCCCTATTTAGAAAAGGAGTTCGCCAGCCTGCCCACATGAAATCTTCTGCACTTTTAATAATGGCAAACAAGAGAATTTCAAAAGATTTTTGTTTAATTCAGATAGCAGCAGGAATTCTGAAAACTAAATGCAGCTGCCAAAAATCTTGTCATCTATACAGTGAAAGATTCAGGAAAAGAGGTAACTGAAAAGTTTATCCATCATCAAAAAGGCTGCATCTGATGTGAACCAAGCCTATTACAGTAGAACCCTTTTTACTGTATTGTTAAAATGTATACTCAATCTTTCTACAAGATTGATTTTCAAGGCCACTCACAGGAAGATAAAAAATAATTTTAATACCAGTCTTTATTTTTTACTTGCATGCATAGAATTTGGTACTGAGTATGTAGAGAAAAATGGTAAGCATTTCCAAGTCAGGGGTGCTTGCATTCACTTTCTTAAAATATGAAGGAGATGAAGGAGAAACAGAGTCAGAGAAAGGGATTGGGGGTCGAGAGGTACCATGGATCCAGAAATGTTTCTACAAATGGGACAGAGTTCCAAGGCAAACCTATGCTCTCAGAAAAGCTTTGTAGGTGAATAGAGATATATACCAGTTCTGGTTTTATTAAAAAAGAAACTAAAACAAGATAAGTACCGTATTTTCCGGCGTATAAGATGACTTTTGAACCCCTGAAAATCTTCTCAAAAGTTGGGGGGTCGTCTTATATGCCCAGTCGCCTTATACGCCGGAAAAAAAACACCTTCGGATCTTTTTTCTGCTGGGCGGCGGGATCGCTGGGTGAATGGAGGCAGGCGATGGCGACCCGTGGTTAAGCGGCCGACGGCGAACGGGTGATGGAAGGCAAACTCGTCAGCTTCTGGGGCAGCTATTGCAGCTGCTGCCGTTGCTCGCTCAAGGACTAACCGTGCTAGCGCCTCCAATGCTTGGCTGTCAGGTCCCCGACGAGAGGACGGGCAGGCGGTCCCCAGAGGCGCCCCGCTCGACCGTAGGAAGGGAGAGCCTTTGCTCCCGCCGAGGCACCGCCTGACTCGTGCTGACCACAAGAATTGCTTGCTCGGAGTGCGGAACTGAGAGCAGCAGCGCAGCAGGCGAGAGAGCTCAGAGACAATAAGGCGAGGCGCCCCTTTGGCAGGAAAGGAGCAAAGCTGGGCCAATCACAGAGCAGGCGGAGCAGGGAAACAGGGAGGGAAACAGGGAGCAGGGAGGAAAGGGAGCTTGATTTAAAAGGCGAGGCAGGAGACTTCCGGTGGCGGCGCGGCGCCGAAGATAGCCGTTTCGGGCTGTCCGCTTCGCAGCTGAGTTTTTTCCACCTAAAACAGCGCCGATCAGCTGTTTAGGTGGAATTGAAGCCCCCTCCTCGGGAGAAGAGGAGGGGGTGAGGCCCCAGGTAGGGGTTGAGTTCTCCGGGGCCGCCTGAGCTGAAAGCTTGGGCGGCTGAAGGATTGAGCTCCCCCGAAGCCTGGGTTGCTTCGAGCTGCTTAGCGTCTCTGTTCCGGGATTTTTGGAGCAGAGCCAGGCATTTGCGACCACCCCTGCCAGAAGGAAAGACTTTGGAGTAAAAAGGAGCAGGCAGAGCGGTACAGGAGGTTAAGGTGAAGAGGACTTTTATTCTTACTTCCTAGTTCAATGGACTTTATAAACTTAAAGTGAAAGTGCGCAATAAGTGAAAGTGAGGAAAGATGGCGGCTAATTCTTCCTCTAAAGTTCTTCGGAGTGCGGGAAATTCCCTGGTGCAACAGACATCGTTGCAAGCTTTGCTTCCTCCTGCACCTCCTGTGGCATTGACGCTTAAGGACTTACAAGATGCCTTTGCAAAGCAATCCCAGGTAATGTCAGAAATGCTGGGTGATAAGATGGCAAAGTTGGAGGAGAAATTGGAGAAATTGGAGGAGAGGATGGAAGAGAAGTTTAACGTAATGGAGGAGAGGATGGAAGAGAAGTTTAGTGCAATGAGGGTAGACATTTTGTCTACAGTGGAAAGCGTGGCTGAATGTGTGCAACGTTTGGACGAAAAAGTGGAGGATCTTAGTCAAAAGAACTCTATATTAGAAGTAAAGGTACTGGAGAATGAAAATTTAAGGGATAAAATGGACGGAGAATTGAGTCTTGTCCAGTTCCATCAGATGCAGTATGCTATTAGAATCAGGGGCTTAAAAGAGAATCCTAAAGAAGACTTAAAGCAGCTGATTTCTGAGGCTCTGGAAGCAGTATTGGGCCAGCCAGCATCTGAGATAGAGGGATGTATGGATAAAGTTTTTCGTGTAAATTCATGGATTGCAAGGCAGAGGAAGCTACCTAGAGATGTGGTGGTCTATTTTACAAACAGAGCAACTAGAGATGAAGTTATTCAAGCTGCTTATGATACTAAAGTTGTGGTTGCTGAGCAAGAAGTTCTGGTTCTAAAAGAGATTCCTCCAAAGATTTCAAGGAGAAGGAAAGATTTTGCATTTCTTGTACAGGAACTTAAGCAACGTGATATTAAGTTCAGATGGGAGATTCCAGTCGGATTGGTGGTGATGCATGAAGGTAAAAGATATCGTCTGGTTACTGTGACTCAGGCGCGTGACTTCTACAGCAATGTTTTAAAAGCAACCCCTCTATCACTCTTGGAAGCTGAAAAGGGATCTGGAGAGGGGAAACCTCAAGAGGCTGAAGGTGGACAGACAGAGGAGAATGGTGCTGGAGGGGATCAAATTATAGCTTCATCGGCTGCTGCTGGAGAGCAGAGGTTGACACGTGCCGCTTTAAAACGAGCAAGACAAGTACAAGAGCAAGACCAGCAGAAGTTTATGGAACTTTCAAGGCGTACTTATAGTGAAGCTGTGGGAGGAGCGCGGCCCAAAGAAAATACAGGGGCTATTGAAGACGTGCTCCAAAAGCTTCGGGGCGCCACGCATGGTGACTAAATTTCTAACTTGGAATGTTAATGGATTAAATTCACCACAGAAGAGAAAGAAAGTTTTTCAATATTTAAAACAATTTAAGATTGATGTTATATGTTTGCAAGAAACGCATATTAGGGTTATGGACCAAAAGTATTTATCGAACTCAAGGTTGGGCACGCAATTTGTTGCTTCTGCGATGAATAAGAAAAATGGAGTGGTTGTCTACATTAAAAGTACTCTAACAGTGGAATTAATTGAAGCAGATAAGCAAGGAAGATATGTTATGATAGATTTGTTGTTAGAAAGTAAAAAAATGCTTCTAGTTGGACTGTATGCTCCTAATCAACAACAAGCTGATTTTTTTAGTTCACTTCATACAAAGCTTACTCAATTGGATTACAAATCGTTTATTTTTATGGGGGACTGGAATGGTGTTTTGGATGCACAGATGGATAAGGCTGGTTCTTTTAAGCGTGTTCCGAGTCATGCCAGATTGCCTAAATCTTTTTTTGAAATGAAGGATGATTTGGAACTGTGAGATATCTGGCGTGACACTCACTTATATGAAAAGGATTATACTTTTTTTTCTGACAGACATCAATCTTTTTCCAGGATTGATTTTATTTTGCTGACTAATGATATTTTTTCTAGGATTAAGAAGGTAAAGATCTGTGCAAGAACTATTTCGGACCATAGTCCAGTTTGGTTAGAGATTAATAAGGACAATAGGGATAGGCGCTCGTGGCGCGTAAATGAGAACTTGTTTAGAAATCAGAGAAATGTGGAAGAATGTAAACAGCGGATGAAGGATTTTTTTGAAATTAATATGAATAAGGGTACCTCTATGGACATGGTTTGGGATGCTAGCAAGGCCTACATGAGAGGGGTGTTGATATATATGAATAATAAATACAGACGTACTTTGGAAGCCAGAAGGAAAGAATTGGAGAATGAAATTAGGGAAAAAGAAAAGGCCTTAATTTTGAACCCATTAGATGTGAAGACTAAGGAGGTTATTAAGCTATTAAGAGGACAATTTGATAAATTGATGGCTGATCAAGTGGCAACCAACTTGCGGTTTGCCAGGCATAATACTTTTTGCAATGCTAACAAGCCAGGCAGATGGCTAGCTTACAGACTAAGGAAAAAGCAAAGGGCTTCTAATATAGACAAAATTGAACATAAGGGGAAGGTTGTGTTTCAACAGGATCTTATTAAGGAAGCCTTTGTGGATTTTTATTCTAAATTATATGTTAAGGAGAAGATTAATGGAAAAGACATTGATGTATATTTGCAGAATGCTAGCATCCCGGTTCTTACGCAAGCACAAAAAGAGGAGATTAATCAATTGATAACAGAAGAAGAAATTTTTATAGCAATTAAGGAATTGAAGATGGATAAGGCGCCAGGTACGGATGGTTTGACTGCGGTTTACTACAAAAATTTACAAATGGAGTTGATAAAGCCGTTAAAGGAACTGTTTCAGACAATTCAGAGAGGGGGAAAGGTGCCTCCATCTTGGAGAACTGCTTTTATCTCTTTGATTCCAAAGGAAGATCAAGATGTTACTCAAGTAAAAAACTATAGACCGATATCACTTTTAAATACAGATTATAAGATATTTGCTAAGGTGTTGGCTAACAGATTGATGAGGGTTCTGCAACAGGTGATTCATGGGGATCAAACTGGGTTTATTAGTGGTAGGCAAATGAAAAATAATGTGAGGCATATAGTTGATGTGTTAGAGTTTTTGGAAAGGAACAACCAGATTTCTGTGGCGCTAATTTTTTTAGATGCTGAAAAAGCTTTTGATCAGTTGAATTGGCAATTTTTGATGAAAGTTTTAGATAAAATGAATTTTGGGGATAAATTTTTGCAACCAATTAGGGCATTATATCAAAAACAAACTGCCCGAATAATAGTTAACAATAGTTTGACTGAAGCATGTAATATTGAGAAGGGCACAAGGCAAGGGTGTCCGTTATCGCCTTTACTATTTGTGTTAACATTGGAGATATTACTAGTTAAAATACGGAATTCGGAAAGAATTAAGGGTATACAAATTAGAGATCAGGATTATAGATTGAGGGCGTTTGCAGACGATCTGGTTGTTACAGTGACCCAGCCAGAAAACTCTGTTGTGGACCTGATGGAGATAATAATGCAATATGGGAGGGTTTCTGGATTTAAAGTTAATGCACAAAAAACTAAAATTCTGGCCAAAAATATGACAGTATCGCAAAAGGCTCTTTTAGAAGGATTAACTGGATTTGAGATTGCTAAAAGGGTCAAATATTTGGGGGTGTTTTTGTCACCCTCTAATACTAAGTTATATAAAAATAACTATGAAAAATTATGGGGAAAAATTCAAAAAGAAATGGAGAGTTGGGAAAAATTGCAATTGTCTTTGCTGGGAAGAATCGCAGCAGTGAAAATGAATGTCCTGCCTAAATTTTTATTCTTATTTCAAATGATACCGGTTCTTAAGAAAGATTCTAATTTGGAAGAATGGCAACGGGGTATCAATAAATTTGTTTGGGCAGGGAAAAGGCCACGAGTTAAATTTAAGATTATGCAGGATACTCGTGAAAGAGGAGGTCTTAAAATGCCCAATCTTAAATTATATTATGAAGCTGCTGCGTTAGCAGGAATAAGTGACTGGATTAATTTGACACAAGAGAGATTATTAAATCTTGAGGGCCATGACTTGTTATTTGGCTGGCATGCATATTTGTTGTATGATAAGAAGGTAGATAATGTGTTTAAAGTGCACATTTTAAGACAGGCATTGCTGAGAGTTTGGAAGAAGTATAGACATAAGTTAGATTACAAGATGCCGTTGTGGGCAATCCCAAAGCACGCAATAGAAAACATAAATGTTGGCTTCAAACATGATGTGACTACGTATAAGGAGATTTTAAGCTTGGAAAGAAATGTCTGGTGTTTGAAGCCGTACAACCTCTTGCGAGATGAGAAGATTGTTCAAACTTGGTTTCAATATACTCAGCTACGGGCCAGGTGGAAAGAAGATCAGAAAATTGGTTTTGCAATGACTGATGAAAATTTGATAAAGCAAATCAGAAATCAGGGTCCAGCACATATTAAACGGATATATCTTGCATTGATAGAAATTGACTCAGAAACAGAGCTTGTTAAGGATTGTATGATAAAATGGGCCCAGAACATCCAAGAAGTTATTACAATGGACACGTGGGAAAAGATCTGGGTGAGGAACGTAAAATTTACACAAGCTCAAAACCTAAGAGAGAACTTTTATAAAATGTTTTATAGATGGCATTTAGATCCTAAAAAGCTTGCAAGTATGTATCCGAATTATCAGCCAAAATGTTAGAGGTGTGGTGGCGAAGATGCAACATATTTTCACATATGGTGGACCTGTAAAAAGGTCAAGGCTTTTTGGATAAAAATTTGGTGGAATATGCAGAAGATCTTCAAGCAAAGGATAAAGTTTTGTCCGCAATTCTTTTTGTTGGGTATAATTACAGATGCTACTGTTGTGGACACTAAGTTGATGTTGAATTTAATCACAGCAGCAAGACTTTTAATAGGTCAATATTGGAAGAAGGAGGAACTGCCGACTATAGAAGAATGGACCTTAAAGGTTTCTGACCTGGCAGAAATGGCAAAGATCTCGGCTTATTTGAAAGATCATTCGCAAGAACGTTATATTATGGAGTGGAAAAAATGGATTGAATATATCCAGAACAAATATGGGACTAAAAAGTTTCATTTAGCATTTGAATAAGTCTTCCTTTCTATTTTCTTTTTTTTCTATATGAAATATTAGTATTGCTTGTATTGCTTGTAGTTATCTTATATGAGCTAGAGAGTGATAGATTTAAGAATTTATTATTGGTAGCAAATGGATGTTTATGATTGTTTTTTTTTGTTTTTATACCCTGTACTTAGCTCTGGGAAGTCGGGGGGGAGGGGGGAAAGGGGGGGAGGGGTAGGGAGGGATAGGTAGGGGAGGGGGAGGGGGGGATTGTTAAAGATAAAATGTATTTTAAAACTTTTCAATAAAAAAAAAGGCGAGGCAGGTGTGACGTGGGCGTGGAGACGTTCCGTTAGAAATACCATAACGGAGGAGGCTCCGGGCGCTTTCCCGGATCAGAACGTGCGAACTGAGGGTGCCACTGCAGTCCTCGTGTTTCCCAGGGTTGCCCGTCATGCCAGACATTCCCTATAGCCCGATTCTTTAGCTCCCCACATTCCTTTTTTTTATTGAAAAGTTTTACAATACATTTTATCTTTAACAATCCCTCCCCCCCTCCCTCCGCCCACCCCTACCTAGCCCTCCCTATCCCTCCCCCCCTCCCCCCTCCCCCCCACTTCCCAAAGCTAAATACAAGGTATAAAAGCAAAAAACAATCATAAGCAACCATCTGCTAACAACAATAAACTATTAAATCTATCGCACTCTAGCTCATATGAAATGACTACAAGCAATACTAATATTACATAAAAAAAGAGAAAAGAGAAGAAAAAAAAAGAAAAAAAACTTATTCAAATGCTAAGTGAAACTTTTTAGTCCCATATTTGTTCTGGATATAATCAATCCACTTTTTCAAAGCTCCCCACGTTCCTTAATTCGAGCGAATTTTGTCGGTGCTCCGTGGAGAAACAATATGCAAATGCCGTTTATTTAACCGCGCAAAACTTTTTAAAGACTTTTCATTTCTGTTTTATGCATGGGCTGGGTGGGTCACGAAGTTTACCTCTTTTATTTTAGCAATATCGTGGCACTTATAAAAAAGGGTACTAAAAGAGTTGTTAATATGCAGATTGTGTGCCAGGAAGTGAAATATTGAGTTATTTCTTTCGCTTCTGTGTACCATAAATATGCATAGAATCTGCATCTCCTCCTACTGGGGTGAATTCTCAATGAAGCACATTAGAGCTACCGGTACTTTATAAAACTGGGATTCTTTACCTTTGCTATAAGGCAGGGTTCCTCAAAGTCTTCAGCTTATTGACTCCCAAACACTCCTGTGACACATTGCATAGCTCAGATCTCTTGGAGACAGGGAGGGCTGGGCCACCCAATCCAAGCAGATTTTGTATGCAGAAAATACATTGCTTGTTGTGATTGGCTGGTTGTTTTATACTGGGAATGGTGATTCTGAGGGAAGGTAGTCTTGTCTGGTGAGCAGATACATGTGGTGGTGAATACAGTACAGCACAGCACCAGTATCTGTACTTGTTCATACAACTGGCTAACAGTCAAGGCCCCATCATGGCTCCACCAGTAAGAAGAAAGAAATATGAAGCCAGTTTCAAACTTAAAGTTGTAAAGTTTGCCACAGAACATAATAACTGTGCTGCTGCAAGACAATATGGAGTAACAGAAAAGATGGTTCGGGACTGGAAAGCAAATGAAAAAAAACCTTAAAGAGTATGCCAAGGGGTAAGTGTGCATTAAGAAGAGGCACTCCACATTGGCCAGAACTTGAAAAACATGTAATAGACATGGTGAATGAGCATCGCCAAAGCGGTTATATAGTGACAAGAAATAAAATATGTTTGTTTGCACTTCAGTGGGCCAAATCTAACCCAGATCACAGCAAAGGATTTAAGGCCACTGTATCCTGGTGTACTAGATTCTTGGAAAGGCATAATCTGGTACTGAGGCAAAAGACAAAAATTTCACAAAAAGTACCTGCAGATCTTGATGCCAAAGTAATTAGTTTCCATCGATACGTAATACAACAGCGCAAAAAACATGGCTATGCGTTAAGTAGTATCGGAAATATGGATGAAACCCCAATGAGTTTTGATATGGTTGGAAATAAAACTGTCCATCCAAAAGGTGAAAAAACAATTTTAATTAAAACAACAGGACATGAGAAGTCCAATTTTACAGTGGTACTAGCATGCACAGCTGATGGCGCCAGACTGAAACCAATGATTATTTTTAAAAGAAAAACAATGCCAAAACTCAAGTTCCCTGTTGGTTGTTTTGTACATGTGAATGAAAAAGGCTGGATGGATGAAGAAGGGGTAAAGCTATGGCTTGATAATGTATGGAGCAGGCGACCAGGTGGACTTATTCAAAAACGTAGTCTACTGGTGTGGGATATGTTCAGGGCTCATTTAACTCCCAGCACCAAGCCAAGGCTGGCAAGAATGAACACAGATGCGGCAGTTATTCCTGCAGGATTGACATCGTTGGTACAGCCACTGGATGTGTGCCTAAATAAGCCATTTAAAGATCGCATTCGAGAACAGTGGAATGAGTGGATGGTTAGCGGCAAAAAGTCATTCACAAAAGGAGGAAACATGCGTGCTCCACAGTTGGATGTTTTGTGCAAGTTTGTCATAAAAGCGTGGAATGATATTAATGCAGAAACAATAATCAAGTCTTTCAAGAAGTGTGGCATATCAAATTCATTAGATGGTATGGAGGACGACTGCTTGTGGCAAGATGAAGAGGAAGCCGAAGCTGAGACCACACCATCTGATACGGAATTAGATCCATACGATGACTGCCTTACAAGTGTATCACAAGATGTCATTGATGTACTAATGAAATCAGATGATGAAGAGGAGGATTTTGAAGGCATTAAAGGGAAACTGTCACGCCAGCAAATCCTGTAAAAATAGCTTGGAGTTACGATGGGCGTTGCTGACTCGCCAGGGACTTGCCCGGCACTTGCTCTCTCTATATTGTTTGTTATCTTCCTCCTATCATCATCAGTTCCAGTTTGGTTGACAGCTTAGAAAACAAACAGCATGGCAGCTCCCATGGGTTTATTGTCTTTATCCTTCCTTTCAGCTTTAGAGTGAATTAGGAAAAGTTTAATCCACTTGCACTGTTTTATGTTTACATGTTTGATGACAAACAGCCTTATGTTTATAAGTGACAGTTTTCCTACTAAGCACCTGCATGTCATAAGCATTTGATAAAATTACCATATTAAAATCAAATCTGATGTTTTTTAATTTTTATTTGGTGTGCATTGGAAGAGGGGTAGTCTTATACAGTGAGTATAGCCCAAACCCTATAATTTAACAGGAAAAGTAGGGGGTCGTCTTATACGCCGGGTCGTCTTATACGCCGGAAAATACGGTAGTACAGCTACAAAAATCCTTGGAAAGATGTGTTTCACAATACATAAGAGGCTATATTTCTCTCCAGATCATTAAAGCAGCTGCATCTTTTTTTAGGCTTGCATGACTGCTGCATAAGCTCTCTCAAGTTCATGCTGCATTGTATGTGTTTGGATAACCAATCTGCTTCTCACCACCACCACTTCCTGAGAAAGCCGGGTAGAAATGCATGGGTGCTGAGACAATGGGGAGCCACTTATTAAGCAGCCTCTAGAGTCTGAGAAACATATAGCTGCTTTAATGAGTCAAAGACAAGTGCTTTCCCTTAAGTTGGAAAGTTCCTCTTCTGAGAGTTTACAAAATCGATTAGATGTAGTTAATGCAATCATACCAAAATATTTAATCAATGTTCTCATTAATCAAATTGAACATTATCTTATGGGAGCAGTTTTGCAGGAGTTCAGAGAGTACTTTCTCCTACCTTAGTGCCATTTTTTTTCTTTTAGACACAGTTCCAACAGAAAATGATGAGCACACTAGAAAATATATAGATTTCCTTTCAACTTCCTTATGATTTTTTTTAAAAAAATATTTTAAGTGCTGACTAACTCTGATCAACCAACCATATATAGGATGAAACAACCTGTTTTCTCCCAGCTCCCATTTATGACAAGTTTCATTCATAAAATCGCATAATCTATTCCAGTGAGATGTATTAGATTCCTAGATGTTTCTTCCTTTCATTGCCTACTATTTTTAATTACTTAAACTAGGTGAACAGCTTTGTCACAAACAATCCTCATATTTCTGTCTATTAAAATTGGCAGATTCACCTTCTGTTTTTGAAAAAGCATGTCTTTTGAAGATAACCTTATGTTGATCATGCAACTATCTCAGAATACCAAGTAACTATTACCCAGAGGACTCTCCCCTTCTTCTCAACAGAATGGAATGCCTTGTGTTCTCAGTTAGTCAGTTTTCAATATATAACCTAATGATTGGGGCACCATTCAGATATATGTTGGAGATTAACTAATATACTCATTTGTGTATTCTCTCCTTAGGAATATTGTACACATGTGAACAGAACAGGCTACATCAGGGATAGGTAGAAGTAGATCTTTGATGTTTTGGAACAATCTGTCAAGGTTTCTGGCTCCTAATAGCTTAGCGATACACAATAGGCACCCCATTCTTCCCCCTCTTTTCAGTGTTAGCTGATGAAAAAAGTTGCTTGAAGAAAAACCACAGCAGCTCTGTGAGTTTGAGACAAATACTGATTACAAATTCCTGGGGTGAGCATATTCTCAGAGGTATCCTGTTCTGTTTATCCATCAACCTGAGTTATTGTTTTGCAAACTTTAGCTGATGGCTCTCAAGGTTGTCATAAAACACAAAATAGTCCTACTATTGTTCTACAAGCCCTTTATTCAAAATGGCAAAGTTGCATGAAGGTTTATTTAATTTGATAAAAGCTTCTAGTTGCATCTCTACCTACTTCAAAATTTTCATGATAAAACATGCTGCTATTTCTTTACCCTTATTGTGTGTGCCGATAACCTCCTAGCGGCCCTGTTCTGGATTGTCAGGGCCACAGGATTACCTCCAGGGCCATGGTGAGGAATATTCATGTTGTCTGACAGATAAAACATGCTTTCCTTGATCAGAAGGTCTTCAAACAATCCTGCCCTGGTCACCTCACATTTGGATTACTGCAATGCACTCTAGATGGGACTATCCTGAAAGACTACCAGAATCTAAAGCTGGTTCAAAATGCAGTGACACAAGCAATAATAGGTGTGTTTTGAAATGCCCATCTGTTACAATGGCTACAGTAGCTACACTGGCTGCCAGTTGGCTTCTGAGTACAATTCAAGGTGCTGGTTATTACCTATAAAGGTAGTGCATGGCATAGGGCCTGGATATCTGTGAGTCTGTTTATCTCCAACAGTTTCAGGTTGCCCATTACGATTCAGCAGAGTGGGTACACTCCAGGTCCCCTCCGTTAAACACTGCCATCTTGTGGAACCTAGAAGTGTGCCTTTTGTATTGCAGCCCCCAACATCTAGGACAGTCATCCCTTGATCGATAAGGGGAACATTTTCTTTCTTGGGGTTGTGGAATGCTTTGAATAGCTAAGGGCTATGGTCCCAAGCCTGGAGTTGATATTTATCATTTGTTCAGTGCCCCCTGTTTTGCATTGTTTTTGCCGTCTCTTTGGTTATTTTAGCCTGGACTGTCTGTATGATTCAATCTTTTTAGCTGTTTTTATGTTTTTCCTAGTTTTGTATACTACCAAATTCCACTGGAGTTGGGCAGTCAATAAATTTAAATAAATACATATTTATTGTCATTTGACCACCACTTTTATGCATAAAGATTTATTTATATTATATTGTCATGATTAGGGCTTTAAAAAATCAACTGTACAGAACTATTTATGCTGGTTCTAGAAACAATATAGCAATAACAAATACAATTTAGACCTATATACCACATCATAGTGCTTTTAAAGCACTTTCTGAGTAGTTTACAGAGTCAGCATATTGCCCCCAACAATCTGGGTCCTCATTTTATTAACCTTGGAAGGATGGAAGATCTTGAGCTAAAAGGGTTTGTTAATACAGTAGAATACTTGCATTCTTATAAGCTTTACTATACACCATGGGTGTCAAACTCGCCACGGCATGTGACATGTCATGACGCATCACGATTCTTTTTACATTGCTGGCAATGGGGTGGGCTGGGCGCGGCTTCTGTATGATGAAATCGGCCCGCGGGCCAGCAGTTTTACACCCCTGCTATATGCCTTCCTTTGAAGGGTTAAATTTAATGATAGTTTTGCAACTGCAGCTTGCAAACTGTCTGCTTTAACATTCCATCAGCTTAGAAGAGAAATGTGTGACAATGTTATATTGCAAGAGGAAAGAGAAGTTGCAATAATCAAAGGCCTGATCAGCACTTGAATGGAAGCATCCAATTTAATCTCAATCCTGGGTAAAAGACATAAATCTCAGGAGTAGCAGATTTCTTGGGGGGAAAAATGTTTCTTTGTTGGTAACTCAAATATGGCACAGTTTATTTTAAATCAGCATTATCGCAGCATGATTTCAGATATTTTCCTGCTGCTGGAAGGAAAGTGCCATCTTTCAGCTGAAATGTTATAAGGCACAGATTCTTCACAGTAATTAAAATATATTGTGAACTTTCTTCTTTATATACAGAAATTTTAAATAAGCCCTCCACAGTGCAGTTATTAACATACTGCAGATTGTGTGCGTGCGTGTGTGCTTTTTTTTCAAAAGGTGTTTTTTTTTTACATTTTCAGCATATTTCATCCAAGGACCAGAGCATCTGACAAATTTGTCTTCTCTGCCAAATTCTTACTTCTTAACTTAGGCTTCCTTTCCTTTCACTCATCTCCTTTTAAAGATGATTAAGGACGCTGGCTTTCCCCAGGTTCGCAAATTAATTTCTCAGGGCATGGCAAATGAAGCTTAAAATCTTTATTTGCTGACCATCTTTCAAATACTTGCTGATACTCTTAAGAAGTAGTTCAGACATTAGGTTCTGTGATTCTGTCTTGGGAAAAATGGCAAAGAGGACAACTTTCTTCCCACCCACCCCCCCAACATTGGCTTCCTTCACCCCATATAGAAAAATATGGCATCTGTCTGAATTTTTGCTACCATAAATTAACACTAATCAGCATTAAGTATCCAGTATCTGGATACGTAGACAAATATTACATGGCCAAGGGTTAACTAAATATATACAACTAATTACGATCCTTTGTCCCTTATTTTCATAGCTACCATAATTGATCAGCAAAGGTACTAGACCATGTAAAAGAGTTCAATTGTTTTCCTACACAAGTCTATTTAATTAAATGGTTTTCCATCTGTGTCTTAGGAAACAAGTTGTGAGAAGCAAACTAGGAGACTGAAAATTATTTTATAGTGAGAATATAGAAATGGTTTGACCTAGATAAGAATTTGTCAATGAAGGCCGCGGCAACCCCTTTTTTTTATTGAGGCTGCTTACTAAAAAAAACAAGCTTCCTGTTCAACCTATTTTGAAGATGCCAAGCATTCTCTTTGCCTATAAAGTTTTACTTCTCATGATTACAGTTTCTGAAATTATAGTTCAAACAGTCCTCAGCCACAACTGAAGCCCTAATAATTGTATGAGTATTTTTTTTTGTACACAGATACAGTAAATGTATTTACATGTACTTTGTGATGCTTCTGGGTGCCTGTTAGCTGGGCCTTTATTCTGTCCATGTGCTATGTGACAGGTTTCTCCTATGCCACAACTATTAATTTAAATGTTACTCTTGAAATAACATTAAGACACTGTTGTTTTGCTTTGGACTGTCTGTTTGTTTGAAGCATAAGTAGCTTAGCACTATTCTATTCTCATCTTTTGTTCAAAATGTTGCATTGATGGCACAGAATAGCAGTCAGTGATAAAGGGAATTTGCTTTGGGGAACAAGCAAGAAAATAATAATAATAAGTCTTTGTTATATCTTATAGTAGGGCTTTGCTCCTTTTTGTAGACTGAAGGCTGCATCTGACTTTAGAGAGGTATGGTAAGCAGAAGGAGTATCCATATGCCAAAAATAATTGTGAGTGAAGCAGGGAGGAAAATGAAATTTGATCTTATTTCATTTAGTTTTAAATGCAATTAAATTCCTTCTATGCTTACGTCTGCAGAGGCAGTCAGAAAGGCAAGATGGTGACTGCAGCAGTACAGGCCAAGCCTTCATCCAACACTGGTGCATCTACAAAGGGGAAAGGCTTCAGTTGCACTGTGGCCATTGCCATCTTGGTTTCTTTTTTTTAAGAAGTTTTATTGGTTTTTCAGTTAAAATCTACATATTTAGAAAGCATCATGATGACTGGGTAATCAGAGATTCAGTAACAGAGTTTTCAGTACATAATTCAGGTTACATTATCAAAACATCCTTCTCAATTTCCCTTAACATTTCATACAACCAGTTTAAACTAGTAAATTTCTAGAAATAGCATGGTCAGTTGAAAAATTTGTCAATACAATTTCATTGGAATATATCTATGTCGTGTTATTAAAGTTTACCTAATTTTAATTTTAATTATATTATTCAAATTTAGCCTTTAACATTCCGAATAATATTCACAACCCAAATTTCCCTTATTTCATTACAGCAATAACTATAGCATCTAACATGTACACAGTGGCTGAGTAGCTATGTTCTACCTAATAAACATTGTCTGTTTCACATCCTAATACATCACATGTTACTGACAGGACCACAGCCTATGTTGATCAATCTACAACTATTTATACACAACCAGATTCTGTTTTAAATTTTAGCTAATTCTTAAATAGAATAATCAAATGTCTTTTAACATCAAAAGTGGGATCTATAAACCAAATTTCCATTATGTCAGTGCACAAATTATAATGTCTAAAATAAGCCTAATAGATACATAAACACATTCTAGTTCTATCTCATAAACATTTTCTATTTTAGATCCTGATAGATCACTGATTACTAAAAGGATAACCTTTGATGGTTCTCTAAGAACTCACTTTTTAAATCTAACTCTGGGTTTCTTTTTTTGCCAATCAGGTTTCCAAACCAAGGCCTTTGAATTGCCAGATAGGTCTCCCTTTGCTCCAATACATATTATTTGAATCGAAGCAGGCCATCTAGTAATCAGTGATCCACAAAATCCAAACCATTTGTAATCATTATGTTGTTGCCCTGTTAGTTCAAGTCTCTGTATTTGCTCTAAAAACTTTATCTTCAGTTCGGTCTGGATTCCTTTTCCATCTGGGTTCATCTGCTTTAAGTAAAGAGTCTTATCCAATTTTGTAATTAATGCTTGGCTATCCAGGCTTTCAGAAAACTGTCTTTGTTGATCTTCCACGTCCTCTATGTTAGCATCACTATCTTGTACATAGTATACTTCTAAAGTTATAGGCTCTTTTGATGGAGTCAAAAGTTGAGTATTAAGTTTTCCCATAGTTTGTTGTCGGTCCTTAAGGTTATTTGCCATAGTGATAATTCCTTGTACTTTTAGAGTTGTCAGTTCTTTGGATAATTGTTGCTTATATTCCTCTGTCTCAATAGTAATATCTTCCAATTTTGTTATATTCTGAAGTATAAATTCTTTAGTTGCAATCTGGGTTTCAATTTGTGACTTAAGGTTGGCACGTAAATTATTAAATCTGGAGATAGACATCTCAGTGACTCTGTAGATTGTTTCAAGTATGAGGTTATAATCAAGCAAGGTTTATGGCTGATCCTTCTCCATTTTGTAATAATTATAAATAGTCCTTGGTGGAGGCTATGTTTCAAACAAAAATCAGTAAGAGTCCACCTCCACAAGTCCAGCTGTTTCAGGTTTTTATCTTAATGCCAAGGCCAGTCCAAAATGTAAGCAAGCTTGTTTGCCAATAGTATTCACTAGATGTCCCCAGAATACTTCAAATCCTTTTCAGACAGTATCTTTTTATTTATTTATTTATTGTCCCTTTTTTTAGACTAATAGGTAGAATAGTCAATTTCTGTAAATATAGGAACTTTGGGCCAAAAGTAGAAAGGCAGTAAGTCCAATAAATCAGTATAATTTAGTAGAGGCTGTTTCTTTTCTCTCCCAATGTAGACAAAGGCTGTTAAGGAGGGTGGGGAAAAAATCCCTTCCCTCTCTCCTCTCAGGGGGAAGCAAATTCAAGAAGCTTTTGACAGGGAAAGTAGACAATTAGGAAAACAAGAAGGCAATTCTGACCCAGTTTTCAAGTGCTTTCAAGTGCTTGGTTGTGCTTTTGGCTTCGGCAGGAAACGGCCATGGGAGTGGCCAATCTTTTCTTCAGTTCTGAGAGTAGCTCCAAGCTGACGGGAGGGCCGCCACCCTTCTACCACCGACTGGAGAGACCTCTCCCCTGCTCATCGCCCCTCCAGGATGACTTTCGACCCCTTTACAGGCCCCCCCCCGATGAAGAAATCCAGGCGACATGAGGAGCAATTCCCTCACGTGTCTGGGAGCACTGAAAGTTTAGAACCGGAAGCCACCATCTTGGTTTTTTGATCCACTTTGTACATGCCAGTACAAACAATATAATTTTAATTATATTCATATGTAAATTAAATAAAATCAAGTACAGTTTTTGCCTTACATCAGTGATAGCAAGTGTTGATTACTTGCTAGATTTATAGCCTGCTTTTCAACCAGGAGATCAAGGCAGCTTAAATGTGGATCTCTATTTTATTCCTATAATAGTAACATTGAAAGTTAGGCTCCGCTGACAGCCACTGACTAGCTCAAAATTACCCAATTACTTTTCATCATATGAACCCAAATCTTGAGCCTCCCAACTACTTTTCTTGCCTCCTAATACAGGTAGTCCTCAGCTTACAACCATTTGCTTCGTGACCGTTCAAAGATACAACAGCTGAGCAAAAGTGACTTATGACCATTTTTCACACTAACAACCACTGCAGTATTCCCATGATCATGTGATCAAAATTCAGATGCTTGGCAGCTGGATCACATTCATCACTGTTGCAGTGTCCTGGGGCCACATGATCACTTTTTGTGACAAACAAAGTCAATGGGAAAGCCAGATTCCCTTAACAACCATGTTACTAACTTAACAACCACAGTGATTCACTTAACAACTGTGGCAAGAAAGGTCATAAAATGGAGCAGAACTCACTTAACAACTGTCTCATTTAGCAACAGAAATTTTGGGCTCAATTGTGGCCAGAAGTTTATGACTACCTGTATTACAACATGTTGGCTCTCTAGTGAATATACTGACTTAATAGTCAAGTATTCTGATATTTTCTCCTCTCACATATATAAACCTTTATTGTCAAAGTACAACATGTGTACATTGAGATTAGCTGAGCCTCCCCCCGTGCTCTCTCCCCCCAACACACAGTGACAACAAACCCTCCATCCTACCACACCATGTGAACCAACTACACCACACACCACACACATCACATTACAAACTACAGTTTGATAAGTCTCTATGGGCCACAACTACAGCATTAGAAGCTGCCTAGGTCTTTAGGTGTGAATTCTGCTCTGGTCCCTAGAGTTTTGGCAACTACAATTAATCATAGTCCTTTTGCACTTTCCGAGATAGTGTGTTAATTCTGCATTTCTCCTAAACAGCCATCCGACTATTCAGAAACCAAGTTTTATTTATTTATTTATTTATTTATTTTAATTCCATTTATATCCCGCCCTTCTCCGAAGACTCAGGGCGGCTTACAAGCTTAGCAGTAGCCTTCATTCTATGTATATGCCTGCTTATTAGGGCTTTCACACACACCCCCAAGCGGCATTATTACAAAGTCAGCTTAATTGCCCCCAACAATCTGGGTTTGAGAAAGCAGACTCCTTGATCATCCGCATTTTATGCAACATAGTTTTATACAGTAAAACACTGGGAGAAGGGAATACAAAAATAGAAAGAAGCTTTTGTGGGTCACAGAACATAGGATTCAAGAAGTCTGAGTAGCACTACTTTGACAGCTGGAAGGAAGAAATAGGCCAAGGGCAGGCAACCTTGGCTCTTTCATGACTCGTGGACTTCAACTCCCAGAATTCCTGGCTCAGGAATTCTGGGAGTTGAAGTCCACGAGTCATAAAAGAGCCAAGGTTGCCTACCTCTGAAATAGGCTGATGGGTCAGACCAGCGCTCTGTTCCACAGAGACCAACTAGGACCATAGGAAGTCAAAAGAGAGAAAAGAACAGGACAATATTTGGTAGGCAGGAGTCACACTGTCTTTAAAGCTACAGTATTATAAAGCCATCATGATATCATTTCAGGTGATTCTTGTGTCTCCTCTTCAGGAAGGATTCTCACTGGATTTCTATTTTCTCAGAGGGAGTCATCAACAGTATCAATATCATAGCCATAATATCATCAAAGAAGACCAAGAAACCAATTTGCTTCCACTTTGCCGTTCAGCGTCCTTAAGTATACTAATTCCTCACATTTTTACTATCAATCACGGTTCACCAACATATTTGAAAGTGAATCTGTCCATTAAACCATTGACAAAAATATAACTAGACACATTGTATTCCCTGAAACAACGTCTTGTGGAGTTCTAGTTTTAGAAGTAACTTTGGAAGGTCCAGTCGGTCATTTAAAAAAAAAGGATTCCTCACAGCCAATGTAACATAGGGAAAGAATAATTTGGTTCACAAGTCAAAAGTGAAACCAGTTCAGTCAAAGTTGGCAATTTAGGTCAGGATTCATGCCACAAAGCATCAGGGAAGGAAGGTGTATCACAGGGGTAGGCAACCTTGGCGTTTTTATGACTCATGGACTTCAACTCCCAGGAATTCCTGAGTCAGCTATGCTGACTCAGGAATTCCTGGGAGTTGAAGTCCATGAGTCATAAAAGAGCCAAGGTTGCCTACCCCTGGTCTATCAAGTTGCAAAAAGCCAAGCGGAAAGGCCTTTGTTCCTGGAGGAAGCTGATTATCTGGACCCGTACCAATCAGGCTTCAGGCCCGGGTACAGCACAGAGACGGCATTGGTCGCACTGGTGAATGATCTCTGGCGGGCTCGGGACAGGGGTTGTTCCTCTGTCCTAGTCCTATTAGACCTCTCAGCGGCTTTTGATACCATCGACCATGGTATCTTACTGCGGCGTCTTAGGGGGTTGGGAGTGGGAGGCACCGTTTTACGGCGGTTCTCCTCCTACCTCCTGGGATGTTCGCAGTCGCTGTTGGCAGGAGGGCAGAGGTCGGCCTCGAGGCCTCTCATTTGTGGAGTTCCTCAGGGGTCGGTCCTCTCGCCTCTCCTGTTCAACATCTATATGAAGCCGCTGGGTGAGATCATTCGTGGTTTGGGGGTTGGGTATCATCAATATGCTGATGATACCCAGCTTTTCATCTCTACCCCAAACCACCCCAGTGATGCCCTCGATGTGATGTCCTGTTGCCTGGAGGCAGTTCGTGTCTGGATGGGTAGGAACAGGCTTCGGCTCAACCCCGAAAAGAGTGAGTGGCTGTGTGTGCCGGCATCTTGGGAAATTCAGATTATTCCATCTCTAACCATGGGGGGTGAGATATTACCCCCCGTAGATAGGGCTCGCAACTTGGGTGTCCTCCTAGACTCACAGCTCTCTTTGGAAGATCATATAGGAGCTGTGACTAGGGGAGCCTTCACCCAGGTTCGCCTGGTGTGCCAGTTGCGGCCCTATCTGGACCAAGATGCCTTGTGCACAGTCACTCATGCGCTCGTGACCTTCCGTTTGGACTACTGCAATGCTCTCTACATGGGGCTGCCCTTGAGGACTACTCGGAGGCTCCAGCTGGTGCAGAATGCGGCCGCGCGAGTGGTGGTGGGGGTTTCCCGATACTCCCATGTAACACCTCTACTCCGCGAGCTGCATTGGCTTCCAGTTGCCCTCCGGGTACGATTCAAGGTGCTGGTAATGACCTATAAAGCCCTAAATGGCATGGGTCCAGGTTACTTACGGGAGCACCTGCTGCCGGCATCAACTTCCCTTCGTCCAGTGTGCTCCCACAGAGAGGGCCTCCTTAGGGTGCCACCGGTCAAAGAGTGTCAACTGGTGGTCCCCAAGGGGAGGGTGTTCTCTGTGGCCACACCAGACTTTTGGAACCGTTTACCGGTTGAGCTCCGGATGGCTCCCGACCTTCGCTCCTTCCGACGTGACCTAAAAACATACTTATTTGAACAAGCCGGCCTGGTCTGATGGGTTTGGGTATTTTAATATTAATTGTATTAATTTTTATTGGAATTGGGCTGTATTATTTAATTCTTTTTTAACTTTTGTACATTGTATTTTTATTGTATTTGCCCTGTACACCGCCCTGAGTCCTTCGGGAGAAGGGCGGTATAGAAATTTAATAATAATAATGATTATTATTATTATTATTATTATTATTATTATTATTATTATTATTATTATTATTATTATTATTATTATTATTATTATTTTGTCTTACAAGCCACAGGGACCTTTTCAAACAAGGGCCTTCTCTCCAAGGTGGGTGAACCTATTTCATGATGAGACTCATTCTTACCAAGGCTGAACTGGCTGCAGTAAAATTATCTAGGCAAAGTAGAGTAGATGCCATTGCTTTCTTTTCCAATGAGAACTAATATCCAATCAGTAATAACATTATTTGCACGTGCTGAATGTCTGCCTGGCGAATCTAAATTTCTCCAAGGCAGAGCCCAGGCTACAAGGACTAATTTTAGTTCAGGTCTTGCTTAGGAAAGAGCTGAATGTCCTGGCCTATCTTCTTTTCTGAGAACTCTTTCTCTGTTGAATGTATGACAAGTTGCTTTGCGTTGCTCTTCCATTCAATGCTATTTCACTTCTTTAGGACAAGAATTATTTCATTATTAAAGATTTCTATGGTATTGAAAACACCACATCCACTCCAAAGGATGGTTAATTTTGGTGTGTGGGCCTGCTGCTTATACAGTGTTGCTTTTAACGAAATGTTGGTTCATTACAGATTGGAATATGGGATAGTTGTATGGATTGCTTAGATAACTTTTAACATTCCTAAACTGAAAAGATAAATCTTCAAATTGATTATTTTCTCTGTTCAGGTACAATACAGACAGGAATTTAGGAATAGCTTTTAACATTCCTAAATTGAAGAGATAAACAGGCTGAAGATTATCTGGAGATAAGAAAAAGTTTGTTAATACAAATTGGGGTCTGGTTTATCTCTTTAGTGAACTCTAAACAATCTTTTTCCTTACAATTTATGCCTCTTCTAATGTCAGACCTCATTTTAATCAACATGTGTAACATTATGGGATGCAAATGTGTGACATGCTTGACCACATTTTACTGATTTCCTATGCAAAGGGGAGGTTACTTTTATCCTGTCCAATCAACTTTCCTCTTGGATGCTTCTTTGTTATGCTAACTATAAAAGATGTTGTAAGCTAAAGATCAGAGTTCCCTCTTTGAATGAGAAGAATCCCTTTTGTCTGAATATTCTGATAAATTGTAATAAAATGATCTTCCTGTCTTGGTTTGTCTCATTGGAAAATATGCATGCCGAGGCATGAGCCTAAAAGAGCCACATTTGGCCTTCAGATGAAATAAGCAACTTTAGCAAAGATGGTGCAAACTTAAAAAAATTCTAATTAGCATATTGAATGTTTCATGTTTTCTTATATCAGTAAAAGATTACTACAGAATATTTGTCTTTGTTTGCATAATGCTTTAGTGATGTCAGGAAATTGGATTTGCACTCCATTTTCTGCCACTTAAAGATAAATAAAACTTGTACACAGTATATTACTGTATAGTTGAGTACAGATAGGATAGAAGTTATAATTTAGAACCATGCTTAAAAGCTATGGGTGTTTTCAGAATACTGCTTCAAACTTTGTCTTTACTATGTGCCATAGCTATAAAACCTGTCTGGGCTGCATTAATTTGTCAAATTTTCCCTATTACAAAAAAACCTATTGGCATTGATTTAATGTTACTTCATAGTGAAACCTCTTGAGATGTTTTCAACTTGAGGAACATTGTGCCTTGAAGAAGGGAAAGAAGACAGTGTTCTGAAAAACAGTTAAGTGTCCTGGCCTTAATTTTGCTATCATTTACCACAGAAAGATAGATAACATAACATCTACCATATGGATATCTGTCTGTTCATGCACACTGCTGTAAATGAAGGCCCAGGAAGCCAGGAAATGTAAGTCCTCCCAACAAGGTGGTTGGCAATGTATGGAACCTTCCTTAGGGAGAAAAAGATCTTGTGCAAAAATATATCAATGCAGGGAAAATCACAGAAAGCTTCTAAAACACTTGGAAAAATGACTCAGCATTTCTAAATAATCTCTGAATGTTCCAGACTATGTCTGGAAGGATTTGCACAGTAGATTCCCCCGTCTCAACTATTATTTTTGATCTTTTTAAGTACAAAAATGTCAAATGGTGTCAGGTTGCCTCTCAAAGCAGCTGCCATTTTCAATTATGTGCATTTCCTTTTCAATATATGGAGTAATTTTAAAAGGGGGGAACGTTTGGCTCTCAGGATGATGCCAAACAACAATTGTGAGTGGTATTTATCAACCTCACCAGTCCTGAGAAATGCTGGGAGCTCTGTCATTAGAGTTCTAAATTCTTCTTGTGATAAGAAAAGCCAGTCCATTATAATACTTCAGAAAGTGACTACAGGTAATCCTCAAGTTGTAACCATTTGTTTACTGATTGATTGAAGTTACTTATGATTGTTTTTCACATGGCCTTTGCAGCATCTCCATAATCATGTGATCCAACTGGTTCATAGTTATGACAGCTGCAGTGTTCTTGGGTCATATGATGCCCTTTTGCAACCTTCTGACAAGCAATGAGGAGGCCAGGGTCACTTAACAAACATGTTGCTAACTTAATAGCAAGGATTCACTTAACAACCATGGCAAGAAATGTCATAAAATGGTGCAAACCTCATTTAACCACTGTCTTGCTTAGCAACATAAACTTTGGGCTCAGTTGTGATCATAAGTTGAGGACTATCTGTATATCATTGGCTGAGAAAATCTGTCCCAGTTTCTATCCATTTGGATAGCATTAAGCAAAGTTTAGCATGGAATGATGAACTTGTGGCCCATCAAATGTTGAAGAAGTAACCGTCATGTCCAATGAGAACACATGGTGGGAACTGTAATTCAGCAACCTCTGGACTTCAGCTCGCTGGCTGAGGAATTCTGGAACAGGGCTTTTCAACCAGTGGTATGGGTACCACCTGTGGTACATTGGCAGCTGGCAGGTGGTACGCGACCATCCTAGAAAAGTGGTAGTGGGGGAGGGGAATGAGCTGAACCGGTGTCAGCACTGCACAAGCTTGACCAAGAGATGGCTGGAGCTGCAAGGTTGTGAGGGCTCAGCAGAAGTGCCAGGATCAGTGCCAGGCTCCAGCTGGAGCTCAGAGTTGATCCCGGCATGTCTGCTGAGTCCAGAAGAAGCGCTGATCAGCTGGAATGTTGCAGCATCTCCAGGGTCTTGTGATTTACATTCAGATGCTTGACAACTGATTGATATTTATGATGGTCACAGTGTTCCAGGGTCATGTGAAGTGACCAAAACCTGCTGCAACCACCCAGGAGACGGGGGAATAAAAACCAAACACCCCCCCACCCCACCCCCGCTGCCAATCCTTAACAGATGTTCACAACAATGAAAACCTCGAACAGGAAGAAGAGCACCACCTTGCTCGGCTGTGGCTTGGGGGGCACTTTTTTCAGTGCCATTGTAACTTCGAACAGTCATTAAGCAAACTGTTGTAAGTTGAGGACTACCTGTACTTCATCACTTTTTTCTTTTTTCTTTTTTTTGGTCATCATGTTTTTGACACCTTGCTAGGGGACTGGTGGTAACCGGATGTTGCCATATCCTAAAAGTGCTACAATGGGTGAAAAGGTTGAAAAGCCCTGGTCTGGAAGTTGAAGCCCACAAGTCATAAAAGGGCCAAGTTTGAAGACCCCTGCTCTACAAGGTTTCAACACTGGCTGTCACTGTGAAGTGAAGAATTCTCCTTCACTGGAGGTCTTCAAACACAGATCTTCAAAGAGATGCTCTAGTGGATTCTCACTAAGTAGATGACCTCCAAATCTCTTTCTGACTCCATGATTCTATTATTCTATTCCCTCATTTCAGCCATGCTTTTCCTTATGGCATTTTCATGTCTTTCGTTAACTCTTGCATTTTAGGGAAGGTGCAGCACATGTAACGTGTGGGTCTCTCATTGTAAACAAGCACAGAAGGTCCTTTAAGCTAAGCTCTCTACAGTAGTTTATTGGGATGGTTTGGGGAATGCTTTCCTCTGCTGACACGTTTACGCTTCTGAAACTAGCTTCTGTGCACTCTCATTCTTCTTGTCACATAACTGAGAAATTACTGAAGGAGCTTGAGAAACAAATTTGTAAAAGGTGACATGAAATGGTAGCTGTTCTTTAAATTTCTTACCTGAGTTTGCTTTCTGGGAAAGGAAAAGTAAGATAAAATACTGTAGCCAAAGTTTTCCTGTCCTTTTACTGTCACTCAGTTCATACCACACAATATTAGCAATACTGTTTTTAATTAAAGGATACAGAAAAATAATAAGGAAGTGAAAGATAAATAGGGAAAAAAATAAAAAAATAAGAAGCAGCTTCTGATCTTCTTAATAGGTTATAGATACATTTACATTTTGCCCTCTCTAATGTTATAACTCCTTTCTTTCCACAAGTTACCCTTTCTAATTTTCAAACTCATAAAACATAAGTTCATTTTTATCTTTTTTTAAAAACGAAAAGTCCATAAGGGGTTTCTAGTCACTAATAGATGTAATTACTGAACTTTCCCTAATCCAACAAGTTAATTTTGCCATCTCTGCTAGTTTTGTTATCTTCACCAATCCTCCAATGTGGATATCTCAGAGTATTTCCATTTTTACATCTATAATAGTCTTGCAGCTGTAATTATATGGAAAAATAATCTGCCCTGTTTCTTTTCTAAATGACTGTCCACTAATTCCAGTAAGAAAAGTTCTGGTGTCATGGTTCCAATGAACGAGACCAAATAAATCAGAACTCAAAGACAGGAAAGTTCCTCAAAGGACATGTTTATTGAATACATAATATCGGCATGAGCAAAAGTGAAACCAGATCTAAGTTTTCCCCCGCCACCAAGAATCAAAGTAATGCAATGTAACAATTCCCACCCCCTCTATTCATGTTGTCCAATAGCACAACTTGGCGGGCTTTCTGACTAAACAATCCTCCTTCTTCCCTTTGGTATGGGAATGACCTTGGTTCCCACAAGAATTGCTCATGGTTAGACTACCAGAAATACCTTTCCCCCCTCCCTTTCTTGTGGCAACCTAGAATGACAAAAATGGCTGCAGCCAGGTTCGTTGTAGAGTTGACATCTGGTTTAAGTAGAACCTTCATCACCTGCAGCATTATATGTATTTGAATCAAACATTTCAGTCTTTTCTACAAGTCCATCAGGAACATGACCCTTCATTCTGCCCACATTTCCAATATAAATTTGAAGTGCTGTATACATTCTAGACATTTTTTTCTGAAGTCAAATGCCAACAGTACATCATCTTATAAAAAAATCTCTTTTAAAATATAACATAATGTACATTTCAATCCTTTTAAGCCACATATTTCTCACTGTTCCATCTGTATGTTGTATCCAAAGTTCTTAGTCCATTTTATCATACAGTCTTTCACTTCTTCTCTTTCATGTTTCAATAAAACTTTATGCATTTTAGCAATTATATGTTCATAATTTTCTCCTAGTCCAACTTCAAATACTATATTCTGGTGCTCAATTCCAAATATCCTATTATTTATTTATCTTAAATCTCTTTTAACTGTGCAAACAGTTGAAAATAATATCCCTCTGCAACCAATTGCTCTCTTGATTTAATTTTATATTCTCCCTATATCTGCTCTAACAACTGTCACTGATCCTCATCGATATATCAATAAATTAACCATCTTTCTTTACCTACTATTTCTTTCCTGCAAAAAACTTGTGCTGAGAATCATAAAGGCATTTTTAGGAAACCTTATCATCCAAACCTCCAATTATGCCCTTCTAATTCTAAGTATGGGACGTGGTGGCGCCTGTTACTCGTCCCAGCTTCTGCCAACCTAGCAGTTCGAAAGCACGTAAAAATGCAAGTAGAAAAATAGGGACCACTCCGGTGGGAAGGAAACAGCGTTCCGTGCGCCTTTGGCATCTAGTCATGCCGGCCACATGACCACGGAGACGTCCTCGGACAAGCGCTGGCTCTTCGGCTTTGAAACGGAGATGAGCACCGGCCCCTAGAGTCAGAAACGACTAGCACACATGTGCGGGGAACCTTTACCTTTACCTTTACCTAATTCTAAGAACTTATTTCTCAGCACAACCAATTCTCTTTTCCAAACTAAGCGGCAGGCAATTTCAAGTCAGGCAGTCCCAATTTTCGTTTCTTTGCATTTTGAAGTATTTTATGTTTATTCCTTGATTTTTTTGCCTTTTGCCGTGAAAGGGAGCTATTAAGTATATCTTCCTGTTATTGTTTAAAGCAGGGGTGTCAAACTCAATTTGACAGGAGAAGGGCGGTATATAAATTAAATAAATAAATAAATAAATAAATAAATAAATAAATAAATAAATAAATAAATAAATAAATTTCATTGAGGGCCGCATCAGCATTGCGGTTGCTCTCAGGGGGCCGGGTAGGTATGGCCTGGGTGGGCGTGGCCTACTGGGCGGGTGTGGCCAGAGTGTGTATGGCTTACTGGGTGGGCATGGCCAGCTCTACATCGTTCACATCAAGGGTGCCTATGGGGGCCTGGGCAAGAGTGGGACAGATCTGAGAATCTGAGAATCTCTCGCAGAAGGAGGGTCTCTGGGCCAGGGCCAAGGCAGTGGGGGCCATTCCCTCACTGTTTCCAGGATGGCTTCGCGGGCCGCATAAAACCACTTCGCGGGCCGGATCTGGCCCCCGGACCTTGTGTTTGACATGTCTGGTTTAAAGAATACATTTTCCCAACTACAATTATTTTGATAATATGCTTTTAAACTGCACAAGAAGTCACAAGTCTGATATGTACATTCTTAGCAAGCAAAATTTCAAATACTGCTTCTGCATAAGCCTTCATCATTAAAACATTTGACAAGCATTTATCTGTGGGGTTCAAGATTTGGAATCTGCATGAAATAGTACCTTTAAATTGCACACATTTTTTTCTTTAAATAGGCCTTCCCTGTCAAACATTTTAAGTATTTTATAAACACATCTCCCCCTCCCCAATAGTTTTTCTATGCATTTTCAAGAACTTAAACTGTGACAATCATTTATCATGTTTTAATTTAATAACAATGCTGGACAATTTAGATTTTCCTTTTAAAATACTGGAGGAGCTTTATGTTGCATATATGGGGAAATCAATGTATGTTATTTGGTTGTTGTTTTTTAAAAAGGACCGTTTCAAGTTCTTCCTGTTGCTTAAAAATTAAGGCATGTTAAAATGGGACCCCCATTTGCCCTTTGTGTTCAATCGGATCACTCTAGCTCTTTAAAATGCTATAAACTCACTCAATATTAGGTGACTCTGAACAAACAGCATCCTTGGTAGCAACGTAAGATTTCTGAGGGCCAGTTTTTATTAGGTGCCGAGCTGGAATAATGGAAACGTAGAAATACCTTTACATCTTGCTCCCTTGACATATTATGAAGTAGTGATAAGAAGAATCTATCACATTTGATGTAACTCAGAATTTTATTTTTCCATTTATATTCAGCTCTATTTCTGCATCAGTCAAGTTCAAATATTCCCTAATGTGTGAAGCCTTTTGTCTTCCTCATAAACATAGCTGTGAATTATTTTCATTAATAAACATGTTTGTGAGGAAGGACAATTAAGTTTGTTTACTGCCTTGAGTTATTTATAAGCAATACTAAAAATGGGATAAAAATCAAGTCAAATCAATAAAGAAACATAACTCAATTCTAGAAATCTGCATTTCAACCCAGATAAATTCTGTTTTAGCCATAGGATAAACTAATTTAAAAATCCAAGTGAAATTAAATTTTTCCTCTTTTCTACCCATAAATTCCTCTGATAGAATGGAGCTTGCTTTTAAATATACTTCAAGTCTTCTATGTTCAAGCATCCTCAACACAGGACAAGCAAATACAGGTAGTCCTCGAGTTACAACAGTTCATTTTAGTGACCATTGAAAGTTACAATGAGACTGAAAAAAGTGACATGACAGTTTTTCGCACTTATAACCATCCCCATAGTCACAGCAGCATCTCCATAGTCACATGATCAACATTCAGATGTTTGGCAACTGATTCATATTTAAATTAAAGTGCCCTGGGGTTGGGTGATCACCTTTTGAAAATTTCTGATAAGAAAAGTCAAAGGGAAAGTCAGATTCAATTAACAACCATGTTACTAACTTAACAACTGCAGTGATTCACTTAACAACTGTGGCCAGAAAGGTCATAAAATGGAGCAAAATTCCCTTAACAAATATCTCGCTTAGCAACAAAACCTTTGGGCTCAATTGTGGTCATAAGTCAAGGACTATCTGTACAACCCCTTCTTTGCCTAATTGATGCATGTTAGAATTGTACAAGTATAACTTTCGAGAACAGTACTCATTAAGTTGGAAAGTTGATCTTAAAATTTAAGTTTATACATTCATTAAGAAATAAACAAATAATCAAATGCATTCATTCAATTTATATGGCTGCTCATCTTAAACGGGTGACTCTGGGTGGCGAACAATCATAAAATCAATTAAAGCTATGAACATAATACAAAAAAAAAGAATTAAATATATGGAGCAGCCAGGAAAATTATAATTGGTAAATGTCAACATGCTTAAAATATGAAGAGCGTTTAAACCGGTAACTTCATTTCATGTCAAAAATAATTATATAAATCTAACAATTTTACAAAGGGACACGGTGGCTCAGTGGGTTAGGACGCTGAGCTTGTCGATCAGAAGGTCGGCAGTTTGGCGGGTCGAATCCCGAGTGCCGTGTAGCAGAGTGAGCGCCTGTTACTCGTCCCAGCTTCTGCCAACCTAGCAGTTCGAAAGCACGTAAAAAATGCAAGTAGGAAAATAGGGACCACTACGGTGGGAAGGTAACAGCGTTCCGTGTGCCTTTGGCGTCTAGTCAAAGCGCTGGCTCTTCGGCTTTGAAACGGAGATGAGCACCGGCCCCTAGAGTCGGAAACGACTAGCACGCATGTGCGGGGGAACCTTTACCTTTACCTTTAACAATTTTACTGAGATAAACCTCTTTAGTCATCATCTTATTTTTACATTAAGATATTTGTTAAGTAAGCAAATAAATTTTCTGTAAACTATACCATTAGGTTTTCTTCTTTGAGTGTGCTACACATGTCTAGCAGCAGTTCCTACAATTTTTAACAATATTCATAAGGAAGTTTAAAAGTTGTTAACTTTTAAAGATCAGGAACAGGTGATTAATTAAAATGGTAATCTGCAGTTCCTTTGCTATCCCCAGTTCAGAGTGAAGGTGGCACTCATTACGTTCATTAGCTTTTCATGTTAACAATTTTCAGGAAATTTGCAATATTTAAAATATTGCCCATTATTTGCAATAACAACCTTTGTTTCAAGGTATTCTGTGTTATTCTGATTACATAATCACTCATTTTTCTCAGTCATGGCACATTCTAGGTTTGTAAATTTCAATTCCATTAAAAAAATCTGTAACATTAGAACATTGAAATCTTTTAAAGTTTGCTGCTGTCTTCCATTAAAATTCATTTCCCAAATATCATCTGAAATAGTGTGATGGTGTTTCCTGAACACGCGGGTCAGATTGTGGGGGTAAAGCAGTAAAAGCATGATCTCATGGGGTAATTTATTCCAAAATGAGGAGACTGCCATTGCTCATATTTTTCGCCAGCTCCTCATCCTCCTGATCTCTCCAGAGGATAATACACAAGGCAGATGGACTCTGTCCAGTGGTGGGATTCAGCTGGTTTGCACCACTTCGGTAGAACCAGTAGCTAATTTTTTGTTGCCCAGGCCCAGAATGGACTTCTGGAAGCAGCATCCACACAGAGAACTGGTTGTTCACATATTTGAATGCCACCACATAATCTATCTAAAGAAGGTATTCCCATAAGTAACAAGACTGAAAGAAACAAGGGTCGACTTGTAGTAAAAATAATTCCAATGAAGCTGCTGAGAGGCACAGAACAAAAACTATGATTTAGGGGTATTTCCCCCCCCCCTCAACTGTTTACATGTGAATCTTTTGAGCAATCATGTTAACTGTTTTGCAGTTAAATTATGATAGCAATATGCCATGATGGTTCTATGCTTTTTCCAAATTCAAGAGCATATATCTCCAAATCCCAGCTGTTGAGAAATAACTTCAATTTGAGAAGATAAATAAAATTACATTTGGAAGCTGAGTAGCACTTTTCATGTTTTCAACATGTTTTATAACCACGCTTTTTGTAATCCTTTCAAGAACCGAATTATATCCTTTGATTCACATTTTACACACAGGGGGATGCAGCTCAGAGGGAAAGGCTTGCCTGGAATTATCTAGTAATTAACCATCTAGTAGCTGGTGGCAGAGACAAGGGTCATACCATGAATAAAATCCAGATGAACAGTTCAGCCCCTATAAAAGTATCTTAAGTCAAATGAATGGTTAACCTTTGACATGGTTAAAATAAAGGGCCCAGTTTCTCACCCACAAACAGTTCACTTAGCGCTATTTTACTTGTCAACATTAGCCCTTTCACCTACTGTTGTGTATGGGTTTGGGGGACAACATAGCAACAGTGCTACTTATACCACCAGGTGGCACTGTACCGGGACTGATGTGGATTGGGCTATGTCTCAGCGGGAATACCAGGTTCAAATGGATTGGCCAGGTGGATACCTGGCCAGGTATGTATAAGGACTCAGGTAACCCCCAAACCCTCAGTACAGTTCTACCATCAATAAAGAGCTGCTATGCTGTACTCATCGGTCTGGCGTCATTCCATGCGGTCTAGAACCCACTACACAATAGTGGCGACGAAGGTGGGATGCTGTTTCTCTCAGAGCTGAAGTCACTAGCTGAATCACTAGCTAGAGTCACTAGGGTAGGAGAAAGAGGCATCTTTCTCCAATTCCTTTCACTGAGGCAGATTCCACAGGACCAGACACGCCATGGCACAGTTCGGCCAGATTCCGGTGTTCGACATTCGCCATCCCAAGAGATGCGCTTCACACTTGAGCCAGGTCGAAGGGTTCCTACGGGCCAACCAGATCACTGACGACAATCAAAAAGCAGCAGTTCTGACATGCATGAGCGGGCCAGCGATCGATGATCTGGCCGTCAGCCTGTTTGCGCCAACGGCAATCGAGACTGTAACATATAAGGACCTCACAGAGAAGCTAAATGCACATTTCAAACCGCGAATGTCAGAGGTGGCTTGACGAGGCCAGTTCGAACAGCGTTTTCAATGGCCGGGAGAGTCAGCCACTGAATTCATTGCAGCCCTGAGAGAGGCCGCTTGCTTGTGCAAGTTCAGCAACTTAGAAGAACGGCTTCGTGATCGCCTGGTGTGTGGTCACCGAGACAAGTGGCTACAACAACGCCTATATGCCCAACCTGACATCACACTCCAAGATGCTCAAGATGAGATCTTGGCTAACGAGGCCACCACAGGAGCAGTGAACGCGACCCATCATCCCCGACCCAGCAGCCCAGGAGGATCCGTCCATTCCAGGGAAGCTACGAACGGCGGGAGCAGTGAAGCGAGTGAGGAGGCAGAGATCGATGCTGTACATCAAGGACAACCGAGGCGCGACAATCAAGGAAATCAGCGGAAGCCCACAACAGCCAGCAAATGCAACAAATGTGTCAGTTGCAGTTGCAGAGAATCCATTCCAAAATGTGCTGGCTGCGGGGGGAACCATGCAAGAGCGGTTTGCAAATTCCGAGCTGCGAAGTGTCGGGCATGCAGCAAGATGGGACACAGTGCAGCCATTTGCCAGAATCGTTCCCAGGACAGCCTGCATGAACTGCAACCGATGGTCACATCGCTGAAAGGTATTAAGACCCCCCTGCACATCACTACGAATTTTTTTGAGACCCAGAGGGCCATTTCCCACATGGGAATCAACCGGTTGATCACCCCCAAAATTAAACTAGAGGTCCGTCTGCAAGGTGTACCTTGCAGGATGGAGCTCGACTCCAGCTACGCTGTCTCAATAATTTCTTATGAGACGTTTAAAACTGTTTGTGGCCAAAGCAAGTGGTGGGCTCATCTGAGACCTACCAGTTTAAAGCTAACCGATTTTCAACATGCCCTGGTAAAAATTAGGGGGGAGGCTACTCTATTGGTGGATTTTAGGAACTTCTCTGGGCACATGGATGTTTTTGTGGCCGAAGGCCAGAGGACTAGTTTAGTGGGGTTGGATTGGTTTGAGGCTCTGGGTATAGGGATCTCGGGAATCCATAGCACCCAGGCCAGAAGCCTCGAATCCATCTGCAAAATGTTTGCGGACGTATTCGACGGAAAATTAGGCAGGTACAACAGCCCCCCCATTAAATTTAAATTGAACCCAAATGTGCTACCCGTGAAAATTAAACCCCGGAGAGTTCCCTTCGCTCTCAAGCATAAGATTGAGAGTGAATTGGATAAGTTAGTAGAGCAGGGGGTGTTAGAGCCGGTAGAAGGAGGAAAGTGGGAGACCCCCATTGTCACCCCAATGAAAGCTAATGGGGAGGTGAGAATTTGTGCGGATTATAAGGCTTTGGTAAATCGGGCCCTTAATCCGCACGCTTACCCGGTTCTGACGATCAGCCACATCCTCTCCTCATTACAGGGTGGCGCCATCTTTGTGAAGCTAGACCTCACGCAGGTGTACCAGCAACTCCCGGTTACCAGGGAGACAGCTGATGCTCAGACAATTGTAACACAGAGAGGAGCTTTCAGAGTTAACCGTTTACAGTTTGGTGTCTCTGTAGCTCCAGGAATTTTTCAGGAGGTGATGGAGAGGACTCTGAAGGGCATTCCTGGGGTATGCCCTTACTTTGATGATGTCCTCATTGCTGGGGAATCAGAAGAAGTACTGGCTGAAAGGTTACAGGCAGTTTTAAGTAGGTTTCATGCTGCAGGACTCAAACTTAAGAAGGACAAATGTCAAATTGGGGTTGCATCCACAGAAGTTTTGGGGTTCAGGATCAATGCCAAGGGAATCCATCCCATTGACTCCAAGGTAAGGGCAATAAAAATGGCCCCCACACCCAAGAACAAAGCAGAGTTGCAAGCTTTTCTGGGGTTGCTTAATTTCTATCATGCATTCTTGCCACACAAAGCACCCATTGCTGAGCCTTTACACAGACTATTAGACAAGAGAGCTACTTGGACCTGGACCAAGGCTCATGAGCAGAGTTTTCAAACTCTTAAGGAACTAGTATCCAGTAATTCCACTGTCACTCATTTCATACAAAAGAAACCCATTTTCATTCCATGTGATGCTTCTCCCTATGGAGTGGGTGCAGTTTTGAGTCACTTAGAAGAGACTGGAGAACAAAAACCCATTGCCTATTAATCCAGGACACTGTCAACGGCTGAGAGAAATTACGCACAAATCGATAAGGAAGCCTTGGCAATAGTGGCTGGAGTAAAAAAATCCCATGACTACTTGTATGGCAGAGAATTTACCATATTCACAGACCACAAGCCCTTGTTAGGGTTGTTCATGACAGACAGGCAAACCCCTCAAATCCTATCCCCTAGAATGCTCAGGTGGTCCATATTCCTATCCACGTACAACTGCAAACTAGTGCATAAACCAGGAAAGGATATGGGTCATGCTGATGGACTAAGTAGGCTACCTCTTACACACGCTGAACCTGATCCGGTGCCTGCAGAACAAATACTGGCCATCCAGGAATTACCTGAATGCCCTCTACATGCAAAGGACATTGCCACGGAAACAACAGCTGACAGGGTCCTGAGCAGAGTCCTGGCATGGGTGGTCACTGGGTGGCAAGAGAAGAGCCCAGGTCCGGAATTTCAGGCATATTTTATGCGGAGGCATGAGTTGTCTGCCCATAAGGGATGCCTTTTGTGGGGTAGCAGGGTCATCGTACCTGAGAGACTAAGGGACAGGGTCTTAGATTCATTACACGAAGGGTACCCAGGTATAGTGAGGATGAAGGCATTAGCTAGGAGTTACCTGTGGTGGCCAAGCCTGGACAAGGCCATAGAGGAACAGGTGCACAGTTGCTATGTATGCCAAAAGTCCAGGCCTGAACTGCCACATGCGCCTGTCCACAAATGGGAGGCAACACACACTCCATGGTCCAGGGTCCACATCGATTACACTGGTCCATACCAAGGTCAGCTATTTCTAGTGGTGGTAGATAGCCATTCCAAATGGTTAGAGGTAGTACCAGTCACTAGCATGACCTCGGCCAGGACAATTCAAGTGCTCAGGGGGCTCTTTGCCACACATGGCCTTCCTGATGTGCTGGTCTCGGATAATGGCCCACAATTCACCTCTGTTGAATTCCAGGATTTCTTGAAGGCCAACTTGATTAGGCACGTCACATCTGCACCCTTTCACCCGTCGACCAATGGATTAGCAGAACGCATGGTGAGAACAACCAAAGACGCTTTGAAGCGTATCATCAGTGGAAACTGGTATCATAGGTTGGCTCAGTTCCTGCTGGCTCAGCATTCCACACCTTGCACAGAAACAGGGAAGAGCCCAGCGGAACTGCGTTGGGGCAGATGGCTCATCACCAAGCTGGACAGGCTACACCCTGACGGGGTGGCTGCAGAAACAGTGCAACCCAACCCAACTAGGGAACTAAACACAGGTGAACTTGTCTGGGCCAGGAACTATGGGCCGGGACATGCGTGGATTCCTGGCATGGTGGTTGACAGAACAGGGCCCTTGTCCTACATTGTAGGGGTGGAGGGGGACTGTCAGATCCGACGACACATAGACCAAGTTAGGAGACGGGTTCCTGAAAGGCCACTGGGAAAAAGTCAACAGGGGAGCCACTCCTCACAACCAACAGATCAACATGAAGAACCTGAGCTGGTGGAGGACTTCAGGGACCCAGAACTGTTCCTGGAGAGACTGGGTCAGCACAGACAACAACCGCCTCAGGACGATCAGGACAATCCAGTCGCAGGGTCTGACCTGGGGACGAGTCAACACGAGAAGCCCAACCAAGCCATATCCACTGACCCTGTTGTCCAAGTCAAGGGGAAAACCCTAAGGCAGTCATCACAGGCAAATAGGCCACCAGCCTATCTGGCTGACTATGTTAGGTCATGAGGGGGGCGGAAGGGCATGGTAGGATTGACGTGTAATGGTTAAATTGTACTTAATGCATTCTAGTGTGTAGTTGTTGTGTGAATCATTATTGTTTGTTCTTAAAAGGGGAGGGGTGTTGTGTATGGGTTTGGGGGACAACATAGCAACAGCACTACTTATACCACCAGGTGGTGCTGTGCCGGGCTATGTCTCAGCGGGAATACCAGGTTCAAATGGATTGGCCAGGTGGATACCTGGCCAGGTATATATAAGGACTCAGGTAAACCCAAACCCTCAGTACAGTTCTACCATCAATAAAGAGCTGCTATGCTGTACTCATCAGTCTGACGTCATTCCATGCGGTCTAGAACCCACTACACAATACCTACAATGGCTTCTTGTTTCCTAGTAGCCAGCTAAAGCTCTAGACTAATAGCTGCCCCATTTCCTCAGAAACCATGTGATGGTCCTATATGCAAGTTTTAAGTAAGGGTAAAAACTAAGATGCTGGGCCTAATTTCACCAAGATTATAACCAGGAAATGCACTTTTTAGTTGAAATCAGAAATTAAAAGTCAAAGATTAAAAATAACTTTCTAACAAGATGCCTCTCTTGCTTTAGGCAAGGATATAAAAGGCCTCTTATTCTTATTTACCTTCCTTTCTGTTCTCTTATAGCTTGACCCCAAATCATTATATTATGTATGTTATGATTTTAGTTTAGATCTAGGTCATTTTAGAGAAACTGAGATATAACTTCAGATTTTCCTGTTTCTGAAAATATAAAGTCTAGATGCTATATCAATTTTTCCTCCTATTTGTGGATTTGGCAAAATAGACATTTCACACAAACTTTTTGTTAGAAGATAAGAGTAGAGCAAGTATGACTATTTGCTCTAGTCACCTTTTGATACAAAGGAAAGTTACACTAGCTGGAAGGCACAACTGACTGACACCAATATTTCTCTTCTTACTACAATCATTCATTCATGGTGAATCTGAGTCAAGATAGCCATTAGATCTGAGAGACAATAAGGTTAGTCTCCATACAGGCAAATAACTATGGAGTGAGATTTATTTGGTAATAACTGTTCCATATGGTAATATATGGTGGCATAAATGTTTTCAAACTCCTTTTATACTTTCTCAGAAAGGTCTAAAATCAAGCAAGTCCAAATTAAAACAGCAGATTTCAAACAAAGTAATAACAATATTTGTAGCTAGAATAAAAGACTATAAAACCTAGAAAAAATCATTTTTCAGTCAGTTTTATACAATTTAAGGATATATGTTACCGTAGAAGGAGTGACAGAAACTGGGGGTGGAGTCAAAAGAGGAATCAGTCTAGAGTCTCTTTGTAGCCACAAATGGACTAAGTCCAATGCCTCTTGAATTCCATTGACTCTTATTTAATGCCAAGATAGTGCTAACCTGTTAGTTGAGTAGATTCCTGTGCATAAGCATGAGTAGTAGTAAATCATTTAATTAGAACTTCATGTGTGGTACTGATCTTTCACAACTGATATATACTGACTATAAAATGGATATCGAACTCTTGAAGACCATCAGGTCCTGAAGTCATATGTCATAAGCAGAAAATAAGGGTTTTTCAGTCTTCTGACAAAATACTTGCAAGTTAATTTGGAGTAATAATTTGGATGCTCTAAACTTAATAAACAGGTTTCTGGGTCATACTTACCAAATACAAACGGTGTGCTTAGAATTTCACAAATGAAGAAAAAATATTGTTGCTATTCTAATGCTAACTCTGACTTATATCTCAATTACCTTGAGATATAAGTCAGTGAAAGTAAATGAGTTAATATCTGATTAAGTAGATGTGCTACCAACAATCAATAAAAGCTGAACCTTGAAGCTCTCTATATATCAGAAAACCATATTTCAGTGTATCAATGGCAATATACTATCATCAGCATCTAATGCCAATCAGTAAGTTGGCATGGTATAATGCTAACATATAGCTAGTCATAAAAATGTTGAAGGCTATTGGTTAATATAAAAATGTATGGGAACTTCAGAACTATTGACACAAAAGGAAGTCCTGTGTACACTAGGCATGCCAAACTGTGTTAAGAACACCAATGTGGCCTGACCAGCTAATTAGTAGATAAGTATGCAGGAGTGAGTATGCATGAGATAAGTTCAGAAAGTGAACAATATACTTAGTATGCCTACATTTCTTTCTAGCGTTAATTTCTGGATTTTTAAAAAAAATACAGTTTGACTTGTCAATCAATGTACTGTAATTGTCAATCTGACAATTAAAGGTTTGCCTTAAAAAACCAGAAAAAATAAATTAAGTATCCTTTAACTCAACCTTTCCTCCTGAGCTTTGGATGGCCCTAATCCTCTTGGGTTTTCCAAAAACTATTAAAACTTGTTTTTCCCCCTTTTCAAGTATTAGGTCTAATATGCTAGGAGAGCCTTTGTACTGTAGTTGTGCATTTTATGGTGCTTTATTTGCTTGTTTTTTTTGTACTGTACCATTTTGATGGAGTAGGGATTTTATATTAGTTTTTCTATTATGGTTCATCATCCAGATTTATGTTCTTAAAATGGACAGGTTTGTAAATTTCTCTAATAAATATCTAAAATCTGTTCAAATCTACACACCATTTACAAATGTTTGTGGTCTTTTGTAAAAACACGTTTCTATTATTATATTTATGTTCTATCAGTATATTGTATTCCAATATCCTATATCAAAGGCTCAGTTGAATTTTGCAAAGAGTTTTTTCTTCAAAACTGAGCAAATAGACTTACTACATGACTTGGTACAATTAAACCACAGGGGAAGCCTTTTAAAAGCATGTTAATAGCTTGACAGATTAATCGGAGAGAGTACCATTTTGTACATATAGAACATGTCCTACTGTTTCTCCATTGTAACTCTATATCCCTAGAGAGACATTACTAGGCATAACCCCGAAAAGAATCCTTTCTCTAGTAACAACTAGAATAATGCTCTTACAATGTACCACATAGTACACTCTAAAGCAGGGGTGTCCAACCTTGGCAACTTCTCCAGTCAGCAGTTCTGGGGTCTTGAAGTCCATAAGTCTTAAATTTGTCAAGGTTGCAGACCCTCTACTTTAAACCCTTTGGTAGCTCCCAAGACCTCACAGATGCTTTTTCCCAGTGTTTTGTTCCTATATGTATAAATGCAGAATGGTTAAACCGGTATGGAGAAAGGCATGTTTAATCTACAGCAGCAGAACAATTAAGCACATAAATGTTACCTTTGCACTGACTATATTTGCAAAATTATGATTTCACCAATTTTGTGAGCATCTTTGCCTTCACCACGATCCTTGATGGACTTGAGATATTTATGTTCTCTCACAGTATGAACTTTCATTAGCTAACCGTGAACATCTTACACAAAAAATATGTTATGGACTTGCGTAGAAGATATTGAAGTAATTTACTAGAAGGTTGCATTGAAGACATAAAAGGAATACCTTCTTATTTATGACCTCCTTCATGGCTGACCGGTTTTCTTTTCTTATTGGAACATATATTAACATGTTTTCTCCTGAGGATGCTATCAAATAGGCCCTGGCTCAGCATTTGCCACTTTTGCTCTAATATCACTAAGTTTATTCTGCATTACTTCTTCTTTGACAAGTATGGTTACATATTAGAATGAAATAAGAACAATCTCTCAAAGTGGGGAAAAAAATAAGGAGGCTATAATAAGCAGATTCTTAGCTATGGCAAGATCTAAAGAAGCTAATTCCAGTCTAAAATCACTTTTTTTTCCTTCACAGTAGACAAATTAATTTATATTTTCTCAGGTTTGGAATTTTATTTAGAGCTGCATCTTGGCATTTAAATAAGCTCATTTAGGAATGATTATATCTCCTTTTGCTCTTGCCATGTTCAGCAATCCAGATCTGGAAATGGTCAGGGACAAAGAAAGAATTGCACAAATTTACTTTAGTGGTAAAGCCAGTGGTGGGATTCAGCCAGTTCGCACAACTTCGGCAGAACCGGTAGCTAATTTTTTGTTGCCCAGGCCCAGAATGGACTTCCAGAAACGGCATCCACACAGAGAACTGGTTGTTCACATATTTGAATCCCACCACTGAGCAGCTGCTTAGCCCCCAATGTACTCTAAGTGTCAAATACAGTAGGTGTGCCACTGAACAACCACAAAAAGAGTGTGTATTGACTGGAACACTGAACATCTGTCAGATTGAGGAATATAACCACAGAGTACTGTATACTGTCTAGAAATTAGGAGAAACCAATTCAAATAACTACCTTAACAGTTGTTATAACTGTTATAACAATTCCTTTTACAATACTTTTCTATTAAGAAGTGGGAGAATCTACAGCAGCCCAGATGGGATCGGGTCTAGCCAGAAATTTGGGGTAGTAGCAAAAAGGCAACAAGAAGAGACAGCATGCTGAAATGGTGTTGTAGAACAGGAACAAGAGTTTGATCTCAAAAATTATTTGGCAAGGAAGGAAAGCCAGAATTAAACTGAAAATGCTACAAGAAGCTAAAGAAAATGGAGGATTTGGACTACTGGACTGGGTCTTATACTACCAAGCATGTGTTTAAACATGGTTAAAAGAATGGATAACCCTCAGAAATAAAAGATTGTTATACTTAGAAGGACATGACTTGCAACTTGGATGGCACACTCTTCTATAGTATGAAAAGAATAAAACCCCTAGATATTTCCAAAACCACTACATAAGAAACACATTATTATCTGTATGGGAAAAAATAAACCAAAAATCTATACAAAAATCCCAGGATGGCTATCAACAATGGAAGCATTTGTATACCCAAACTTACTTAAATTTGAGAAAATCCTAACATATAAGGATATTTTAAATATAGATGGGGAATTAAAATCTAAACAAGAGTTAGAAGATCAGGTTATTGACTTATCATGGTGGCCTTGATTGCAAATTCAATTGAGGTATGATAAAGATGTTAAAATATATGATTTTTATAAAGATCAGACAATGTTTGATCAGGTGTTGTTGACCTTGAAAAACTGATTAAGAAAGACAAACAAGTGAAAAAAACAAGGATATAATATGGGCAAATTTTTTTGGACACAATATAGAATTAGAGAAATGGCAAAATCTTAGGGAAAGAAAATATAAATTGACAGTGGCAACTTTGTATAAAGAAAACCTATATAAAATGTTTTATGTTTTATAGATGGCATCTACCACCAATTAGATTAGCAAAAAATGTTTAAAAATATGTCTAGTAAATGTTGGAAATGTAATCAAACTCCTGGTACCTATTATTAAAACTTAGGGTTTTAATATTTGTATATTCTTACTGTTTTATTTTGGGCAATAATTTAATTCTTTTTTAACTTTTGTACTTTTGTATTTTTATTATATGCCCTGTTCACCACCCTGAGTCCTTCGGGAGAAGGGCGGTATAAAAATTTAATAAACTATAAACTAAACTATTATCGACTGTGAGTTAAAGCAAAAAAAAATTCTGGACAAAAATACATACTTGGTTAGAAAAGATGTTAGGGAAACATGTAGATTTTAAACCTGAAATATATTTTATTAGGTATAATTCCAGAAAAATTTGATAAACAAAGTGTATATTTAACATTATATGTATTAACAGCAGTGAGGATTGCATTTGCTCAGTACTGGAAAAAATGAAGAAACATCATTGGATGAAGAGATAATCAAGAAAATACTAGACTGTGCTGAAATGGATAGACCAGTGATGACGAACCTTTTAGAGATCGAGTGCCCAAACTGCAACACAAAACCCACTTATGTATCGTTGGGTGCTGGGTGGGCATGGCCCATTGGGTGGGCATGGCTGCAGTGGTAACAGCAAACTGGGTGGGACTAAAAAGTTCAATCAATCAATTCCAACTTTGTGAGATTTTTTTTTCCCCTGAGAAGTTGACATTGATTGATTGAACCTTTTTTTTTGCACACGTCGGTGGAGGCCTAAAGCAAAAAGGTTTTACAAAACCCAGCTGAAGGCCTAGGACTGGGGCAACAGCGCGCATGCCCACAGAGGCAGCTGTGCGTGCCACCGGTGACACGCGTGCCATAGGTTTGCCATCATGGGGGTAGACTTACATTGAGAATCAAAGAAAAAGAAGATACAGAATATTTTCAAACATGGAACTTATTTTATTAATGGCTGGAAAAATGGGATAGAGAATGAGAACTTAACTTGTATTACTAAGCAAAACAAATTAATCCAGACAACAACACGTTCATTAAGCCCTAATGTATTATAAGAATAGAAAATTATCAAGTTCTACCATGGCAGCTTCTGAGACATGGCCCCTGTAGATATCTAGTTGGTTGTACAGAAATATTCAAGAAGTATCTATAAAAATACAGTGGTGCCTTGGTATTCAACTGCTTTGAAACACATTGAATTTGGTACTCAATGCATTTTGACACGACAATTTTATTCTGGTATTCATCATTTGTTTTGTACTCAACACACAAGCTAGAACTTATCGGTATCAGCTGCCTTGTGACTTACTATATTATGCCTTATGGGAAACCTTTGTTTGGTACTCATCATTTTAGTACTCATCGCATCTCCCGGAACCAATTAACAATGAGTACCGAAGTACCACTCTGTTCATTAAAGGCTCCAACTAGGAGAAACAAGCCCACCATTCTATGGTATGCTACATATGAGATGCTCCAGCCTGATCTAGGAACCACATTACTAATTTGTATGAGAGAAAGGCCAGGCTCATCAAGACATGCTGTCTGTCGATTCCCAGGAGAAGAGGGAATAAAGACTAATCAGCATCATTACAGCTTATTTCACAGAGCTCCGGGTTGAATCCAAACAGCTGTTATTCCTTGAACAGAAGAGAATGAGACAGAGGGGGTGGGGTGCCACTGTGAGAGATGCAGAGGAAAGCTGATTTAAATGTTATTTTCCCATCAGACTTTTGTGTCTTATCTGTTAGTCATTCCAGAGAACCCTTCAACCATCCAAAGCAGATATTTAGGGCCCAGAGAGCTGCAAGGTAAAAGAAAACTCAGGAAATTTAACAGAGGCGTGCCAAGTGTCATTACCCAAGTCACTCTGTTATTGCCAGTCAGATTCTGTTCCTTGATGCCATCCCATTTTGCAAACTGGTTTAATAAGAGGGCTGAATAAAATGGAAAAGCCCATTAAGTCATAGTTCTTTTTAAAAATGAGATACATTTGACAATGTCTCTAATTAAATTTAAAAAGAAGCACCTGCATTAAGGATTATTCTACACAGCAGAAGAATTTCATTATACTGTACAGAGACAGCATTGGGAGCCTAAAATGGCCTCAATATTAATTACAATGGAATCTCACAGCCAGTAGACATTTATTTATAGACTTTCTCCTTCTATTCAATCCAAAATCCTTTAGAAGTGCAGACTGAAAATAGAGAATAATGAAAAGTACATTTGCCTATATAGCAATAAAAATATAACCATTGTTTTGTTGAATGGAAATGTCGCTTTACTATATTGTTCTCCTTTAGACTAGCTTAACATGTGCAGTAATCTATATTTCTCATTCATATTAACTGAATCTAACTTTTTAGTGCCTTTTAATAAAACTTTTATTTAAAAGTGAAAACATGATTTCCATGTATTTGGTCTTTTCCAGTTACAAATGCAATCTCTGGAATAGTTATAAAGGTATTTAATGTTGTAAATTGCATGTAATTCAGTTGAAGTATAAATCCTTAACTGAGCTATTTTCCTAAGATTTTGCTTGAATTATTATACTGAGTTTCATTTAAAATAGAATAACATGTTTTCTGTCAAGCCGTAGAAGGTGCTTAGAACAATGAGAATCCTTGAATGGCTTACTGTCTTCATGTTAAAACTATATATAGGTGAGGAATTTACAGTACAGGCAGAATATGATGAAACAGATTGGCTTCAGGTTGGTAAAGTAGCGAGTTGAGGCTCTGTACTTTACCCTTATTTATTCAGCCCATATTTAAGGGAAGCTGAACTGGAAGAAGATGATCATAGTTTTAAAACTGGAGGAACGTCAACAACCAAAAAATGCAAAGTATCTATAAAGTCTAGTAAGAAAAATCAAGGAGCAAAGAAAAAAATGGGACTAAAATTAATTATAAAGAAAAGCAAACTCATGACATCAGGTAAAAAAATGGCTTTAGAACTGACAATGAAGTTACTAAATCTTCTAAACATGATTGTTGGATCATGTCTGCCTTTTAGAACCGATCATTAAAAGTAAAGGTACAAGCAGTCAAGAAAAAGGCCCTAGAGCAGCCATAAAGATATTCAGATGCCAGGATATATCTATACCTACAAAGATCAGAATCGTGCAAGCAAAGGCATTCCTTGTGATACTTTATGGAAGCAAAAATTGCACTTTGAAGATGCAGGATAGAAAGAGTATTGATGCCTTTAAACCTTGGTGCTGGAAAAGACTCCAGTGCATATTCTGCAAAGCCAAGAAACCAAACAAATGATTCATTAAATTAACCCAGATTTCTCACTTAAGGCATAAATGACCGTGCTCAAATTATCCTCCTTAGGACACATTACGCAAAGACCTAATTGTCTGGAGAAGGTTCCAATGCTACTGGTAGGAAAGGTAGAAGGAAAGAGAAGAAGAAGAGAACCAACAATGAGGTGGGTGGACTGATTTACAGTGGCAATGGGGGCACCACTGGAAGAGCTGAATGACCAGGTTTGGGACAGATTGTCATAGAGAAAATCTACATATGTGGTCAGTAAGAGTTGACATCAAGCTGATCATACATGATCAATCATTCAAATTGATTGAATGATTGGAAGATAAATTCACAATTAGATATCTTGGGGAAATAAGCCACTATTTGGGGTTAGATATTGTGAAAACGAATAGGAGTTTTAAGGTGTCGCAAGCCAGTAAAATATCTCAGTTATTAAAGAGATACAACATGGAAATGTGTAAACCAGCAAAAACTCCGATGGCTATGGATTTTAAGGACACTAATGTTGAGAGTCCTGTATTTGATAAGACTATGTACCAATCTTTGATAGGAAGCCTTATGTATCTTAGTAATTGGACTAGACCTGATATTTCTTACTGTGTAAACCAATTAGCTAGGTACAACAATAATCCAACTGTTAGACACTGGCAATCAGCTAAACGAGTATTAAGGTATTTGAAGCAAACTATTCACTACTCGTTATATTTAGAGCCAAATCGTGAGTTAATCCTTACTGCATATGCAGATGCGAGTTTTGCCTCTGATACAAGCACTCGTAAATCTACTTCAGGGTTGGCTGTAATGTTGGGAGATTCTTTGATTGGATGGAAGTCCATTAGACAAAAGCACATAAGCCTATCTACAATGGAGGCTGAATTTTCATGTCTATCAGTGTTATGTACAGAACTGCTAGTGTACAAACAATTATTGTTAGATATGGGTTTAAATGTAAATGATCCATTTATTGTGTATGAGGACAATCAAGCTGCAATAAAGATGGCTAATAATGCTGCAGTAAGAACAAGATCTAAACATACTAATCTTTGTTATTTAAATGTCAGACAATGTGTCAAAGATAAATTAATACAGCTAGAGTATTGCCCATCTGATGTAAATATTGCAGACCATTTTATGAAGGTACAAAGTGCTGTGAAACACAATGCTAATTGTGAAAGAATGTGCATAAGATTGTAAGAGTTATATATTATTCTACCCAAAGGGGAGAATGTTAGGCATATGGTGTTAGCCTACAATGTTGGGTTGAAAATATATTAACCATAATGCTATGTCTTTAAGTTGTTAATTGGCCAATGGGTGTGTAAGTGTTCTCATGGCCATAAGAGGAAGCTAGGAACGTAGCTTCTCTCTCTCTCTGAATTCACTGATCTCTACTATTACTGTTTTTGCTCTGCTGTTGGTTTACTACTGTTGTAAACCTGAACTGTGTATTGACCTCTGGACCGGTAAGAAGACTTTGTAGTTTGGATTACTCTTTGGACTGTTGCTATTGTGTATGACCTGGACTGTTTATTTTTGACTGTGCATTTTTGTTCTTACACCACCTTCAAGTAAACTACTTTTTGCTTCAACAACTCAGTGTACTCTTATTGTGTGACTCTTGCTGCTCTCAGTACCCTTTCTTGTCTGTGCAACTCTTTGGTAGCACAAGGAGACCTCTGCACAACAAAATCCTTAACACACTGATATCAATAAAGTATTATGAGGTTTTTTTTGGCAATTTCCTCCCCCTAATGCAGAAGTTAAGACTGGCTAGGGAGATTTTCATCTTTGTCAAAATCCAAATCAGACATAGAGCTGAAATCCTTCAGTGGGCAGCTTTTACAGCTAGTCCCCAGAGATGAGAAGTAGCTGAAGTCCAAGGAGTATTTTCAGCTCCAGGGCAGAGAGGCAATGTGGTAAGGAAAGATGTGGTGGTGCTCCAGGGGTGGTCCTGGGAGGCCCCATGCAGGTTACCTGTGAATCTCCCTCTCTCTGCTCAGGGGATGCAAATACTGCTTGGATATTGGCATGTAGGATTTTCAGCTCCTGAAAAGAGAGACAGTCACAGACTAACTTCATTGAGCTTCCCTGGGTGTCTCCCAGCTCCCTGTGTCACCTCCGCTTCTTACTTGGGACTCCATCATCTTAATGACTTTAATATCACTTAATGACTACAGTCAGGAGTGCCAGGATTGTGGCTGTTGAGCAAAGCAGTCACTTGGTGTCTCACTTAATGACTGCTTGCTCAATGACCAAAATTCTGGTCCCAATTGTGATTATAAGTCAAGAACTACCTAAATCAGTATTTTAAAAGCAATAAACAGCAGAAGACACTATAGTCAAGAGAAAAATAAACTGCACATTTTAATTTTTGTAAGAATAATAGTGGATCAAAAAGAAAAAAGAAAAAAAGCATTTGGTCATAGAAGCCAACTGAAATGTAAAAAAGCTTCTGAAAAGAAACTGTGACAATGGGTCATATTGCATCGGCAGAAAGTAGAATTAGCCAATATTATTACATAAAGAGGGTTAGTCATAGATTCCTTGTTTATATTTTAGAAAATAGACCTCTGAAAAAGGGAAAGAAATCTGTAAAATCAGAGGTAGCCAAATGGGGTATAATTTTACCTTAGGAACATATACTTTGATAAAGATATTTGTCCCAAAAGTCTTTTATAATTTGGGAGAGAAGATCTCTACTATCTCAGATCATCTAGCTATAAATATATTTCAAATGTGAAATATGAAGTATTAAGTAGGAGTAATCTAAAATGAGTACTCCTATTAAGGTTACTTTGGTTATCCAATAAGGAAGTTCACTTCCTTCTTTCTTGGGTATGTATAATGGTATGTGAGAAAGAGTTCTAGAAACAGGTCAGAGATGGTGCCTAGGGAACAGGGAGATAAGAAAGGACATAACCAGCAGCTGCATAATAGGCAGAGAAAGAGGCTCAGAAGAAACCTTCTCTAACTTCTCAGACCATAAAGAAAATGGTGGGGGATTTGGCAAGATTCTGTTAATGTAGCCTTACAATGAGGTAGAGTTAGTTCATCTAGTCACGTCAATCAATATGTGTTTTAGTAAGAAGAACACAGAACTTATAATAACAACGTTGGAAGGGACCCTAGAGGTCTTTTAGTCCAACCCGCTGCTTGAGTAGGAGACCTTATACCACAGGTATCAAACTCGCCGTGTCATGTGATGTGTTGCAACGTATCACAACTTTTTTTGCATTGCTGGAGTTGGGGTGGGCATGGCCCCTGCATGATGCAACCGGCCCGTGATGGGCCGGGAGTTTGACACCCCTGCCTTATACTATTCCGGACAAATGGTTTTCCAATTTCTTCTTGAAAACCTCCAGTGATGGAACACCCACAAATTCTAGAGGCAAGCCATTCCACTGATTAATTGTTTTCACTGATAGAAAATTTCTCCTTAGTTCCAGGTTTAATAATCTTCATCCGTTACTTCTTGTCATGTTCTCAGCTGCTTTGGAGAATAGGTTGACCCCCTGCGCTTTGTGGTAGCCCTTCAAGTACTATTGGAAAACTGCTGTTGTGTCATGCCTAGTTCTTTTGTTCAAAAAGTTAGACATACCTAGTTCCCGTTCATCCTGTCTATACTGTTTAGTCTCCAGAACCCCTAATCATCTTTGTTGCTCTTTTCTGCACTCTTTCTAGAATCTCAACCTCTTTTTTATATTGTGGATTGAAGTGGACACGGTATTCCAAGCATGGTCTTACAAAACAAAAACAACAAAAACCAAAAAACCAAAAAGAGACAAAAATATTTTGTTTCATACAATTAACTATACACATGATCCCAGACAGACACATCTCAAGAAAAGTTTGATGATGTAATTCAAAAATCACTAAACATCTTCAGTAACTACTAAATCAATGGTTTAGTTAAAAAATAAAAGATCAATTCACCAGGAGGTTTCCACCCTATTTTAGTAGAGAGAAATTTTTCACATTTTTCACATTTTTTGATCCGTTAATTTCCTTAATAAATTATGGCAAAGCTGTAGTCAAAATATGTTGTACTTTCAGCAAAGGGTATCTTCTGCAAGGTGTTTCAGCATGAGGAAGATGGTGTGAAAGGTATGTTGCCATCTCAGAGTTTGTCAGTGGGCGATCCCTTTCACAAAGTACTGTGTAAAGGAGGCCAGCAATCACAAACAACAGAAGGCAACTGCTGGGCACAGCAAAGACATAGAAGGATTAATTTATTGATGCCTGCTCCTTTAAGCTTTCTGAAGCAAAGCTTTAACATGAGTAGTAACTATTCAGTCCAATCCTAATGTTCAACTAAAGAGATAAGGTGACTAGGCTGCAGAGGTTCTTTGATCTTCCCCTTCCCACTAAGCAATTCTGGCATGCCAGCCTCAGGGGAGACGGTTTAGAGAGCCCCTAACTCCTTTGCTGCTTACCTTGTTCTTCCTATTTGAGGGAACAGCCCAATTCCCCATCAAGAAAATTAGATGTTTTAACACCAAGGTCTCTTTCAAGTTTTCAAACAGGCCCAAACAGACAAGTAGGATTTTATTATTTATTTTTATTTATTTTATTTAGATTTATATACCACCCTTTCCCGAAGGACTCAGGGCGGTTTACAGGGCATTTAAAAAACAGTCAATACAAACGTTAAAACAAATTAAAAGAGATTAAATAGAACCCTGAGAAAATTAAAACCAAGTTAAAATTAAAATTAAAAATATTCTCAGCCTGGGCCAGAGAGCTCGAAGAGCCAGGTCTTCAGGTCCCGGCGGAATGAACGGAGGTTGGGGGCAGTCCTAAGCTCCGCAGGCAGCTGGTTCCACAGGGCAGGCGCACCCACTGAGAAGGCCCTACCCCTGGGTGTTACCCGCCGGCAGTCTTTAACCGGCGGCACCCTGAGGAGACCCTCCCTGTGGGAGCGCACTGGACAAAGGGAACTTGATGCTGGCAGCAGGTGTTCCCTCAAATATCCCGGACCCTCGCCATTTAGGGCTTTATAGGTCATCACCAGCACCTTGAATCTCACCTGAAGGGCAACTGGAAGCCAATGCAGCTCGCGGAGTAGAGGTGTTACATGGGAGTATCGGGAGACCCCCATCACGACTCGCACGGCCGCATTCTGCACCAGTTGAAGCCTCCGGGTGGTCCTCAAGGGCAGCCCCATGTAGAGAGCGTTGCAGTAGTCTAAACGGGAGGTCACGAGCGCATGAGTGACTGTGCGTAGGGCATCTCGGTCCAGGTAGGGTCGCAACTCGCGCACCAGGCGAACCTGGGCAAAAGCCCCCCTGGTCACAGCTCCTATATGGTCTTCAAAAGTGAGCTGCGAATCCAGGAGGACGCCCAAGTTGCGAGCCCTATCAACGGGGGGTAACACCTCACCCCCCATCGTTAGAGATGGAATAGTCTGGTTGACCCGAGATGCCGGTATGCACAGCCACTCAGTCTTGGCAGGATTGAGACGAAGCCTGTTTCTCCCCATTATTTTAAAGAAATAAAATAAAAGAGATGTATTTAAACAAATATCTACAGATGCACAGATAATTACTGAGGTTATACCAATACTGCTCAATACGACATTAATATGAGATGCTAAGCGGAGTAGCTTGAGTGGCTTTCATTATACTGAAAAAAAGAAATATAATCTTTTGAGCTTAATAGCAGTTAAATGGGAACTTCTTCCCCCTTTCGCTTTCTCTGGCCTCAGTTTCTATTTGCTTACTCCTCACTTTCCTTCCCTCCCAAGTCCTCCCTTCCCTCACAGCCTTCAAAGCTCATCAGTGACTGTGTCTGAAAAGACACGAAGGGTCTCTCCGTCTTTTCTGTTCAGAGAAAACTGGAAGGATTTGCCAAGTGAGGTTAACCCAAAGTCCAGCCTTCGCAACATTTTTAGTAATGTTTTGGATGGAAAAGTAGTAAGGGTGCCTACCAGATGGGCCGATGATTCAGCACTGCTAGCATTTAAAAGGCAAAAATACAAAATGGTGGATCCATTTCATTCTGTCATTAACCGAGACAAAGCTGTTCAGCCAGAAAACCATAATCAAATGCACAGATTTTAAAACATGGGAGATAACAGGCTTAGCAACAGTAAAAAAAAAATCTGGAGACTGAAAATGAGGCTCTATGAAGAGCTATTGAAGGAGCTAGGAACTATTAGCCTTCAGAAGATAACCTCCGAGAGGAGATGAGGGCTCTATTTGAAAGAATGTCACACAGAAGAAAGCCAAGATCTATTCTTTATTGTCCCACAGGGCATGACACAGATAAGTTAAATGAAGATAAATTCTGGTTGCAAGTTAGGAAAAAAATCTTAACAATAAGAGCAGTTCAGTAGTGGAACCAATTACACAAGAAAGCAGTGTACTCTCCTTCACTAAATGTGTGGAAATAGTGAAAGGAGCAGAACTTGTTCAAGGTTGCATTGATTTGGATTTCTCCATGGATCAGAAGGTTGAACTCAAAAAGTCATTCAAAGAGGCCTTAGGTACATTCATCCTTCATCCCCATCATTAAACATCAAATTATTTTTTTAAAAAATAAGGCAAGGCTGTTTAAAAAATGTCATTGTACCCAAATTTAGGGCTGTACTAAATGTGATACAAAACAACCAAGCAGTATTTTGCTATCACACCATTAAGTTACTACCTGAAGTTATTCATGCAACCACTCTTTATAAGCCCTGCTGTAAAATCTAAGAATACCAATTGCTACTGACAACTGCATAATCCTCCTAATCAAGGAGAAACCCACGTTTGCTCAATTCTCTTTTGCTTAAGCAACAAGTCACATCATCATGATGAAGAAAGTTTAAAGCAGAAATGAACTAGCACCAATGTCTGATAGTCAGGATAAACATCTAGAGCATGGGTGTCCAAACTGGGCAACTTTAAGACCTGTGGACTTCAACTCCCAGAATTCCCCAACCAGCATAGTTGTTTTTTACCCAAATCTGAAAGTAAAAATAATGTAAGTTCCTTTAAAACATTTAGAATTCTACACAAAATGCTAACATAGTCATGCCAATTTGACCTTTAGCACTAAAATCCCAATAATGGAATATAGCCTTTATAGATTATATATCTTTTGTTTTATTTAAAAAGTGAATGCAGATAAGCCATTTTCTGGAGAAACTTTCTGCAAATAGTATTTTGAATTTAGACCATCCACCTAAGTTAAATCCAGATATCTAAGAAAGGGAGACATTTCATCTTTAGCAATCACAACAGAAACAGAAGATAAGCACAGCTCAGCCTGATATTCAGGAAACCTCACCTATTTTTCTTCTGGAGACATTTGTTTATTTGGGCATTCATACCAAGAATATGTTTGTTACAATCAAATTATTGTTTATTATTTGTCAGTATCTCCCAATAAATATTCACATCTAATCTGTACACGGAGAATATTTACAGGCTGTACAGTAAATTCAAATAATAAATAAATGTATAAATTTTCTAGCATGCATCGTAAGTCCTGCAAGCTGTCACACATCAATGCCCATGAAATGATTCTAATATCATCTTACTTACATTGGTTTTGTAGCTTTGTTTCTATCCATCCAACTGTATTAAAACAACCTTATTTCCATTTTGTGTTTACTGTGAATATGCTCACTGTGTTTTTGCAGCTAAGATTTGAGACTCATTTTTTCTTCCATGCTAGATGAACTGTGCACAAAAAATGTAGGTTTGCCATTTTCTCTCTGCCAGCTTCTTTAAATGATTTAACTAAATAACCATGGGCAGTGCACATTTAACTAGAAGAAATTAATCATATTTTTTTTCAAACTTACATGAACATAAATTCTTATCTATTCAAAGGATCTCTATTCAAGGGTCCCTCTGGTATGTAAAATTGATCTTACCTATTTGCTTTCCTCTCTCCCCTTTCTTCTACATGCTAATTCTACTGACTTAGATACAACAATAGTAGTTGATTGACCTCAGAAATCAGCGGGGGGAAACCTGGATTATTACTTCAGTCAGATTCTTGATCATTCTGTTCCATGTTTTTGTTCTCTGAACATCATGAAAACATTATTCACTATAACCGTTTTATAAACTCTAATTTTTCCTCTAATAGCATTTGGTACTGCTGTTGTATAATGTCAACCATGTATCATCTACAGTAGATAGGAGTTTGAGGATGGCCACAGAAAATATGAACCAACCTACTTTTCAGGTAAAAAAATTCCTACTTTCCTTAGTTCAACTAACAATTATATCAATCTATTGAACTACAGGTGAAACTTGAAAAATTAGAATATTGTGCAAAAGTTCACTTATTTCAGTAATGCAACTTAAATGGGGAAACTAATATATGAGATAGACTCATTACATGCAAAGGAGGATAGTTCAAGCCGTGATTTGTCATAATTGTGATGATTATGGTGTACAGCTCATGAAAACCCCAAATCCACAATCTCAGAAAATTAGAATATTGTGAAAAGGTGCAGTAGGTTCAGTAGGAATCACAATCATGGGGAAGACTGCTGACCTGACAGTTCTGCGGAAAACCATCACTGACACCCTCCATAAGGAGGGAAAGCCTCAAAAGGTAATTGCAAAAGAAGTTGGATGTTCCCAAAGTGCTGTATCAAAGCACATTAATAGAAAGTTATGTGGAAGGGAAAAGTGTGGAAGAAAAAGGTGCACAAGCAGCAGGGATGACCACAGCCTGGAGAGGATTGTCAGGAAAAGGCCATTCAAAAGTGTTGGGGACTTTCACAAGGAGTGGACTGAGGCTGGAGTCAGTGCATCAAGAGCCACCACACACAGACGGATCCTGGACATGGGCTTCAAATGTCGTATTCCTCTTGTCAAGCCGCTCCTGAACAACAACATCAGAAGCGTCTTACCTGGGCTAAAGAAAAACAGACCTGGTCTGTTGCTCAGTGGTCCAAAGTCCTCTTTTCTGATGAGAGCAACTTCTGCATCCCATTTGGAAACCAAGGACCCAGAGTCTGGAGGAAGAATGGAGAAGCACACACTGCAAGATGCTTGAAGTCCAGTGTGAAGTTTCCACAGTCTGTGTTGATTTGGGGAGCCATGTCATCTGCTGGTGTTGGTCCACTGTGCTTCATTAACTCCAGGGTCAATGCAGCCATCTACCAGGAGATTTTGGAGCAATTCATGCTTCCTTCCGCAGACGATCTTTATGGGGATGCTGACTTCATTTTCCAGCAGGACTTGGCACCTGCCCACACTGCCAAAAGCACCAAAACCTGGTTCAATGACCGTGGGATTACTGTGCTTGATTGTCCAGCAAACTCACCTGACCTGAACCCCATAGAGAATCTATGGGGCATTGCCAAGAGAAAGATGAGAGACATGAGACCGAACAATGCAGAAGAGCTGAAGGTCGCTATTGAAGCATTCTGGTCTTCCATAACACCTCAGCAGTGCCCCAGGCTGATAGCTTCCATGCCATGCCGCATTGAGGCAGTAATTGCTGCAAAAGGGGCCCAAACCAAGTACTGAGTACATATGCATGCTTATACTTTTCAGAGGTCCAATATTGTTCTATGTACACTCCTTGTTTTATTGATTGCATATAATATTCTAATTTTCTGAGATTGTGGATTTGGGGTTTTCATGAGCTGTACGCCATAATCATCACAATTATGACAAATCACGGCTTGAACTATCTTGCTTTGCATGTAATGAGTCTATCTCATATATTAGTTTCCCCATTTAAGTTGCATTACTGAAATAAATGAACTTTTGCACGATATTCTATTTTTTTGAGTTTCACCTGTATTCAAGGAACTGATGCTTTATAGTTTTCACAAACAGACAACAAAATAAATTGTGCTCAAAACTATAAACATGGGGGGAAGCAAACCCAAGAGGGATCTGAAAGTCTACAATCAATGTTTAACACTCCCATCCCCTCCATATGAAGCCCCAGGCAAATGAATATCTTTTTAGCTTCTCTTTTCCAAATCTGAATACAGAACCACTATCCCAGGGGTGTCAAACTGCCAGCCCGTGGGCCGGAGCGTCACGGAGAAACCACGCCCATCCCATTGCCAGCAATGGGAAAAAGTTCCGATACGTTGCATGACGTCACGTGATGTCGCGAGTTTGACATGTCTGCACTATCCCATTCTTATTCTTACAATATAAGGGCCTTGTAGGAAACACTGAAATATTATATGTGATTATTGAGCTAAAGCACACCACATGTTAAATATTCTTCTTGATTTAAGAAGAATATTTAACATGTATGGAGAGTCAGATAGGACCACCCACCATGAGCCCAGGCCTCCTCCTTGGGGCTTTCTCTCTCTCAATCTAGTCAAAAAGATATGTGTACGTGTGTGTAAGTTTTTTTTCCAGTGAGACCAGTTTGATCAATGCCCCTTAGGTTTTTGAACTTGCTATATTGCAGTTCTATTATTATTATTATTGCCTTGCAGCTCCAACCTAGGAGCGTTAAGCCAGGCTCAAGTCGCTACTGCGAATATATACTGTATATATATATATACAGTATATATATATATACATATACATATATATATATATATATATATATATATATATATATATATATATATATATATATATATATATATATATATATATATACATACACACACACACACACACACACACACATATATATATATATATATATATATATATATATATATATATATATATATATATATATATATATATATATATATATATATATATATATATATATATATATATATGGATCTTTGGTCATTCGGGTTTTTTCCCACGTAGAATTGAAGGTGTAAGAGCAACGTTTCGATGAAATCTCATCCGTCATCCTCAGGCTGGTGGCTTCAGCTTCGTTCTTCGTTAACATATATGTTAATATGTTAAATGTTAAGCATTCAGAATATACTTACTTGGTTATATGGTTATATTTTTATTGCTATATAGGCAAATGTAGTTTTCATTATTCTCAGAAGGGTATGCTGACTGATGAGAACAAATAAGTTTGAAATGATCATATCAGTCTCCCTTTAATTCTTTGTTAGCAATCTAAAATTTACACAAATATGAGCTGTCACTGTTGTGACTACTGCCTGTCAATGGCCTTCGGTTAGGCTGAAACAGGAAATAAAGATTTGTCCCATGTTTGGGGCCTAGCAAGGTAATCTAAATAGTTAACAAGCATTTAACACATATCTCCCTTGCTTCTCAGCTAACAAAGTGAGATAGAGCTTGTGGCCTAGAGGTTAAAACAACTGCCTAATGTGCAATCAGCCCAGGTTCGAATCTCAGAAGGGTATGGCTGACTGATGAAATGTAGTTTCAGTAATCTTAATTTATGTATCAGAATCAAATGCCAAGCCAATAAATGAATGGTCCACAGGATTCCCAAGCCCTTAATTACAGGCCCACATCCCTCACTGCCCATCACAATGCATGCTGAGGAACAGCTATAGGTGAATGGAAGAGAAATAGTGGTAATGTTAATTCCTAGCTCCAGAAAGAGCTAGTAAATACTCTTTCCTGAAACTCCTGGAGTCCTCTTCCAAGTCAATATAATAATAATACTGAATTAGATGGACTGATAGCCTGATTCACAATAAGTTATCTATTTATACATCTATGATTCACTCTTCTGGCCTTCTCTTCATCCATTCCAACCATATCCCTACGGAAGCTGGCAATTCTGCCCACTCTCTGCTCTGGATATAATTAGCTCACTCTGGATGTACTTTCTCAGCAGAACTGCCCGCTCTCTGGAGAGGCTTTCTAACGAATTGGTGTCTATGTTGCTGCTCTGGGCCCCCATTTACCAATGAAGTTACCGGAAGACAGAGGATTCATGCATAGGTTGTCATTTGATGAAAGATAGTCCATTATTTCCTTACTCATTTGATTCTTATCCTGCCATATTCTATGGGCTCCAAGTAGCTTCTAATAATTTTTCCTGATGCAAATAATTGGAATTAAAACTGGCATATAGATGAGAATTAATATCTTTAAATAGCTTCATCTTACCAAATCTACAAGATTACCTCTTCATGCATTGTTCGGATCCGGCCCCCGGATCCGGCCCCCGGGCCTTGTGTTTGACATGTCTGATCTAGAGTTACCTCATAAGAAAGAGGTCTGGAAATTTTGACAATTTTACCCAGCACCCACAAGTTCCCATGCCCATAGTTCCAGGACCACACCCATCACCCACTGTCAACCCCCTTGGAGCCTTTGGGCATGCAGTGTCTGCTGCCACCCGGCCAGGATGCAACCTGTCCAGTTTCGTGATAAGCCTTCTTTCCCATCGAAGCTCTGCTGGGCTCTTGTTTGTTGCTGTGCAAGGCATAGTGTGCTGGCAAAGCAAAAAAATCAGCCAGCCTATGGTGCCAATCCCTGGTCACAATGCCCTTGAGTGACTCTTTTGTCGTGCGAACCATATGTTCGGCCTGCCCATTAATCGAGGGGTGAAAGAGAGTTGATGTTGCATGCCTTATGAGGTTAGTCCTCAAGAAGGCTTGAAATTCTGCCACTCTGAACTGGGCCCCATTGTCCGAGACTACGACGGCAAAAAGCTTTCTAAGCTCCTGGATGGTCCTAGCAGTAGTCATAGTAGATATAGGAATTACTCCCAACCATTTAGAGTGGCTGTTGACCAGTATCAAAAACAGCTGTCCCTGAAAGGGCCTTGCGAAGTCAATGTGAATCCTTGACCACTGTGTATGAGTCTCCTCCCACTGGTGGACAGGGGCCTGTGGCATTTCTGGTCTGGACTATTGACACGTGTAACACCCATGTACTTGGGCTTCGATAACCTTATCTAACCCTGGCCACCATAGGTAGCTCCGTGCCAATGCCTTCATCCAGACTATGCCTGGATGGTCCTCATGCAGAGACTGAAGCACACGGTGCCTTAATGAACTGGGGACAATAACCCTGCTCCCCCATAAAATGCAGCCTTTGTGAGCTGAAAGCTCATATCTATGAGTGAAGTAGCTCTGGAACTCTGGTCCAGGGCTATTTTCAAGCCACCTGGTGTGAATCCATGACAAAACTCTACTTAAAACTTTATCTGCAGCAGTTTCTGCAGCCACATCCCCAGCATGGAGTGGAAACTCAGGCAAATCCTGAATTGACAAGATGCAAGCTGCTGGAGCCGGATCTGACTCCACCTGTGGTAATGGCAACCTGCTAAGGCTATCAGCATGGCCCATGTCTTTGCCAGGTTTGTGAACCAGCCTGTAGCTGTAGGCTGACATAAAAATGGACCATCTTAACATTCTAGGGGACAGTATTTGAGGCGTCTGCCTATCTGCTGCCATACAAGTAATCATGGAATTTCTTCACCCCGGCCACAATGGTCAAGGCCTCTTTGTCAATCTGAGTGTAATTTTGCTCAGCTGAGGACAATGTCCTTGAATAATAATAATAGTCCCATCACTAGACAAATGGCTTAGTACAGCCCCCACCCCATAAGGGGATGTGTCACACGCAATGCATACAAACAATATTTCATTAAAATGCATAAGCACTGAATTGGAGGACAGTAGTGATTTTACTGCCTTAAAGCTATTTTCGTGAACCTTGGTTCACTTCCATGGGGTGTTTTTGTCTAAGAGTTGGTGTAACGGCTCTGCCACTGTGGCCTTGTTAGGAAGGAAAGCATGGTAAAAATTAAGGAGACCCAGGAATGCCTGAAGCTCTCCCTTTGACCTGGGGCTTGGAGCCAGCTGAATTGCCTTGGATTCTGCAGGATGGATGCCTTCAGCATCAATATGGAAACCCAGGAACTCAGTGGAAGGGACTCCAATGTTACACTTGTTCCTTTTCAATTTGAGTCCTGCTGTGCAGAACCATTGAAGGACAGCTTTGAGCCTCCTTGCAAGCACCTCAGTAGACTCACCAGCGATGAGCACATCATCAAAATAGGGGCAAACCCCCGGAATGCCCTTGAGCATACGCTCCATAACTCCCTGGAAGATTCCTGGGGTTACACTAACCCTGAATTGGAGGCGTTTGAGTTTAAAAGCTCCCTGTGTGTCACAATTGTTTGTGCAGCCGCTGTGGCCTCATCCACAGGTAACTGCTGATAGGCCTGTGCCAAATCTAACTTAGCAAACACAGTACCCCTTTGCAACGATGCCAAAATGTGGCCAACGATTGGCACTGGGTATGCGTGCTGCTGTAGTGCCTGATTAATGGTGCACTTGTAATCAGTGCAAATCCTGACCTCCCCATTGGCCTTAAGTGGCATGACAATGGGAATTTCCCATTCACCCCATCTACGGGCTCCAGTACCCCCTGACTGACTAGCTTGTCCAGCTCTGCATCGATTTTGTGTTTTAGTGCAAATGGCATTCTATGGGGCTTGATCCTAAGAGGCGTTATGGCAGGATCAAGCTTAAAGGCTATTGGAGGGCCCTTGTACTCTCCCAGGCTCATGTCAAAAACATCTGCAAATTCCTTGCATACTGACGCCAAGTTCGCCGCTTGTGTCTGGTGGATCCTGGTTACTTGAATGCCCAGTGCATCAAACCAATCAAGCCCTATTAAGCTCGTTCTCTGGCCCTCCACCACAATCACATCTAGGGCCCCCGAAAACCCCTTGAATTTGATGGCCAAGGTGGCCTCACCTTTGACGGCTACTCAGAAATTCTGGAAGTCAGTTAGAATGATGTCGGATGGCCTAAGCTTGGCCCACCTCTTGCTGCGGTTGCACATGAACCAGAAAGTCTCCAGGGAAATAATGGATACAGCTGAACTAGTGTCCAGTTCCATCCTTGCAGCTTGACTTGAAGCTGAAGTTTTGACTTAAGAGGGCGGCGAGCTCCAGTGTGGCAAACACTGGAGCAGAACCCTACTCTATGCTGCCCCAGGGCCCCGGTACCTCTCCTGATTGGATCATCTGATTGGTGGTCCCTCTGGTGACCTCTACAGACTGCTGCAATGTGGCTGGATTTTCCGCAGGCCTGACACGTGGCTGTCCGAAACTGGCAGTCCACTTGCTGGTGGCGCCCACCACAGCCCAAACACCGAAGGAAGGGAACTGCCTTGTAAGGGGGCTTCAGTTCCTTGTCATGGTGCCATTGGATCTTGTTGACTTCATGGTTAGAATCGACATCTTCCGAATGCTCAGCATCCTCATGGTGGACGGCTTCCTCATAAGGAGTACTTTTGGCGGGCCACAACACCTTCACGGCCCTGCCGGCGGCTTCATCCGCCATGACTTCTTTTAGGGCTTCCTAGAACGAGAGTCTCTTTTGGGAAAAGTTTTTGTTGAATCTCTCTGCTCCTTAGTCCACAGACGAGTCAGTCTCAAAACCTTTCTTCCAAGTTCGAAAATTGGCACAGGCGCAAAGCTTGTCTCAACGCCGCGATGAATTCTGTGGCCGTCTGGCCAGGTTGTTGAACTCTCTATTTGAAAGCATGCCTCCATGCTATCACAGACAGCTTCGATTGGAAATGGTCGCCAAACCATTTCTTCAGGTCCGTGTAAGTAACGGACACCAGCTGCGCTGGTGCGACTAAGTTCTCTGCAATGTTGAATGTTGCAGACTCGCAGACACAGAGGAGTGTTGCAGCCTTCAGGCCATGTTCGGCAATTTGGTTGGCGCAGAGGTAGTTCTCTACTCTTGAAATTTAGGACAACCTTCTCTCTGCGTGAGTGACATCAAATTCCTTGAGCTTTCCGACTTTTCCGATCTTCTTGGAGACAGCAAGTCTGGCTAGTCAGTGACCGTTACACAGACACACCAATTGAGCAACCTTAAGCAGCATTCAAACAGACACGTGAAACAGTTCAAATAAAATCCCAAAAGTTTGCTCTCAGAAATTTCTTTAAGAATACATTTTTAAAAACTACTTGGGAGCCAAGCAGGAAATAGGGCAAGGTTTTCTATATTTTATATGATATGAGACAGAACTCCTTGTAGCCCAGCTTTTTCTTTTTTTATGTCACAAACCTCAGCTAGCACAAAACTGTAGCAAAGCCATTTCTTTTGTAAAAACAAACCAAAAATCCCTAGTCCTTTGACCAACTGAAACTCAATAGAAGCCCAAAATGAAGCATTTTACGCCAGTTAGGAGCCAATCCACAGTCTCCCAATGCTGTTTTTGGTAATCTGTTTTTTTGGATAATAGCTATCCTTCTGCACAATAGTGCCAGAAGTCTTAATTCTACAATCAGTGATATTAAAGACTGATAAGAAATTCATCAAAAATAGCAAAGTTGCCAAGGAGGGAATGAACAATGCTGAAACCAATCAAAATCATTATGTATCTATGAAATAGATGTTTCTCATGCTCATGGCTGGGAAGAGGATGGCCTTTTTTCTTCTTAACTCAAAAGGTAGGAGCAAGGCATAAAATTTAAACTCTGGGACAGTGTACGCACAAGGCTTGATTTCCATGTGCAGTACATTGATATTCTGCATATATATGGCTGTTTGTATATAAAGAAGCAGATTATATAGCTGGGCTGAGTCTGTGTATCTTCTAATGGAGGGAAACTAATCAAGGAGGGAAGCAACCTAGAACTAAGGAGAAATTTCTGGACAGTGAGAACAATCAACCAGTGAAATGCCTTACCTTCAGAAGTCGTAGCTGCTCCATCACTGGAGGTTTTTAAGAAGAGTTTGGACAACCATTTGTCCAGAATGGTATAGGGTTCCTGCTTGCGTAGGTGGTTGGACTAGAAGACCTCAAAGGTCCCTTGCAAATCTGTTATTCTGTTTTGTTCTCTACTGTTAGCTAATTACTGAAGACAGGGTTCAATTTTTGGAAAGCAGATGTTTACACAGAAGGCTGCTACTTGCCATTCCTGATGAATTTTATCTATAATTAGGCCAGAATCTAGTCTAAAATGGATCAGATAATTCCTGTCACCCAAGAATGCTTCTAACAAAATGACCACTAGTCTCAAACCTTTGAGGGAAATCTTGGCTTTGTAACTAGGCAAATTGTTGTGATAAACTTTATGGCTTGACTTTTTTTAGAATAATCAAACCATTATATTTTTAATGGCATCTTAATGAACCACGTCATGTTATAGCTTCTTCACTAATAATTTTATTCATTTAGAAATCCTAAATAGCTATCCAGAATAGTTACAGCACTCCTTTATATCCCCTAATCCCTTGATTAGCTTGAATTAGTTATGATTGGTAAGGAGCAGAGGAATAAGAGTTTAGAGCAAATTGCCCCATTTTGCTGATATCCTCAGACCACAAAGCACCAACCTCATCAACATGGTGAATTGGACATCTCATATGGAATTGTAACAATGGCTGCACCTGGACTGCTAGGGAGATGAGCAATTGTATCATCAAAGTATTTGACAGATGACACCAGACTTCCTGCTCTAGATGACGTTAAAATCTGTACAACTCAGAAAAGCTCTCTGAGTAGCTACTCAAGGATAAAATTGAAGCAGCAAAGTTAAGTCTTCTGCTGCTCTCACTGCCATTCAGGTGGTGAGATTATGTGTGTTCAATTGGTTTCACATCAGGTTGCCCACCACTGGTGTACAAGCTATTGTCTTATCTGTTTCTTTGCTTGGAGCTTTATCATAAACTAGGGAACAGCTTATCCTCCAGAGCATCAGAGGGAGCACTCAGGAGTGATTTTGTCAATGACCCATAATATTTCACATTTCCACAGTAAAACCAAGAACGTGACAGGATCATTAGCTTCAGCTACTGGGACAGTCCTCTCAGCATTCAGTGAATTCTAAAAGTCTCTGAAGGAGGACCATTTGGATAGTTTTTCCACCTGGCAAAGGAGACTGAAGATAATGAAATCAACTTTCACCACAAAATGGCCTACTCATCCCTGCAATTATTATAATCCCATTAATATCCAGCAGATTGTGTTTGACCTTGAGGCAGGTAATTAAGTCAGTAGTCCACTTCCCAGAGCCTCAGTATAAATATTAAAATAACCCAGGAACACTTAATCCCAAAATCATACCTATGGTCGGTCAGGGATGCTGTTGGCCAATAGGGTGAATAGTGTATTAACACCAGATCCTATCTAACTCTTTAGTCCAGTAAAAGAAGAGTGAAGAAAGCAAGATGGGCTTTCAAGGCAACTTTCTTTGAGATCATCCCATTGCACAACTGTGATGAGGAGGAAGAGATTGGGGAATCTCCCTGAACAGGGAGAAGAGTTGAAGCTGAACTGCACTTGCTTTGCTTCAATGTCTTAGTAATTTCCTTGCCTCTTAGGAATGCATTGATTTTCTCCATCTCATTTCCCTCCAATCTGTCTTCTACCATTCCTAGGAAATATCTCAAAGTCTTTTTAAAAAAATAAAAAAATTGTATTTTTCTAATTGGAAAACTGAATGTCCATTCAACTGTTGAAACATTTCTGAGAAATGCATTGGTTCTAAATTGTCTAAATGACTGCATATTTGCCTTTTAATAAGGGTTTGTGGCCATTTTATGAATCATATTTATCGCAAAGTTATCAGCTTTGGTGAGCTGAATCCAACTGGTTAAGAAATGAGTGCAGAAGACCAACATTAAAGTCTTTTTTTAAAGGTAACTACAGGATCTAGAGTCAGTTTGATGTAATCATTAAGGCAGCAGGCTAGAAACTGGGAGACTGTGAGTTCTAGAACTGTCTTAGGCACAAAGCCAGCCAGGTGACTTTGGGCTGGTGCCTGTCTCTCAGCCCTAGGAAAGAGGCAATGTCAAATCATTTTCAAAATCTTGCTAAGAAAGCTACAAAGACTTGTCCAGGGAGTTGCTAGGAGTGAACACTGACTCAAAGGCACACAGACACACAGACACACAGTTACACACAAAAACAAAAACACATCAAGATTTAAAACTGGATTGAGAAATTTTAGTGAAGAAGAAGTAACACCTGTGCATTCTTATATACATAAATGTATACATTACATACTATATACCATGTACTAGAGAGACTGAAAGGGACGCGGTGGCTCAGTGGGTGAGGACGCTGAGCTTGTCGATCAGAAGGTCGGCAGTTTGGCGGGTCGAATCCCGAGTGCCGTGTAACAGAGTGAGCGCCTGTTACTCGTCCCAGCTTCTGCCAACCTAGCAGTTCGAAAGCACGTAAAAATGCAAGTAGAAAAATAGGGACCACTACAGTGAGAAGGTAACAGCGTTCCGTGTGCCTTTGGCGTCTAGTCATGCTGGCCACATGACCATGGAGACATCCTCGGACAAGCGCTGGCTCTTTAGCTTTGAAACGGAGATGAGCACTGGCCCCTAGAGTCGGAAACGACTAGCACGCATGTGCGAGGGAACCTTTACCTTTACCTTTTAGAGAGACAGAGAGAGAGACAGAAAGAGAGACTGACAGTTTGGCATAGTGGTCGGTTAAAGGCACTGGCTCTAAAACATAAAATCATTAATTTCAGTCTCATCTTAGGCATGAAGCCAGCTGAGTAACCTTGGGCCAGTCACTCACTCTCAGCTCTAGGAAAAGGACAAGGGCAAACCATTTACAACAACAACAAGAAGAAGAAGAAATTCCAAGAAAACTGCAGGGACTAATCCATGCATTTACTAGCAGTCAAAAACTTATTTGAAGGCATGTGTGGCACACACAATCCGTACAGCATTCCTTTTATTCTGAGTTAGAATGGTCCCGACAGTCCTCTTGCCCAAGGTCTGAGATGGCCTGTTTACTGCTTACTGGAGGACATCTGTGCCTCTGTCTGATCAAAATGAGCCTGTAGGAGGCAAGCATTTTCGTGTGTGACCATCCTTTGCTCAAATATTCTTATCAGCACACAGGAAGAGCCTGCAGGAAGGCAGGGACCTTGGGGCAAATTCTCTCTTGACTGCAAGAGAGAACAGAGCCTCATCCATTTTGAGTTCAGATGGCAACAGCAACCAAAAGGAAGGTATTCCCAACATCTGATCTCCCTTTCACTTCTTGCACCTCCCACCACACAGATCCCTGCCCTAGCTTTCAAGCTTCTGGGGGACACACATGTTGTTGTAGTAGCAATGTTCTTTAACAAGTCTAGAGGTAAGGACAACAATTGCCATAGTTTGAAGTTGAGAAGAAAGGAAGGCAGCAGGCAATAGAAAGATCCCCCTACTCTACTCCTTGCTCCCCTGACTACAGGAGAACCATGTGAAGGTAGCAAATTTGCTGTCTTCTTTTCAAGGCATGGTAAATAGACCACAGGGTGCTGGGTGGGATTTTTTATTTTGTCCCTGTCTTGGGTGGGCAAAAGTTCTAAGTACCTTTTGTAATGGTCCTTCAATTATGACACCAAGAGGGGAGGGAGATGCTGCTAACCTATTACTAAAGGTATTTTCCATATTGATCTTTAAAAGCAGCTGTAAAGCAGGGCACAAGCACTGCTTCAGGAAAGAATGTAGGTAGTTAAATTGTATTTTAATTGTGTGCTGTTGCATATTGCCATTATTTTATCTTAAAACTTTGTACATTGAGTTTCCATGTCATTTTCAGCTATAATCTGCCAAGAAATCCCCAAACCAAGGGTAATTATTTTTGTTTACTTTGCACATCAAAATACATCGAATTATTTCCCATTTGATGCGTGTGGTATCCATGCCATTAAAAAAATCAGCCACAGGATGTTTGTAGTAGTGCTGCATTTTTGGAAATGAAACTTCATTCTCATTACCACACCATCATCATCAAGAATAATTGTAACCCAATTTTTTACCCAAACAGGCTCGTGGAGTTAATTACATACAAATGGTGTATACCTTCGCATGAAGCCTTACAATGGGGGCATCAAAAAAGGAAGGGGAACAAAACAACTCAGCCCTCAATTTAAATACCTGGATGGAAGATTGCAGGGATCTGAGAACTATAAGCTAGACTGGGAGATTGGAAAAACAGCCCAAAGAAAGCAGTGGCAAACCTCTCTCATTCTGCTGCCAAGAAAGCTATGGAGTTTTACATCATCAATAAAATTTAACTTCAAATTGCCACCTGGATATAGTTCAAAGAAATACAGATTGGAAGGGACCCAAACTCCTGCTCTCTGCATGAATCCTCATATTATCTTGGACCAATGATTGTCCATTTTTTTTATTGAAAACTTCCAGGGATGAAACATCCATGTTTTTACTCACTGGTTCTTCTCTTACATTCAGGTGTCTGGTGAAGAAACCTATGCACCCTTCCCTGTGACTATGTCTCCCCTTAACCTTCTCTTCTTTAGGGTAAATATACCAAGTTCCCTTAACCATTCTTCATAGGATTTAACCTCCAGGTCTCTTACCGTATTTATTACCGCTCTCTGCAATCTTTCCAGTTCTCAGTGTCCTTTACCTATTATGATCTGGATGCAGTATTCCAAGTTGCAACACAGACTGTAGTTTCACTTTCTATGAAGTTGACACTGTACTTCTATTGATGCAGTCAAAAACTGCATTGGCTCTTTGGGCAGCTGAGGCATATTGCTGGCTCATGCTTAATCCATGGTCTAACAAGAGATCCCAAATCTTTTCATAAGTACTATGCTAAGCTAGGCACTGCCTGTGTTGTGCATGTGCATGTGGTTTTTCTTGCCTTTGTGCGGGATCGAACATTTATTACTGAGTTACACTTTGTTGGATAAATACCAGTGTTCAAGTCTATTAAAGACCCTTTTTAATCTTGCCCTTATTTTCTAGGGTATTAGCAATTCCCTTAATCACCATCCCCACCCATTGTGTCATCTGCAAATGTTATTTCTCCTTTAGATCACTGATGAAGCTGTTAAAGTGTAACAGCTGAACTCAGGATGAAACCCTGAGATAGCCCACTGAATATTTCCTTGCACGTGGCAGATTCCATGCATTGGCTGCAACCGTTCAAGCAACTGGGAGTCCATTCGGTAGTAGGACCATCCATCCAAATGTTCCAGTTTATCAAGAAGGAGGCTATAGTCTAATTTATCAAATGCCTCCCTGAAGACTAAGTTCCTGGTTCTAAATCCATATCCACAGCATTCTTTTCGTCCGCTCATATAATCACATTATCAAAGAAAGAAGTAAGATTCTTTAGCATAACCAGTTTTTAACAAATTCAGGTTAATTTTCGGTGATCACCTAGTACAGGGGTGTCAAACTGCCGGCCTGTGGGCCAATTGCATCATATGGAGGCCATGCCCACCCCAGCTCTGGCAATGCAAAAAAAGTCACAACACATCATGTGATGCGGCGAGTTTGACACCGGTGACCTAGAATGTTTCTAAGTGTTTACAAGACCATTGCTTGGATTTTTTTTCCTAGGATTTTCTCAGGATTTTCTTATTGATGTCAAGCTGATTGGTCTGTGGTTTTCCAGGTCTACTTTTTTCCCTCCTTTTAAAATATTGGAATACACTGACTCTTTCCCAGTCTTTTGGCATTTCCCCTATTATATGGGATTGCAGTCAGTGGCTCTGAAATGGCACATTCCAGTTGCTTTAACACCTTGGGATGTAATCCATCTGGTCCAAGAAACTTTTATTCATTCATGGCAACCAGATGTTCTTTCACCTATTTTGATCTACGTTTCTCTTCTACTCCTCACAGTGACACTTCTGACAAGTTGGACTGTTTTTTCTTTTTGTGAGAAGACAGATACAAGGAAAGAATTAAGCAGTTCAGCCTTCTCCTTATTGCCCGTCAGCATCATGGCATCTTCTTCAACCTGCGGACCAATTGTTTCCTTGACTTTCTTCTTGTTCCAAATGCATACCAAAAAACCATTTTTCTTATTTTTGGCACTCACAACAAGCCTTGGCTCATGTTGAACCTAAGCCTTCCTAACCCTATACTTCCTGATATTCTGCTTCTGTTATATTCCTCTCTTTCTATTGTCCATTTCTTTTATCAGTGTATCAGAATGCAACCATACTGTTCTCATTAGGTATCTTCCCTTTTTTTTAAAAAAAAATCTTATTTATTGGGGTCTTAGTTAAATCTTTTTTTTCAGAATTTCACCTCCAGATTTAGTTAAAAATGTTTTCACATGATGTCTTCCAAAGACATTTTATCCCAATTTTTGTGAAATGCAACCCATATCTTGTCAGAAGCTCTTCTTGCAGATAAAGATTGTGGTTTTAAGAATCCAAAGTTTTCTCAATAATGTCATCCCTTGGGTCACTGGTTCCCCTCTCCCCAGAATACCATATTCCTTCCTCAGACCATGTTTCATCAGTGGGAAGTAAGGATGAAAACACACCATCTGTACTTTAAGATAAATCTAATTGCCTTCAGTGTTGGAAATACAATGGTCTCTGGCTATAATTTGAACCAAGTACTTGTAAAGTTTTCAAAGATTCCAAATAATCTCAATAATTGTGTCCATTGTGGTACATATTCAATCTTATTTTCATTCAAATAAAAGAGATTTAAAAATATACCCAACGATACAACTAAAAATCAAGAAAATAACCCTGTTCCATACTCAATCAATCAATTAATTATGGTGGCTGCCCAATTAGAAAGGACAAATTCTGAGATAAAAATTCAATATTTTTTGAGGGAGATGGGTGATTAGGAAATATGAAATATAAATAAAGAAACAAACATTCATATAATTCAAAGAGAGAACTTTGGAACTTCAGCATTCATTAAAAAATGGTCTTGACTTTTTTTTTCTGAAATATCTTAATATTTTAATTAATATACACATTCTTCTTAAAATATATCCCAGTTCCGAGATTACCTTCCTTTTTCACATTTTTTTTGTTCTATCTACATTTTCAACCATTTATTAATATGTGATAACTTGAAATATTCACTGTGACAAACAAAAGTATTTTCCAAGGAATAATTATTCCCAAATATTTAAAGAGAGATAATGCAAAATACGAAATGTCATTTTGCACATATTTTCATGGAAGCCTTATTGTCTAGTTAAATTAGGTAAAGACTTTTGACACTAATTAAGACCCAGATATTACAACAATTTGATTTTCAGTGACTTGTATACAATTGAGATCAGAATTTCCACTGCTAAGCAACATGGTTGAGTCATGCTCAGTTTTATGACCTTTTTTGCCATGGTTGTTAAGCAAATCACTGAAGTTGTTAAATGAATCACATGGTCTTTAAGCAAATCCAGCGTCCCCCATTGAATCTACTTGCCAGAAGGCAGCTGGGAAGGTCACAAATGGCTACCACATGACCCTGGGGTGCTGCAACCATTGTAAACACATGTTGGTTGGCAAGAGTTCGAATTCTGATCACATGGTTGTGGGGCTGCTGTGATGGTCAGAAGTGCTAGGATTGATCATGTCACTTTTCCAGTGCAGTTGTAACTTTAAATAGTCATTAAAAGAATAGTTGTAAATTGAGGATTATCTCTATTTGGAGTGACACTATATAATCAAATAGGTTGAGTCAAAGATAAAACCAAATTAACTATGAGGGGCAATAACATACATCCTTGACAAGATCTATAATGCATTTTGGATGTGGAGGGAAGCAATAATCTCATTTGTAATGATTTGTGCAGAAGGCCTTGAAGAATACATTTTAATTCAATACATTTAATTTAATTTTAATTTGTACCATATTAGAGCATTTTTTTCCTGCATCCAGCACAGCTACTACTCTGATTTCAAGATAATAAAACTGAATTGTGAGAATATCCTCCAGTCAGCTACTTACGATCAGAAGCTTGGCATCCTTTCATAACACCAGATGGTGCAACCGACATGCTAAAGTTGCAGTGGAAATTTTGCTTCCACATTTCACAAGAAAATTAGGTGATAGCTCACACAATTTACTCACTAATGATAACCGTTATGCTTGCCTCACACAATGATAAGAGGAAGGCCCTTTTCCAAAAGACTCATTAAATATCTCTAACAATATCTACAATAATAATTCTTTGTATTTTTTTAGACCATTCCGAAGGAAATGGCCCAGGGAGCTTTCCAGATTTCATAGAATCCGTTATATCAAAGATTAAATTACCTCATGCCATATTAAACGTGAAGCTAATTTTTTTTTTGAAAGAGTGTAAGAAATTGCTGGAACGTATTTATTTATCAATCAATCAAACTTATATAGCTGGTCATCTACCAAAACAATCTCTGGGCAAAAACAAAATAAAAACATAATACAATAAAGAGATCATTTAAAACACTTTCAGTCTTCACTACAGATGTCTCCACATCTGTACAGCAGAGATATATAAAAATTGAAAGTTGCAGTACTGTGTCTATAGTCTCTTATTATAGTTGTTATGTAACATGTTCCAGTTATTTCAATCATGAAACCAACAATTATTCTGTTTATGGAATGTATGTTTAATGCATTTTAATTGATATTCCATGAAACATTAATGTTTATTTTATTTATTAGATTTTTATCCCTCCTGGGATATTCGCGTCAGCAAAAGGCAGCATATATTACATACCTAATGCCCCAAACCCTATTTTGATGGGGTGGGCTGTTAAGAGAATACCAGTTCAAAGTCACTCATCTTAGATGTTTTGAACTTAGCACCTTAACCACTACACTAAACTGCCTTTCACATTTAGCATTCTAGCATATTAAAAGGAACTCTACAACTCTACAGAGTGTATAGATCTCATTGGCTTTCTTGCAGTTAATTTCAAAATTTTCTTCCCAAATTATTAAAGCAAGATTTTTTCTTCTTCTTCTTCCATGAAAAAAGATTCTCTAGTCCTTTCCCCGTATATGAGCTTTAAACATGCCTGTTTCTGGTTTGCTTATTTAAAAAAAAACAACCTCAAAATCTTTTTGTTGATCAACAAACTGTATTCTTCTAATTGTAATGTATTATGATACCACTAACAGCTGCTGGAGCGCTGCTTAGCCACAGCATGAGATTATAATGGAACCAATAAAATGCTTCTTGATCTGATAAACAATGGGTTGTAATGATGGAATGTAATCAGGAAAAATTTTTGAAAACAAGACCTGTGTTTTGTTTGAATCAGGTACAATTTCCTTCATGTGTCCATCAAATTAAATTAAATGTTTCTCTTCAGGAGCGCCCTATAAACAGTTTGACTTAGAAATATTGCTCTAATCAATTCAAGTGTCTAATAAGAAATAAAAATTCTCAGCATTACATGGTTTGCAAACAAACAAACAAAAAACCCAGCTAAATAACCATATAGAATATCTGACTGCCACCATTTTTAACAGTAAACCTTCAGTATATTGATTATAATTGTTTCCTAATTAATATAGCAATTCTTTTTGTTTGGGCACAATAAATCTGACCAATCAAATTATTTGCAAAATTAAACCTTTGGCCAGGAAAAATATCAGTTTCTTGTCAGGTTTCAATATATTCAGTTTATTAAAAAAAGACTTCTCTTGGATACGAACTCAGGCTTTTAAAATTCTACAGCACAAAGATGTCTTTATATAATAATGAAGAAACACTGATAAAGACCCTGCATGATTCTGGGTCAAAGCTGAAAAAACAAAAATTCCTATTCAAAGCAATGAAGCCCATGCTCATTCATCCAGATTGAAAATTCAAAAAAGTAAAAGTAAAATAAATATTAATCACTTTAAATAAAAAAGAATAAGGTGAAACTGAAAGGAAGTTAAAAATTAAAATAATGACTGTCTACCCAGAAACCTAAAGGAAGTAGCAAAATTTTGCCTGAAGAAAAAAGAGTAACAAAAAACTGAAAAAGAAACAAAGTCTAGCATGAATAATTCAGAATAAAAAGAGCGGGGGAGGGGGGAGAGAAAAAAGGAGGAAAACACCACCGTTTCTCAGAGGACTTCAAGAAGAGATATAGTAACATTAGAGAATTAGTTTCACATTCTCTGCTAAGCTAAAAACATAATGCATATGAAAATTATGTTTAAAATATTTATTAATTTAATTTAAATCCCACCTTTATATTTTTAGAAACAACTCAAGGTGGTGAACATACATAACACTCCTTCCTCCTCCTATTTTCCCCACAACAACCCTGTGAGGTGGATAGGGGTAAGGGAGTGACTGGTCCAAGGTCACCCAGCTGGCTTTCATGCCTGAGGCAGAACTAAAACACACAGCCTCCTGCTGATTGGCCAAAAGCCACCCACTTGACTTTAATGCCCGAGGTGGAACTAGAACTCACAGTCTCCTAGTTTCTAGACTGGTACTTTAACCCACTAGACCAAACTGGCTGTCTATACAAGCATTATCTATTTCAAAATTAGACATAAAACAACATTGTTCTCTTTATATTTACAAAATTTCTGTGAAAACTTACAGACTATTTCATCCTTAGTATAGGATTCTTATTTTCAAATTCTAGGCAGCAATACCATAATCATAATTTGTTTTTTTCAAAACACTTTCCAAAGATAAGTAAAAAGTCACCAGATAAAGAAAGGATATCTTTATCCCTTGTTGTCCCACTGTCTCATAAACATAGTTAAACTCTTTGATTTTTAACTAACTGCATAAGCAAATTAAGAAAGATCATTCTTTTTTTTTTCAAACGTCTTCCAAATAAATTGCCATCTAGGAAAGTTAAAGGTTAACAACAACAACAACAACAACAACAATAAAGTTGGAAGGGACCTTGAAGGTCATCTAGTCCAACTCCCTGCTCAGGCAGGAAGCCCTGCCTATACCATTTCAGACAAAAGGCTGTCCAGTTTCTTCTTAAAAACTTCCAGTGTTGGAGCATTCACCGCTTCTGGAGGCAGGTTGTTCCACTGGTTAGTTGTTCTAACTGTCAGGAAGTTTCTCCTTAGTTCTAGGTTGCTTCTCTCCTTGACTAGTTTCCATCCGTTGTCTCTTGTCCTGCCTTCAGGTCCTTTGGAGATTAGCTTGACTCCCTCTTCTCTGTGGCATCCCCTGAGATATTGAAAGGCTGCTATCATGTCCCCCCTCGTCCTTCTCTTCATCAGACTAGACATTCCCAGTTCCAGCAACCGTTCCTTATATGTTTTAGCCTCCAGTCCCCTGATCATCTTTGTTGCAGAACTTATGTACAGAGCTTTCAAGAAATTTCCCAGATGAATTCAGTTTTTGGTAAGCCTGAAATCTTGATGGAACTCTAATTCTCCACATCTGTAAAATAGGCCCTTTGTGTTTCAGATATTTAGAAAATATCCTAAAATATTCTGCCTATGAGCTTCCCTTTCATAAAACAAATATTGGAAAATCATAAGAGGCCAATGATGGCATTGCTCAAAAATTATAGTAGAAAACCATCAATCATTCATACTGCAAAACTGGCCTTGGCTTTTTTGGGAGCTATCCAAACATAATTAGCTCAGTTACTGAAGCTACTTTTTAAAAAGTTGAGAATTTTAAAGAAAATACTTGATTTTTTTGTTTGAGAAACAAAAATCAAAACTCAAATGAATATTTTGCTATCTAGGGACAGTAGTTGCTAAACTGTTTGACTCAATTATCTCTTTTCTTAGGTCTCAAATAATGTCATTACGCCCCAATGCCAAATTGTAGACTCCATTGTTTTACAGAAGTATACAGAGAATATTTGTAACTCAGGCTGAAGTGCTCTCTGAACTTGGTAGTTTCCTTGCAGATGTTTCATTACCTGACCCAGTAACATCATCAGTGCTGAGAGAGAAAGTGGGGCTTAATCTCTTTTTATATATTAGTGACTTGTCTGGTCAGTGTTAGTGGGACAGTTCTTGGCGGATCCTCAATTACACTGTTGTTTACTGCTTGGTTGTTTGTCTGAAGTTGGTACTTCTTTGATTGGCATATTCTTTACTTCTTAATTGTTAGTCTAGTATTAATCTTAGTGTTAATCTCTTTTACACAAGTGTCTCAGAAACAGCAGTCCAAAACTGGATCCTCTATTTACAAACTGCTTCATTATCCACAGGATATACCCAAATCACTGATTTAGGGGCTGAATATTTCAGCACCCTCACCCTTTCTAAAGAGATAAGTTTTAAAACTCCTGCAAATCTAAATAAGAAATAAGAAAGTTCAGTCCAAACCAGGGGAAACTGGCTTCCAGTGTCTTAAATGATCAATACTATCTACCTCTTCAACACAATTCTAACATGCTATTTTGATTATATCTTATGCACGCTTATTACAGCTCCACTGCTTATTCTAATCTGCCGTATTTCAAAACCAAATGGATGAATGGATGTGTACAGTCAGTGATTCAAAGGTAAGACATCAGCAAACATTTTTTAACTGATGAAAGCCTTTTGCTGCTGTTTCATTTCACAGTGCTGCTTTTTACACATTATATTCTTTATGGAAGGAAAAAAATCCTATCAAGCAAATTCAATCAATAACAATGTTCTATATCTGTCAGAAAGAGAGCTAAAGATAGTACATCAATGGAATACGTTCACACCATGCTTCAAGATTCACTGTGGATGAATTTCAAAATTCTTTGCTTGGATCAGTTGACAGAAATACGTATATAAGTTGGATATTGTCAGTGCTTTTTTTAAAAAAAGAAAAAGGTGCCGGAACTCACACATGTCATACAACCTGCCTTGCCTACCCTACAAGGTTCCATCCAAAAAAGGTGCCGGAACTCCGTTCTGAGCGTTCTATGAGAAAAAAAGCCCTGGATATTGTAATGTAATGTTTAATATAACATAATAATAATAATATATTATATAATAGTATATAATTATATATATTTCTCCAACTTAAAAGAAATTTTCTAATACATAAGATTCCAGATCCCTAAAGAGACCTTCAAAACTTGTATTTGTTGTCCCCAAGTTTGAATTCCAAATTGCCTTTTTTGTCTCCAAATAAGAATTGATTCATTTTAATTAAATACCATTCCTTTTACATTTAATGTTTTTGCAGAGGATTGTCTAATCAGCTTGTCACAGCTTTCAATTAATCCCTTTTTAACAATATTTTTTACAATAATAATGTATGTGTGTTTATTGATAAAACAATGAACTGCAGGATCAATATTGTGGGGAAAAATACTTTATTGAATCAAAGTTCTTTTTGTGAAGGGTTTTAATACTGTATATTAAGAAAACTTGGTGGGAAAAACTAAGCTGGTATAATTTTATAAGTTTGAAAATCAAAGTTATTGATTTATTTAATAATGTTTAAGAGAATATTCATGCTTTACTAAAGTATCAGCCCCAAAGAATCTTGATCTGAGTTTATCAATAAGTACAATTCAATAAAGATTCCTTAATGTTTTTATCAAAGCATATGCCTGTATTAGTAACAAAGAAGAGCAAAAGTCAACAGTATATGCTTGAAATCTGGAATTATTTTTTAAATAAAAGGCAGAATGCACTAGAAAAACATGATTGGTCACCCAACTCCAGTGCACTCTGGATAACAGAATAACACAGGGACCACTTATTTTTATGTCATATTTCAAATACTGTAGTGATTTTTTTTGGGGGGGGGGAATGCGAAAGTTTGCTAATTTGTAACTTTCTTTTTGGTCAGATTCTGTCACAAACTCTTACAGTAATTCAGATCCAGAGAGACTTGTTCAAGTAGTAAGACTGCCAAGGAATTCTGATTGGGCAGTCTTGATTTGTTGTTGTTAGTTGCGAAGTCGTGTCCGACCCATCGCGACCCTATGGACAATGTTCCTCCAGGCCTTCCTGTCCTCTACCATCTTCTGGAGTCCATCTAAGCTCACGCCTACTGCTTCAATGACTCCATCCAGCCACCTCATTCTCTGTCGTCCCCTTCTTCTATTGCCCTCAATCTTTCCCAGCATTAGGCTCTTCTCCAATGAGTCCTTCCTTCTCATTAGGTGGCCAAAGTATTTGAGTTTTAGCTTCAGGATCTGGCCTTCTAAAGAGCAGTCAGGGTTGATCTCCTCTAGGACTGACCGGTTTGATCGCCTTGCAGTCCAAGGAACTCGCAGGAGTCTTCTCCAGCACCATAGTTCAAAGGCTTCAATTCTTTGGCGCTCAGCCTTTCTTATGGTCCAGCTTTCACTGCCATACATTGCAACTGGGAAGACCATAGCCTTGACTATACGCACTTTTGTTGACAGGGTGATGTCTCTGCTTTTTAGTGTGCTGTCTAGATTTGCCATGGCTTTCCTCCCCAGGAGCAAGCGTCTTTTAATTTCTTGGCTACAGTCCCCATCTGCAGTGATCTTGGAGCCCAGGAAAATAAAATCTGTCACTACCTCCATTTCTTCCCCATCTATTTGCCAGGAATTGAGAGGGCCAGATGCCATGATCTTGGTTTTCTTAATGTTTAGTTTCAACCCAGGTTTTGCACTCTCCTTCTTCACCCGCAACAAGAGGCTCTTTAGTTCTTCTTCACTTTCTGCCATTAGAGTGGTATCATCTGCATATCTTAGGTTGTTGATGTTTCTTCCGGCAATCTTAATTCCAACTTTTGATTCATCTAGCCCTGCCTTTCTCATAATGTGCTCTGCATATAAGTTAAATAGGCAAGGCGACAGTATACAGCCTTGCCAGACTCCTTTCCCAATTTTGAACCAATCAGTGGTTCCGTGTCCAGTTCTCACTGTTGCTTCTTGGCCCGCATATAGATTTCTCAAGAGACAAATAAGATGGTCTGGTATGCCCATCTCTTTAAGGACTTGCAAAAGTTTGTTATGATCCACACAATCAAAGGCTTTAGCATAGTCAATGAAGCAGAAGTAGATGTTTTTCTGGAACTCTCTAGCTTTCTCCATGATCCAGCGTATGTTAGCAATTTGATCTCTAGTTCCTCTGCCTCTTCAAAATCCTGCCTGTACTTCTGGTAGTTCTCGATCCACATACTGCTGGAGTCTAGCTTGTAGAATTTTAAGCATAACTTTACTAGCATGAGAAATGAGAGCAATGGTGCGATAGTTTGAACATTCTTTAGCACTGCCTTTCTTTGGAATTGGAATGTAAACTGATCTTTTCCAATCCTGTGGCCACTGTTGAGTTTTCCAAATTTGCTGGCAAATTGAGTGTAGCACTTTTACTGCATCGTCTTTTAAGATTTTGAATAGCTCAGCTGGAATACTGTCACCTCCACTAGCTTTGTTGTTGCTCAGCTTTTCTAAGGCCCACTTCACTTCACATTCTAGGATGTCTGGCTCGAGGTCAGTGACCACCTCATTGTGATTATCAGGGACGTTAAGCTCATTCTTGTATAATTCTTCTGTGTAATTTTGCCACCTCTTCTTAATCTCTTCTGCCTCTGTTAGGTCCCTGCCATTTTGGTCCTTTATCATGCCCATTTTTGCATGAAACGTTCCTTTCATCTCTCCAATTTTCTTGAAAAGATCTCTGGTCCTCCCTATTCTATTGTTTTCTTCTATTTCTTTGCACTGTTCATTTAAGAAGGCATTCTTATCTCTTCTAGCTATTCTCTGGAATTCTGCATTTAATTGGGCATATCTTTCTTTTTCTCCCTTGCCTTTCGCTTCCCTCCTTTCCTCAGATATTTGCAAAGCTTCCTCAGACAGCCATTTTGCTTTCTTGCATTTCTTTTTCTTTGGGATGGTTTTGGTTGCTACCTGTTGTACAATGTTGCGAACCTCTGTCCATAGTTCTTCAGGCACTCTGTCTATCAGATCTAATTCCTTAAATCTATTTGTCACCTCTACTGTATATTCAACAGGGATATGATTTAATTCATACCTGACTGGCCTAGCGCTTTTCCCTACTTTATTTAATGTAAGCCTAAACTTTGCAAGGAGAAGCTCATGGTCTGAGCCACAGTCAGCTCCTGGTCTTGTTTTTACTGACTGTATAGAGCTTCTCCATCTTTGGCTGCAGAGCATATAGTCAATCTGATTTCTGTGTTGACCGTCTGGTGATGTCCATGTGTAAAGCCGTCTCTTGGGTTGTTGGAAAAGAGTGTTTGCTATGACCATCGTATTCTCTTGACAAAATTCTATCAGCCTGTGCCCTGCTTCATTTTGTACTCCAAGGCCAAACTTGCCTGTTATTCCAGTTATCTTTTGGCTTCCTACTTTAGCATTCCAATCCCCCATGATGATAAGGACATCATTTCTGGGTATTAGTTCTATAAGGTGCTGTAGGGCTTCATAGAACCGGTCAATTTCATCCTCTTCAGCACCAGTGGTTGGGGCATAGACTTGGACTACTGTGATATTGAATGGTTTGCCTTGGATTCGAACTGAGATCATTCTGTCATTTTGAGGATTGTATCCCAGTATTGCTTTTCCTATTTTTTTATTGACTATGAAGGCTACTCCATTTCTTCTGAGGGATTCTTGCCCGCAGTAGTATACCTGATGGTCATCTGAATTAAATTCACCCATTCCTGTCCATTTTAGTTCGCTGATACCTAAGATGTCAATGTTTAGTCTTGTCATCTCTTGTTTGACGACGTCCAGCTTTCCTTGATTCATGGATCTTACATTCCAGGTTCCTATGGAGAAAAAATCTTTACAGCATCGGACTTTCCTTTCACCACCAGACATATCCACAGCTGAGCGTCCTTTCGGCTTTGGCCCAGTCGCTTCATTCTTTCTGGCGCTACTAGTACTAGCCCTCTGCTCTTCCCCAGTAGCATATTGGACGCCTTCCGACCTGAGGGGCTCATCTTCCAGCGTCATATCGTTTTGCCTTTTGGTACTGTCCATAGGGTTTTCATGGCAAAGATACTGGAGTGGGTTGCCATTTCCTTCTCCAGTGGATCACGTTTTGTCAGAACTCTCTGCTATGACCTGTCCGTCTTGGGTGGCCCTGCACGGCATAGCTCATAGCTTCATTGAATTACGCAAGCCCCTTCGCCACGACAAGGCAGTAATCCATGAAGGGGCAGTCTTGATAGTTAGTTATTAATATTTAACAAATAAATAAAATAGCCCTGTACTTTAAAAAAAAACATTCCCTGTGCCATTGTTTTAGAGCCAGCTGGACAAAGAGATGGAGAGGAAGCTGCACAGGAAAAGGGTTAGGGTTAGGTATCTGAACCTAAATTCATCAATAAAAGAAAAGGATTTGATTTAGATTTAATAATGAATCTTAATTTTGATGGCACTGACTGCAATTTGTTATGTTATGACATACTATGTGCTATATTTAAGCAATATACACTATGCCTATTTGAATTTTGTAAACTAGCAGCCATCTATTTATTCATTTATTTGATTTTTAAAAATCCAGCCTTTATTACTTGGTAAGTAACTGAAGACGGCAAACATACCTAATATTCCTATTTTCCCCACAACAACAATCCCGTGAGGTGAGTTGGGCTGAGAGAGAGAGAGACTGGTCCAAGGTCACCCAGCTGGCTTTCATGCCTAAGGTGGTACTAGAATTCATGGTCTCCTGGTTTCTAGGCCAGCTCCTTAACCACTACACCAAACTGATAAAACATACAACACACAAACTTCTAAACTTATCAGGGGAAAATTGATAGAACTTAATAATTCTATACTTTTTCTTTAGAAATGTTTCTCAACACATTTCTTTTCTGCAAGTACTAATGCCACTTTTCTTTGGAGAATTATTAGGGGCTGATGCGGCAACCATGTTTAAGGTGTGATGAGCAACATTCCTTTTGTTCCTTCTCCTTGTTCCAAATCTTGTCCATTGCTCCTAATGTGTCTCTGTAGATCAGACTTTCTCGGTCTTTTCACTTAGGAGGGACCCTTGACATAATTTTCAGATCTCTTGCACAAAAACTGCAAAAAATATGAAAACTTCCCAATAAAATTCACTTTTAACCTTCACAATCCACATTTCCTAACATTTACAACACCGAACCAACAGGTCCTCAGCTGAGTAATGAAACTTAAAAATTCCTACACTGGTAGTGCTAGTATTGTTCGCTGAGCAAACTAGACAATTGTGGTTCTGATGCAACCCCAGCTGAGAATGGCTGTTGTAGATAATGCACATTAAAATGTCACCTTTCTTTATTCTAGAAATGCAGATAACTTTCTCCTCCCTCTTTCATTTTTCCAGACTTACGTACATATACCCATTTTATTAGCCCATATAAGTATCTTGAAAGTGTTTTTTCCCCAGGCTGCTATTGTTTTATATTTTGCCCATGTATTTGTGTGTGTGAATGCACACACACAAAAAATGTTACTTTTAATTCTTGAGAGTGGTGTAGGCACCATTCACAGCAACTTTATTTCACTGAACAAAGCTTTTATTTTGACCGTTTTATGTAGTTCTCCGTATTCACATTCCTACATCTTTCCAATGACTTTTTTTAAAAAAATTAAAATCTGGATGGCTAATCTGTAGTTTCCCATCTGCAAATGCATTAATTAGTTGCTTCTCCTCTTTCTGTATACATACAGTGTTTTATCTTCAGTTCTTTTATAATGTAGGTTTCTTAATCTATTTCTCTGTGCAGCTTCAGTTCTTATTACTACCATGCATGAATTCTCAGCTACATTTCCACTATACCTAATGATTAATCTCAAAAAAGGGATCTGTGATTTACTCAATCACATCATTTATAATGTTGAAAGTATTTTCTTTTTGGTACTAATTGTTACTATCAGTAGTCGTTGCATTGCCAAATTTTATTCATTACAGCTGCATTCCATCTGGCTGCTCTTTACATGCTCTTATGTCTGACCTTTCTTAATGCTTCATCTTTTTGCCAATCATCCCTCATTTTATTAATATGGTATTTGCCTTGGTATCTTGGGGACCACAATAGTTGGTGCAGTTTTCTTTGAGGAGACAGTTGCAACTTTGCAGAACTCTACAAAAGTCTGTTGAACTGGTAATTACTATGCAGGTTTTTTTCAGGAATGTCCTGATCTTCAGAGGCATCTGGAGAAAATATGATAGGTTGTCAAACAAAGAAAGAGAAAGCACCCATGAAGCCTGTCATTTTTTCCTCCAAATAAGGTGTTCTTGAAAATCTAAAATGCTCGTTATTCAGAAAAGTTCTACTAAGTTAAATAGGAATTTTCAATAAAGTGCTACAATTCATATATTGCTGAAATTAGAGCAATATTCAATACATTTCCACATACTGTAGTTCTAATATCAGAACCACATATTGTGGTTTTTATTATAAAAGTGGGGGGAAATATGAAGAGATGCATTTAATATTGCTCTAATTTCAAAAAAAAATTATGTTGCTTTGTACAACTAAAAGTTTGATTCATATCTTCAGTTGAACATGCTAGGATTACAAGGATTACGCTGGAAGACCGAATATACCAATCTATCCTGATCTCCTCTACTCATTCCAAGCCACTGATTTTTGGTGGCTAGCTGACTACTTACCAGAGAGGCATAATTTTGAAAAAGGAATACCTATGGCTTTTGCTTGGCTTGCTACTTACTCAAACTGTTTCAGATGAAGTAGTACCAGAATGAAAGCAGCTTGGCTAAAGGGCAAGAATCTCTGCTGTAATTGTTCCTCATTCTACCATCAATTGGAACCAGAGACAATCACTGGCTCACAGTAATCATGACACAGATTTCCCAACAAGCAGACCTGGTGTAAGGTCCCACCCCTATCCACGTCTTAGGAAAGAAGAACTCTTGAAGACAGAATTGTCCAAAAAGGAACTTTTACTAAAACATAATTGTCAGTGGGAAATCTAGACAGGCTCTGAAAACTGTGTTACAGGTTGGTACTTTTAAAGTGTCCCCAAGTGAAACCCCCCTCCCCTCAGTCCATTTGGTCAGTCCCGGATCAATTAAGGTTCAGGTGTCAAAACCTTCCAAGGGAAAAGGGATCTTCCATGCCTTTACAACATTTCCTTCCTCCCTTTCAGATTCTAATCGGAGATACAAACCAGATCTCTCCCCACCTCCCTTTTTTTGTTCTTCTCAGTTCAAAGATTCTTCCCCTGGTCTGATGATGGCCTCCAGGCAGGCTGAAATAAACACCCTTGCAACAAATGGATAGGGATGGCCAATTAACATCTTCTCTTCTCCTCCTTGGGAATGGCAGAATCCAGTGAGGGGTGTAAGATTTTAGAACGTACAGATAGGGATTTATGAATGGGATATAAATGGATTCTGACACCTGGATAGGCTATTCGGACAACAGAAGGATGGCCAAAGTGAGACAGTATGAATCTGGAACCTCATTTTGTAAGTCACCCAGTGTCACTTCAACAGAGAGATGGATATAAATGTAATAGATAGATAGATAGATAGATAGATAGATAGATAGATAGATAGATAGATAGATATAGAGCCTTGGTGGAGCAGTGGGCTAATGCCTCCTTAAGGAACACCAGCTGCCTGCAATTAGTGCAGGTTCGCATCCCACCAGGCTCAAGGTTGACTCAGCCTTCCATCCTTCCGAGGTAGGTAAAATGAGGACCCAGATTGTTGGGGGCAATAAGCTGACTTTGTAATAATGCCGCTTGGGTGTGTGTGTGAAAGCCCTAATAAGCAGGCATATAAATAGAATGAAGGCTACTGCTAAGCTTGTAAGCCGCCCTGAGTCTTCGGAGAAGGGCGGGATATAAATGGAATTAAAATTAAAATTAAAATACAGGGCTTTTTTTTCTCATAGAACGCTCAGAACGGAGTTCCGGCACCTTTTTTGGATAGAACCTTGTAGGGTAGGCAAGGTGGGTTGTACGACATGTGTGAGTTCCGGCACCTTTTTCTTTTACAAAAAAGCACTGGATAGATAGATAGATAGATAGATAGATAGATAGATAGATAGATAGATAGATAGATAGATAGATGATAGATAGATAGATAGATAGATAGATAGATAGATAGATAGATAGATAGATAGAGTAGATACAGTACATAGATATGGATAGATAGGTACAGTAGATATAGATAGATAGATACAGTAGATAAAGTACATAAATACAAATAGATAGATAGATAGATAGATAGATAGATAGATAGATAGACAGATAGATCTTATGTTCCACCAAACCCCATTGAAAACTTCAACAACTAAAGTTGTGCCTAGAGTTTTCCTAACAAACTAATCACTTGTCAGACTTTTTTTCCCCATATACAGTGTTATTCCTGACCCTATAGTTAATACTATCATATAAAGATCTTGACTGCTTACAATTATTGACAAGATTACTGACAAACAAGGGCGGTTTTGCACAGTAGTGACCTTCAATTACAAAACAAAATAATGGTATTGCAGCAACCACAATTTTAACATACTGAAAACCCTTTATCAGTTTTGTTTTCATAGAGAAGGTAAAATTATCCAAATATTTTGTAAAAGGAGAGCAATCTTTTAAGAACATCTTTTAAAGTATAACTCAGCTAAAATGACAGTGATTAACTTCCATTTGTCTTACTGAGGAGTTGTTGTTCTTAAATGATATTCTCTATAGTTTAATATTAGAAAGTTTGCAAATTCAGGACAATAGCATATCTAGGAACTTACCATTATTTATTTATTAAATAATTATTAAATACTATGACCGTTATCATATTGAGTTTGCCTTTAATGAACATTCATTGCTTAAAGAAGTTGAAAGTTCTCTCTTCCTTTCTCTCCAGAAAATTTTGCTTTTTATTGTGTTTAGAAGATAAGTAAACATTTCTAAATGAGAAAGCCTAATAAATTTCCATAAAATTAAGTCCTTCCAGTCCACAATATTCCAAAATAAATACAATATAGACATCCAACTGACAGTAAAGTAAGTTGTACACACACAGCAAGAAAGGACATTTCAAGCCCTTGCCACCTGACAAAATACGTAAGTGCCCATGTCAAACTCTCGCTTTTGTGACACCACTCAATAGGTGAGCCTTCATTCTTCCTGATACTTAGCAGTAGAGCTGCTAAGAGACCAAACTATAAGTCAATCTTTGCAGATTGAGTCTTGCCCCAGGCACAATTGCTCTAGGTGGCTTTCAATATGCACTGCCTCACTCCAGAAATAGTATTGGATCTGCAACACAAAGAGGATGAAGAGGAAGGAAGGGAGGGAGGGAGGGAGGGAGAGAGGGAGGAAGGGAGGAGGAGGAGGAGGAGGAGGAGGAGGAGGAGGAGGAGGAGGAATAATAATGACCTAGCTTAAGGGTTGTTGTGAAAATTAGAATCTTCAAGGGTCACAGTGTGGCTAAGCCTGATTAATGTCTGAAAGGAAACAATAAATATGACTCAGAGACAGACTATAATACATACAAATATGCTAGTCTGCATATAAAAGATGAAGAACATTAGCAGTCTTTCAGAATCCTTCTTTCCGTGGCTCACAACATAACACTTCACAATCCAATTTTCCTCAGTCTAGATTCCTTCTAATGATTTTAGTCTTTATCTTCCTGCCAGTATTGTACATAGTCAGAAATGATAGATATTGCAGGCCAAAACATTGGGAGGGATCTAGGCTGAGTGGAGCTACTGGGAGCACTATGCAGTACAGACATTTAAAATTCACTCCTCCCATTTTCCTTCAATGCAGGGGAAAAGTTAAATATTTCAAACATATATATGCATGCTGAATGAAAAGAAATGATTGGCTACCCAAGGTGAAATCGAATCAGGACTATTAAGCAAGTAACTGACACAGAAAAATGCTGACTCAAGTGATCAATGGATCAAGACTGCCCAACTGCTTTTCAATCAGCATTCATAAGCATGCAAATATAATACACTCGCAACTGAAATAGCCACTTGCACACAAATAAATGTTTTCTACGACTGGCTGTTCTGTGGAAAAATAAATCAATAAAACTACAAGTTGTTATCAATCCAAAGTGGAGCCTGGGATTGCATGGATAGGTTCAAAGGTCACAGATCTCCTGAGGACATAGGATCCCCAAATTGTGATCCCTCTACTTGCTCCATTTTCTCTACCAAGCCTGCCCTGGGTTGCTGCTTGCTAACAGACAGACAGATCAGGCCCTTAAATGCAACAGAGAGAGAGAAACTGAAAGGAAATAATTTGTGAGACCACTTTGCCTTCTAACATTATTCTATACTGAGGTAAATGTATGGCCCTTTTCACTCAATAGGGATGGTGCAGTGACTCAGCAGTCCAGATGTTAGGCTTGTCAGCTGGAAAGCCAGCAGCCCACGTTCGAGACCTAAGTGCCACATTATGGGGCAATCACCCATCTTTGCCCCAGCTCCTACCAACCCAGCAGTATGCAAATGCATGTAGATAAATAGTTACCACTTCAGTGGGAAAGTAACAGAGCTCCTTGACATCATGCTGGCTACAGGACTGAGGAAATGTCTTCGGACAGCACTGGCTCAATGCCTTTGAAGCAGGTAGGAGCACTGCTCCATACAGTCAGCAACGACTAGCAGAGTAATATTAGCATTAGATACTGTGATTTTATATATATATTTACTCAATATGATTTATCACGCTATGTTTTTTCTTTATTGTTATTTCTTTCACTTTTTTCTTAAAGCACCTTTTTGTTAATTTAAAAGCAATTAAAAATAATTAAAAAACTTATTGTATAACACATTTGAGTGTTAATGTTTTTCTTTCAACATATGAAATATGGTTTATGTTGGTTCTCCTATTTCAGGCCATGAATAATTTATCTTTATATAATAGCAAATTACTTTGTCTTTACATATAGCAGAAGAGCTACAGTGGATAAATTCTGATCCCCAAGAATTCTGAGGTTTGAAAGTAAGGGGGTGTTTTTTTAAGGAAAAAGTGAATAGACCTAGAACTTTATTCATATTTGACCATTTTTAGGCAAATTATAGTTTTTCCCCTCTGTACCTTTGATTCGCTACATCATATATTTTCTTTGAAAGTCCTGTATAAAAGGGTCAAAACTGTAGAAGACATGTAAAGTGAGAATGACCAATTCTTCCCAGACACTTCAAAAGCACTACTTTCCAACCATCCATCCATCCATCCCTCTTCTCTCTCTCTCTTTCTTTCTTTCTTTCTTTCTTTCTTTCTTTCTTTCTTTCTTTCTTTCTTTCCTTCCTTCCTTCCTTCCTTCCTTCCCTCCTTCCTTCCTTCCTTCCTTCCTTCCTTCCTTCCTTCCTTCTTTCCTTTCTGGAATTAAGTGGATGAAAGCTGCTTGGGATAATCATGTGATTTTAATCAAACTACTAACTTCTAACCAAGGAAAGTAACTTTCCTGAAGAATTAAGGTAGAAATTAACCTGCTCTTCTTGCCAGCGCATTCAGTAAAAGTTCCAGTTGATTCTCTTCACAAGCAATCTAGATGTAATTATTCTGTATAAATACAAATACTTCTTTAAAAACTCCTTTCAAGTCTTCTAAGGTAACCAAGTTTTCCTGGAAATAAACACTAAGTATTAGCAGTGCTAATAGTAATCTAAGGATAAAACATTAAAAGCCAGTTAATTCACCACAAGGAAAAAAAATACATGCTGGCATAGATTCTACAGATGAAAAGAAATAATTTCAAACCGATTCAAACATTGGAGATATGATGCCTAAACTAGGAGAAAGCTGGACTTTTTAAAAAAAAAATAAGTAGCATATGTGAATCATAGAGCCAGTGAGACAGTGAGTGACACAGCTTGATGTAACCTTTATGTCAACTTGCTAGTAATTGCTTGTGATTTGAACTTTGGCAAGTATAATCTCCAGCCATATGTCCTCCTCTTATTAGACGACTTTGAGCACCAACCTTCTTAATAGACAATTGTCTCACATGAAGTATATCCGCAAAACAGTAACTGCTCCAAATAATGACATTTCATACATTAATTAAACAAAGCTGAGTGTTATTTTCTTTTCTTGCCTTAGATGTAAATTAGGAGCTGGGTAGCTGGGCTATGTAATGCTGCAATTCCACTGAACTGAAGAGCAGCTTACTTCAATGTAAAGATCCTAGTAATGGCATCTTTCTGAATCTATCATTGCAAGACACATGATGGTGTAAGACTAAATAATTGTACACTAAGACTAGCACAAGCAAGAGAACTCAGCAAAAGAGGTATTGGTGATCAGTCCATTGGATCTTGTCATAGTTACTCCTTTCCCCTTGCACAATTGTACACAGTGTACACTTCTGTCGTGGCAGCATGTCAGAACGCAATTAATGTTGCTAGTTTCTGGGCAAGATCTCTTTAATTTGTACATATTTTAATTTTGTATTTTATATTTTAAATGTTATGTCACATAATATGCCTTGTTTTAATTGTGATGCTTCTGACACAAATAAACAAACAAGCCTGCACAAATTACTTGATTGTTAAGATAATATGGAAGACTTTGTCTTTAAAACAACCATTTGCATCTCCGGGAACAAGACCTTTATGTTACTTTTTCCCCCTATTCATTCTCTACAATTCCTTCATGAAGCTCAAGACAATGTCCTTAATTCAAGAGAATGACTTCCAGTAATGCAGTAAATTTAGCAGATGAGGTTTTTAAAAGGGATAGGAACTGGAGGGCAAAGGCGGAGAGTTTTGTTTCAGCACCTAATGGGCATGAGGGGAGATCAAGATTTTTTTTATTTTCTTTATTGAAAAAAATGTGAGTTTAGAATAACAAAATAACAGAATAACAGAGCTGGAAGGGACCTTGGAGTCCTTCTAAGCCAACTCCCTGCTCAAGCAGGAGACCCTAGGCCAGGAGTAGGCAACCTCGGCTCCTTTATGACTCATGGACTTCAATTCCCAGAATTCCTGAGCCAGCCATGCTGAGTTGAAGTCCATGAGTCATAAAAGAGCCGAGGTTGCCTACCTCTGCCCTAGGCCTTTCCAGACAAGTGGCTGTCTAGTCTCTTCTTAAAAGCCTCCAGTGAAGGAGCACCCACAACTTCTGAAGGCAAATCTGTTCCCCTGATTCATTGTTGTAACTGTCAGGAAAGGTCTCCTTAATTCCAGGTTGCTTCTCTCCTTGATTAGTTTCCATCTATTGTTTCTGTCTTGCCTTTTGGCACTTTGGAAAATATTTGTGGCAACCCTTCAAATATTGGAACACTGATATCAGTGTTTTGATAGCAGTGTTCCAACAGTTGGAATAGTTATATTCCAAATATTGGAAATATGGGGGAATAGTCCCCCAGAAATGATTCTAATATTTGGAATAGTTTCTGGGGGATGGAGATGGATTAAGCAAGGGAAATGATTTTTAGAAGCTCCTCCTGAAGCTGCTGTTTTTCAATGCAGTGTTTAGCTGCCCAGAGTCATATATTTAAAATGGGCAGCAAAATAAATTGGGGGGGGGGAATTAACTTTCCACCCTGTTTGTAATAGCAGTTAAGTATAAGAAGACTAGGAAAGGTGGTAATTTAACATGCAAGAATTCTTCAAAGGAGCTAAACAAAATTAAACTCAGTCTGAAATACCAAAAGTGCTCCTGAACTAGCATTTTTCAATAGGAAAGAAGCTTGAAAATAGTTCATAGAATGCTCCGGGCAACAACAAAAATGATTATTACTCATCATTCTATGTGCAAAATATACATATACAGCTATATTCCATTCTGAGAAACATTAAATGGCCTAGATATACTGTATGGGGAAAATGGCATTTTCCAAGGCTGTAAGGCTTCTGCAAAAGATCTGCTGTTAGGTGTGTAGGACTAGTGCAACTGTATTGCAAATGATTACTGTGGATCTCTGAAACTTGCTACTTTTCAAGCTTTTTGCGTTTTTTGCTGATCACTATATTGCAGGAAATGAAAGTTGTTCTGATCTATTTGATCTGTTTGCAAACAAGCTGTATTTCCGAAGTTATGTGCAGGAATTTTTGGAATCAATGACAGATGCAACTCTTGGCGTTGATGTGAAGATACCCAACAGGATTGTACCAAAACCCAGTTATTGTGTGAAATAAAGTTCTTTTCACTTTCTCCTATCCTGAACTTCCTAACAGATGGGTGCTTTGTCTCTGTTAATAGGCCACAGATCCAAATTCTATAAATAATTTCACTCTCCCCACAACTACATTTTCCTTGTTTATTTTTTTTATTACTTTTGTGTTTCAAAATAAAACAGCTGAATGAGAACAGCTGCAATGAAATAACTCATTAGTAGACATATGGCATATGTTTGTTAGATTAGTGTTTCAAATATAACAAAGTGCTTCAATTTTAATTCAAAGAATGGAGGGAGAAAACAGCAGAGAGAACTTTTTGTATGCATTTTTTCACATTATAGTCTATTCCCCTAGCTCAGGGGTAGGCAACCTCGGCTCTTTTATGACTCATGGACTTCAACTCCCAAAATTCCTGAGTCAGCTGACTCAGTAATTCTGGGAGTTGAAGTCCATGAGTCATAAAAGAGCCAAGGTTGCCTACCCCTGCCCTAGCTAAACAGTTCAGATTGTAGGCTCTCCGATTTCAGAATTATACGAAATATTTGCTTTTTTAAAACCATATCTGTTGCATTTCACAGATATTTTTCAGATTCACATTTTGCATTCTCTCAATACATTTATACTTCCAAATATTATAGTATTTTGGGGACCAATAAATAAATAATTAAACCAATATCACGCTACAAAGAATTTTTCAAATAATATAAGCCTTCTTTCAGTCCCAAGAATTCTCTCCAATTTGGGTCTGTAATGGAATGCTTGAATGAAATTCATGACAGAATAAAATTATTTCCATTTGTATCCAATTGGACTAAAAGCAAGTCGCATTAGTTACATCTCCAAAATAGCAAGCATAATTAGGTGGAGGGTGGGACCAAGGACACCATTTAATTTGGCTAAGAGTATTAGTGAATCGAATACAGAAAATCTCCAAGAAAAAGCATTTGGTCCTAGGCCAAAGAGACAAAAAGAATTCTGGGAAGACAGATCAAACAGCTAATGTCATAGAAAGCATTCCACACTTCTTACTTTACCTCTGATCCAATGTAATACAAACTTTATTTACAGTCAGTGAGGAGCTTTGTATACCATTTAATGAACAATCACAATAACGAGAAAGGGGAAAAGAAATACGGTACCATTATTAAAACCCACACAACTAAAAAAATACAGTTGCTCATTATTAGAAAGAAGAGAAATGTATACAGTATTATATAGTAGAGGGATGAGAGAACGGCCTTTAAAATTAGCCAGTACTAAAGCAGTGGTCAGATAAGAGGGGCCTGAGCTCAGGCCAAGAAAGTAACTTGAGAAAATGCCACAGGGAGGATTCTCCATAATTCATATGAAGAAGAAGGAAGGGGGAAGCACATTCAGACTTGTTTCTGTTATTAAAGCTGTTATAATAAAAGTCATTTTGACCTACATGGCATTGGTTACTTAGTCTGGTCTACCTGGAAGATCTGATATATACTGTCTTACTTCTTATCCAAAGAGAAAAATGATAGCTGTTTTCTAATACAGTGCAGGAATATCAACAGAAGGAAATAAACCTAACGCTTCCTACCTTGATGATCCCAGAGTTAGGGATGAAAGGAAATACTCTTTGCTCCTCAGTTGTGCCCCAAACTGAGAATTTAACAGAAACCATTAACTGATCTGATTTCTCTCAGTTTAACCCAGGCTCGTCTCTTTCTCACGAGTGAATGCGAATGTCCGTGTCCCAGGATAAATATGCAGAATCCAATCTAGGTCAGTCAGAAGACATTTTGTCTTCCAAACTTTCGGGCTGAAGATGGGCTCCAGCACAAAGACGTCTCGTCCCAGTGACCAACCTAGATTGCATCCCTTGTCTTTTTCTCTTTCACTCTTTATCTTTAATTAGAAAGGACAACCATGCTATAAGATGTTGAAAAGTGGCCTTTGCGGGTAAATATAAAACATATATGATATATTCATAAAATCTGAAATACTTCCTTAATTTAATGACTATCATCTCAACTATTAACTGAGAGACTTCTACCCATTCCTGGTAAGGAAAACAAATTTCTGAAGAACAATCCAATGGGTGCCTTAGCATGCACTCACATACCAATTTGCAAGACGAATATAAGCCATCAGTGTGATGTGGCTGAAAAAAAAATCCTAACACAGTTTTACGCTGTATTAATAGAGGTGGCATCCAACATGAACAGGAAGGGCCAATTCCACTCTACTTTGGACTTTGCTTCTCTAGATGGCCAGGCTGCCCTAATTCCAACCATGGCAATAAGAAAGATTCAGACAAACTAGAATAGATGCAAAGAAAGGCAATGTGGATGTTCAATGGCTGAACATCTGAACAAACCAGGCATATTTAGTTTTGACAAGACATGAGCCAGGACGGATGTGATAGCACTCTTTAAGAGGTTGCTGGAGGAGTGTCACTGGGAAGAGAGCCATTATCTAATCCCTATGATCCCCCAAAATCACAGAATATTTGTCTTAACTTACAAGAGGACAAATTCCAGTTGAATGTTAGGGAAAAAAACCCCTCAAAGTGATAAGCAAAGTTTGGTAATGGGAATGACCACCGAGGGAGATAATGAGCTCCTATCACTGGGTGCCATCAGGCAGAGGCTATCTAGAGCTTTTCGGGAGATGGTTTAATTTGGATGCCTGCAGTGAGCAAGGAGACAGATTGGATTGATGACTTGAATGGCCCTTTCAACTCCATAACCCTGTGGTTCCATGTCCACAAGGTTTGAATGAACTAAGATACTGGCTAAAACTATGATTTGCATTTTAATTAAAAAAAACCCACAGTCTGCTGCATTGAATGCAGAATTAATGTCACCCAATGACTTCTTTGCAGTATTTTAAGGGTCCCTCCACTGTTTAGCAGTGAGGACCTTCTTAGGAAGCACTTAGGAAGAGCCTCTTAGGAAGCACTCTCTCCAAGATCAAAGTGGATTACTTTTTCTTATCCTGTCAGATTGCTATTGTTGCTGCTGCCACCAGCCATCTCTGGGGAGAGGGGGAAATAATCCCATTGTCAGAATTAGATTTTTGTTAGGGAAAAAACCCAATTTCTCTTCGCAAAATTTATATTTTATTTATTTAATCATTTTACATTTTGCTTATTACCTAAGAAAGATAAGCTCGGCCAATAGTACAGGATCACAAGACCTGCATGGAACTCTCTAGCTCCTTATGGGAGACTTCCAAATTATGGCTGACTATTCAATTCCCATCACAACTCTTAGACATAATTCCTTGCCAAGAACACATCCCCCTGCAATCTGACCTTTAAAACTGCTTTGTGAACTTCAGAATTTTCTTTCAAAACCTTGCTTTCTCATCATGTATTTTGAGGATAACCAGGGCTTTTTTTCTCATTGAACGCTCAGAACGGAGTTCCGGCACCTTTTTTGGATGGAACCTTGTAGGGTAGGCAAGGCGGGTTGTATGACATGTGTGAGTTCCGGCACCTTTTTCTTTTACAAAAAAAGCACTGAGGATAACTATTCTCTGTTGTTAATTAAAATTCATGTTAATCATTTTAGAAGGCACCCAGTGAGTAGTGCCATGATCTCTTCTCTGTCCATGTGCCATCCGAAGCTGACACAGAATAAAACAAGACTAAGAGATAAAAAGTAAAGCTCTAGCTGTGTGATATACACACTAAGAAAGAAATGTCATTCTCCAGCACTAATTTGCTTGCCTTTTCCCTCGATAAATTAGACACAGCACTGCATTTGAAGCAGCCAATTGTGTCAGAATATTTCCAAGGAAGCAAAAGAAAAAAAAGTAAGTAAAAAAAAATTCTATAAACAACTTTATCCAAAGAGAAACATTCTACAGAACAGTTGTGAAGAATATCAAGACTTGGTTTCAAATTTTAAATCATTAGTCCAGATTTTGCTTGTTTCTGCACTTCCTACGTTCAAGTACAAGTCTTACGTGCGTGTGCATCTTAAGGCATTTGCCTATGATAGTTCATACTATCAGGATGTCCTTTCAGTTTTTATTCATGTGATTAAAAAAGGGCGCCATACAATAGATTTTTGCAGATGTTTCATATATGGTGGACCTGTAAAAAGGTTAAAGCTTTTTGGATTAAAATCTGGTGGAACATGCAAAAGATATTTAAGAAAAGGATAAAGTTTTGTCCGCAATTGTTTTTACTGGGCATTATTACTGATACTACTGTTGTGGACACTAAGTTGATGTTGAATTTAATTACGGCAGCAAGACTTTTAGTAGGGCAATATTGGAAGAAGGAAGAACTGCCGACTATAGAAGAATGGACTTTAAAAGTTTCCAATCTGGCGGAAATGGCAAAGATTTCAGCGTATTTGAAAGACCAATTGCAACAGAGATATATTGTGGAGTGGAGAAGATGGATTGATTACATCCAGAATAAATATGGGACTAAAAAGTTTCATCTAGCATTTGAATAAGTATTGATGTGATATTGCTTGTAGTTATTTTATAAGAGTTAAAGTACGATAGATTTAATAGTTTATTGTTGTTTGCATAAGGTAGATTATGATTGTTTGTATTTTTATACCCTGGGAAGTCGGGGAGGGGGAGGGGGAAGGGAGGGAGGTGTTGGGGAAGGTTGGGGAGAGGGGAGGGGGTTGGGAGGGGTTTTGTTTTGTTAAAAAAATGTATTGTAAAACGTTTCAATAAAAAAAATAGATTTTTGCAGATGATGTCAGCACCATATTGTCCTTGCTTTGGGTTTTTAATTTGTCTTGTTAATATTTCAATATTTAATATTAAAATTAAATAATAGAATTTAGTAGCTATTTAATATTTTTATTGCAAGCCATCCAGAGTTGTTTTGCAGGGTAAGATGACCGGCATATTAATTATTTAATATAACTGATTGATTGGTTTAATTAATTAATAGTTTTAATCACCAGGATTACAAGCACAAATATCTTAGGATTTCTGAGTCTTGCGGTAAAAAACTGCAAAATATTTTGATCTTCAACAGACTTATTTATGCTATGAAGTTGTATTCTAGAAGAAAAATATCTGCATCAATTTACTAAGCTCTGCCGGATCTGTCCCATATCACAGAGTTTAGAGTGGGGTAAATGTATAAATGATTCAATAACAGTCTCTGTTTAAAGGGAAAACAACTGGACAAACATGGCATCATAACTCCCAGAATTCCTGAATCAGCATGGTTCAGCTTGGAAAGCTCTCCCTTTTCCCTCAGCATGGCTGGCTCAATTCTGGGAGTTGAAGTCCACAAGTCATAAAAGAGCCAAGGTTGCCTATCCCTATCCTTGTGATAGACATTTCTCTTGTTCCTTTACAATCCCAAATAAAAGCTACAGGAATTTTCAGCTCTGCTGAGGATTATGATTGTTGGTTGGCACTCCTAGAATATTGACAGTGCTTTCAAAATTTGTAGCTTGCCATTCACTGGATATACTTCAGTTCACATTTTTGATGTATAGGTCATTTCAATATCTTCCACATCAATGAAGAATAATGAGGCTTTTGGGTTGTCTCTTGCTATCAATATAGAAGGCATATATCTGAGAAATGTTCATCATTCTAAGTTTTGATTTCCCCCTTCTCCTCCTTCAGTAGTTAACCTAGTGAAGACGCTTCAGAATTCATAAAACAATCAATTTTTGTGGGCTTCTGTCTCTCAAAGTTCAGCCCTTTTCCTCTTTTCTTATGGCAAAATGATGATGAAATGGAGAAAAAAATGTGATTAAGAATGGTGGCTTACAGCTGAAAAGGCTGGGATAATTCAACATTTTGCTGGAATATTGAAGCTCTTAGGTTTATCTTGGAAAGTATTTAGGTCCCAGCAAATAGATGCGAGGTGGACATCACTGTCAAATCAAAATCCTGGAATCACTATTTATGAAAGCAAAACACGAGGTGGATGGTCTTTTACATGATAGACAGATCAAGTGACTTATTTGCAGTGATTTATGGTATTTTACTGCGACGCCTCAGGGGGTTGGGAGTGGGTGGCACTGTTTTACAGTGGTTCTCCTCCTACCTCCTGGGTCGTTCGCAGTCGGTGTTGGCAGGGGGACAGAGGTCGGCCTCAAGGCCTCTCATTTGCGGAGTCCCTCAGGGGTCGGTCCTCTCGCCCCTCCTGTTCAACATCTATATGAAGCCGCTGGGTGAGATCATTCGTGGTTTTGGGGTGGGGTATCATCAGTACGCTGATGATACCCAGCTTTTTATTTCCACCCCAGATCAACCCAGTGATGCCCTCTCCGTGATGTCCCATTGCCTGGAGGCGGTGAGGGTCTGGATGGGGAGGAACAGGCTTCGTCTAAATCCCGACAAGACCGAGTGGCTGTGCATACCGGCATCTCGGGTTGTCCATTCTATTCCATCTTTATCTATAGGGGGTGAGGTGTTACTCCCCGTAGATAGGGCTCGCAACTTGGGTGTCCTCCTTGATTCACAGCTCAGTTTTGAAGATCATATAGGATCTGTGACCAGGGGGGCTTTTGCCCAGGTTCACCTGGTGCGCCAGTTGCGGCCCTACTTGGACCAAGATGCCCTACGCACAGTCACTCATGCGCTCGTGACCTCTCGGATAGACTACTGCAACACTCTCTACATGGGGCTGCCCTTGAATACCACTCGGAGGCTCCAGCTGGTGCAGAATGCGGCCGCGCGAGTTGTGATGGGGGTTTCCCGATATTCCCATGTAACACCTCTGCTCCGCGAGCTGCATTGGCTTCCAGTTGTCTTCCGGGTGAGATTCAAGGTGCTGGTGATGACCTATAAAGCCCTAAATGGCATGAGTCCGGGTTATTTATGGGAGTACCTTTTGCTGGTGTTAACTTCCCATCGTCCTGTGCGCTCCCACAGAGAGGGCCTCCTCAGGGTGCCGTCGGTCAGGGAATGTCGACTGGCGGCCCCCAGGGGGAGAGCATTCTCTGTGGGCACGCCTGCCCTCTGGAATCAGCTCCCTGTTGAGCTCCGGATGGCTGCCGACCTTCGCTCCTTCCGCCGCGACCTGAAGACTTGGCTATTTGAACTTGCCGGCCTGGACTGAGGGACTGGGATTTTAGATCTTAAATTTTTAAAATTTTAAATTTTAGAATGTGTTTTATTGTTTAGGGCTATTGGTTTAATTTCATTTTAATTTTTGTATATTATGTGTTGTTTATAGTGTTTAATTGCCCTGTACACTGCCCTGAGTCCCTTGGGAGAGGGGCGGTATATAAATCCAAATAATAATAATAATTATTATTATTATTATTATTATTATTATTATTATTATTATTATTATTATTATTATTATTATTTAGGTAGTTATGATTAAAATAATCTAGCCAATATGGAAATAGCTGATTCATTCTTTCCTAATTTTAAAAAATAATTGTTGTGTGTTCTTTTTATTTCATTGTAGTGACTAGATAGAGGTTTTGCTTAAGGTTGTAAGCCGCCCTGAGTCTTCGGAGAAGGGCGGGATATAAATGGAATTAAAATAAAATAAATAAAATAAAATAAAAATAAATGGAAAGGACTGCAAGATTAAATGACAGAAAAAAGACAGTACGGCCATAAGGAGCCATTCAAAATATCAAAAGGGAGAAAAAAATGGGAAAAAGACTGAGGTAAATTCCTAACATTCACATCCTCAAATGTCATTTCTACCATCAGTGAATAATCTCTGAAAAACCTGCTTGATGTCACAGAATCTCTTGAAAGAAACATCCATTTTCAACGAAGCTATTCAAAGCACCAAGAATTTTGCCAATAAAATCAGGTTTTTAAATTAGCCCAAGCTGTCAGATGTGATTTTCCTTATGCAGGAAACTAAGTCATCAGGTACTGCTTATGTAGGGTACCAAATTTTGAGTGGAAAAAATTCAATAAAACCAATTTGGGGAGAGGGGAATTGATTACATGGTTCACCACATGGCCCAGTTGCTAGCAACTCAGCTAGAGCCAGCACTGCCTAAAATGGTTCTTTAAAACTCTGTGGAAAAGACTGCTTTTCTGAAATTGTATTAAGTTGAATACAGTTGTATAAAAATCGAAGAACATAAAAGAAGGCAAAAAGTTTTCTAAAGAAATTCCAGAAAGAGGGTTGACTGAACAAAATCGGAGCATAAAATATTAGAGAAGAACCCTACAAAATGTCATCATTTGCAAACTGGTTACTCAGAGCAATTCAGTTTTAAAACAAAAAGGTTGGGGGGGGAGATATAAAAATGACCAGACTCTCAAATAATAATAATAATAATGAAGTTGACTATTATTCCATCCAGTGCTTTTTTTGTAAAAAAAAAAAAAGGTGCCGGAACTCACACATGTCATACAACCTGACTTGCCTAACCTACAAGGTTCCATCCAAAAAAGGTGCCGGAACTCCATTCTGAGCATTCTATGAGAAAAAAAAAACCCTGATTCCATCTACCCCAAAAATGGTTACTTTAATTTTCAATTGTAGTAGCTGTTCAGCACCAACATCCTTTAACAGAAAACACCAGGTTCTGAAAATGGAACTAATAAATGCAAATTGTATGCTTTCCAACTGTGCCCTGTCCCTTCCCTTTCTAAAAGATGGTTGCAGAGGATAGCTTTAATGGAAGACTGACGTGGTAAATCAATGAAGCTGGAGGGAGACAACCTCCTTGGCACAGCTGTATCAATTCCTCTCTAAGTAGTGTGGTTCCTTTGAGAACCGCTGATTTCACCTGAACTCCCCTGCAGCTCTACAACCTCACAAAGGCCACCCAGGAAGACCTAAAGATGTTTCGCGCAGTATTAGCACCTGATCTGGCTTTATGCCACTAAATGCATAGATTCAGCAAAGGGGTAATATGAAAAGATAAGCACTTCCCCAATCAGTCATCACACTGTCTACTTTCAGAGCTACAGAGACACTCAAAGACCCATGTGCAATGGCCCTGAAAGCATCCATTTCTCTTTATCATTGACACCAAAGAGCTGCTGAGTAGGACCTCTGCACTGCCACAATGAAAGACTATCATCAAACTCTTGATTTTTCTACATAGAAGCATCCATCATGCTGACTATACATATGACAGTATACTCATTCTGGAATTAGACCATTCTAAGGTGGAGCAGGTGAAGAGATGAAAAAGAGGAGCATGCTTTTTGAGCAGAATGAAAGAACTGCAAGAAGACTTTGATTTACACCCCACCCATCCCCAAATATCTAAAAACTATTAATTTACTATGATCATTTGTGGGATTCTGTATTATATCAAGCCATTCAAAGTTTAAAGTTTAGTGTATCAATAGGATAGAAAAAAATTATATCACTAACAATGTAGTGAAACAGGTGCTAACATACAGCCTCTCGAGTATTATGTAATTTCAGTCACTTATAATAGTAAACTCTACTGTATAATAATGTTGGGTGGCATCCAGTAAAAACAATAATGCAACATAATGAAAACCGAAAACCCACCAAAATGCCAGAAGAAAATTTACTGTTAAAAGACAATGGTTTGTTCCCAACTGACTTGCTACAATTTCTACTTAAACTTAAAAGGTTGGCCAACTTTTAATTAAAAAATAATAGATAGGGATGACATTTGTGAGTGGGATCAAGAGCAGGAAGTCTCCATAAAAACAGTGTTTAGCAGAAATACAATTTGTTCCTGTGGCTGGTGGAATAATAGCCCCCACACTTTTGGTTTAGCATTGGATAAAGAGGCGACTTAGGGAAATGGGGTAGAATAAGGTGTATTCAACTGTCCTTTGTCAAATTCACTTGGATGAGCCAATAGCAATAGCAATAGCACTTAGGCTTATATACCGCTCCATGGTGCTTTACAGCCCTCTCTATGCAGTTTACAGAGTCAGCATATTGACCCCAACAACCTGGGTCCTCATTTTACCAACCTCGGAAGGATGGAAGGCTGAGTCAACTTTAAGCCCTGTCAGGATCGAACACCAAACTATGGGCAGAGTTAGCCTTCACGTATTGCATTCCAACCACTGTGCCACCAGGGCTCCTAAGCCCTCCTGAGCCATTGGCAGCAACTTTACAGGTATTACAAACATTCAAGCAGGAGCACTCATCTAAACAACCATACCTGCTTAATTACTCACCAGCAGGATTGGGGCTATCTGAATCCTGAAAACTCACACTACTTCTTTTCTTCAGACTCCCATCCCTCAACACATAAATTGGGGGGGCACTGTTCCCCTGGTACTGTCGTATTTTTTTTGCTAAGAATTCTACTACTGCCCCCAAATTCTGGTAGAAAAAAAATCTGTTTCACTGGGCCCTGGGATTTTTTATTATTCCTTCTACCATCTCTCCATGTCTCAAAAGAAAGTGTCTAGGCCAAGAGTCTTCAAACTTGGCCCTTTTATGACTTGTGGACTTCCAACTCCCAGAATTCCTCAGCCAGGCATGCTGACTAAGGAATTCTGGGAGTTGAAGTCCACAAGTTATAAAAGGGCCAAGTTTGAAGACCCCTGCTCTAGGCTGTGGAGAAGATGACAACATCACTGGTAGTGGCCAGATAGGGTATATCTTCTGTTTAAAGCTCTTGAATTTTGAAGACTGGAATATCTGATCACTTTCAAGGAGACAAGGGAAATGGAGTTGACAGGTTGAGCTCACTCTAGTAAAATATGGATCAAGTATGTACACTGATGCATATACGTATTTTGTATGGCTTGTACATTGGATCAATCAGATTACAGTACCAGCTTTTACATTCTGAAATATAATTAGTTAAGGTTTGCTTTGCTTCTGTTTTGTTTTGTTTTAACAAGCAAAAAATTACCAGAAGTTGCTTGTAAGCCTAGCTGCATTTTAATAGACAGCCTTATGCTTGAGCATGTTGGCAATTTGTTACCACAAGCTGATTCCAGTGTTCCATAAATATAATAGTAACATTGCCTGCTTACAAAATATAGTTATGGGGAGAAAAAGAATCTCGATCTAAGTCAGGTTAATGTTTTGGGTACCATTCCCTATGTACTCTATGATGCAAGTTAAAAAAAGGAAAGAGATGAGCATATTCCCAATACACTTTTAATATAGTCAGTGACCAATGTACTTCTGTGCTAACTGGGATAGTAACAAGCGAAAGACACTTATTTTTCTCTTGATCCAACCACACTCAGGGGATTTAGGAATTAACTTGATAAGGATCACCCAATATTTTGATTTACAACACCTATTCACTGTTAGAGAATGTTGTCTTGATGGTTTTATAAGAAATTAAATTTATTGTTAAATGAATAATAAATGCAGATGCTTCTTTCTATGCTTTCTTGGCTTACTAAGGCACAATGATAATACATATTATTTCTGCAGCGAACTCCTCAATAAATTCAATCTGACTTAAAATGAGTACGCAAAAGACAGCAGCAGATCAAATAAATACATCCACACTTGGAGACATATGTGTTCCTGCCATTCCATTACTATGTATGGTACAGTTCTGTTGAACTTTATTTCTATACAGTAATTGTATCTACAATACAATAAACTTGAAATTACAAAAATCCTGTACATGGATCAGTGAAGCCACTTTAGTATCATTCTTATGCTATTCATATGCTGTTCATTCTTGTGCTATTCATGTCTAACTATATTTTTCTCTTGAATTGCAATAAAAATTATTTCCTAAACCAACCATTAAAGATGAATTTAATAATATTTATCCAACGAAATCTAATTTCCTATAATAATTTTCTTGTGGTTTTATTTGTGGATTTTTCCATTTTTGAAGGATTCCATTATCTTCTATTTCCATGAGTTTATGCCATCTGATTCAGTGCTATGTTGACTGGTTATAGCTTTCCAGAGGTTCAGACAGAGGTTTTCCCAGCCCCAAATGTAGAGGTTAAAAACTGTATCTAAGGTATTTAGATACAGTTAGAGTATTTAGAGTACATACACAGAGCATGTACTCTACCATTGAGCATTTATTCCATTGCATTGCTATGAAATCAGTATTCCAGATAAATAAGGATTATTCTGATCACTTCTTATTTAATCATTATACTATTGTGTTTGGTGTCCAGCTCTCTCTGCCCTTAATACTATTGCTCCCAATGAATAAAATCATCACATGTTTACTCATAACATCTAATTGGAAAAAAAATAGAATAGGCAGAGCTAAGCACTCTGCAGCTCACTGAAATCAATGGCTTTATATGTATCTAGTTTAGTTCTTCATGGGCTCGGAAATATAAAAGGCCATTGTTCTGATTATTCTATAATATTTTACTCTGTGATTCATGGAGGTCATATAGCTGGATGCCAAGAGTAGCACTCTGGCCAGAACCAATATTATTCCAATTTAAGTTCACTTAATTGAATTGCAGTCAAACCTGATTGCTCATGATAGAAACAAGTTGTAGTTCCGATGACATTTAGATTAATCTTTTTAGGTGAAAATTGCTACAAAATATGTTACATCCTTTATTGTTTAAACTTTAGAATAGACTGAAAGTTTCAGATGGACAAATATTTTTAGATGCCATTCTCAATTATATAAGCTTCAATGGTTTTGAAAAGTAGAAAATTTGTTCAGGGTTATTATTCCAATATCTTAGTAGTAACTCTCCTAACATTATCCTTTTCCTCCATTTAAATCAATAGTAGACTCTAAATTATTTGATTTTCATTGGAAAGGACCATTCCAAGTTCCTAATTTCAGAGGGGAAAAAAGGAATAATATTTTTCCCCCTCTGGTAACTATGCAAATCAAATTATAGTTAAAATTCAGTCAGCTAGCATACATAAAGGAAGTTACACTTACTAAATACCAACATATAAAAAAATTCAAAGGTTGAATGAAAACCTTAGTCTTCATACCTATGAATTATCTTTAGAGATATATAATTTATTCAAGCATTTAAAAATATAAGCAATAGGTAGGTTTATAGGGTACATTCATATATTCCTTTGTACATTAAGTGTTTTATGTTGATTTTATTTACAAAGTGAAGAGCTTAATGACTAACAGCACATGTCCATTTGATGTTTTCTGGTGAGCATAAGTCATTTCCTTTGTGGTGCATAATTGCATATTTGGAGTTCAAACTGACTGTATGTGAATGTTCTGTATATTTCTTTAAAAATGCTACTTACAGATTAAGTATTTTAGGAATATTTTTCCTTGTAATGAACTGTCGTATTCAATCACTTGTTGCTAAACAAAGAACACATAAAAGCATCCTTTTCTGTCTATAGGTCCCATAAATCACCAGCGGAGGAAAACAAGCATATATGTGAAAATGTATATTTAGAAATTATTCATACCGCTAAGGCAGACTTGCTATAAATCTGACTGCAAATTATAGACTGAAATGTCATTCAGAACAATATACAAGTGGCTGCCATTCAATAATTAATCTTGGGGGGGGGAAGCTAAGGAGGAGAAAGAAACTGTATTGTATTACAAGGATATCTAACACTTCACTAAGAACCATTTGACCAATGACTTATAATTGTGCATATTGGTGCGTTATTCCCGAAAGCCTCTTTTCCTTGATCATCCCATCGCACATTGAAAAGGCAGGCATCTGAAGTATACCCCAGAATGCTACTTTCCCCAAGCTTTCTGGGTACCAGTATAGTTATGACACAGTGGCCCATTCCATCAAAGGCCCATGAGATGATAAGCCTTATTGTAATAGAGAAAAGACACATTGACAAAACCCAGTGATGCAACCTAGTTGCAACCTAGTGATGCAAGTGACCTCTTCGTTCCTGCCCTTTACCATTCATAAAGCAGCAACCTGGCTATTCCTGGAATTTCATGACAAAAGCTCTCTCAAGTCAGAGTGGTGGTCTCAAAAACATTTTCAGCAATGTCAGATTTTATGGAAGCAACCCAGAACCTTTAGGACCCCTACCAGCCACTTTGGGTTTTACAACTGAATGCAGTTGGCAAGAGGCGTACTGAATCATCTTCTCTTCCCTGCATTACCACGAACGGCTTCCTTTTTCTTATCTTTTCCGTTCCTTTTGGGGGGGAGGGGTGAAGGGGGAAAGTATATGGCTTTTAATAGTTCTATCTTCACTTCAAGAAAGGCTAATGCAGTCAAAGGTCCCTGTTTTAAGTAATAGAACAACAAGAACAGAAAGACATATGGAAAATGCTGACTTTTTCAAAAGTATAAATCCTGAAGCGAAGCCTACCTTACAGATTATATATTGCAGCAATTAAGTGTGGGCTGAACTTATCCTTCCCCCCCCTCCATGCACAGACTTCCAGCATCACCTGTTAAGTTCTGCACTTTCTGCTAATATGCCTTTTCTCCAGCCTGCCCCTGCAATCAAACTCTTCCATGAAATTCGGAAAGGTTTCTTGAAAACGCACACAAAAACACACACACACACACAAAGCCACAGCACTTTACTTGAAGGCATTACAGCTCATTGTTTGCACTGAAGAAGGGGGAAAAATATGGTGCAAAGTACCGGGGGTGGGGAGAGGGAGAGAGAAAGATAAAGAGAGAGAGAGAGAGAGAGAGAGAGAGAGAGAGAGAGAGAGAGAGAGAGAGAGAGAGAGAGAGAGAGAGAGAGAGAGAGAGAGAGAGAGAGAGAGAGAGAGAGAAAGCAGCTCTGTTGAAAATTAATGAAACGAAGGGCTAATTAAGGCAGGGTGTTTTGTTTTTTTCCCCCCTTCTCCTCCTTGAGACTTCCTGGCCTCTCAGCAGCACGGTATGGAAGCGAAGTATATGCCAAAGCGAGAGAGTAAGAATTGAGTCATCTGACTTACCGTATTGAAAAGTCTTGCTGTACTGCAGGCAGCATCCAGGCAGAGAGCACGAAGCCTCACGCGGAGGATCGAGAAAGAGATGCCATCAATGAATGATGCAAATTCATGGTTAGGAAACGGAGGGGGGATATTCAAGGCCAGCGACTGTACTGTGTATCCAAGGAAGGACCTGGTTAGTCAGTCACAGCTTTGACTAGCCTGCTACCCAGCTCTGCAAAACAACTAGACTGCAGCAGTGTGGTAAGCATAGGATTGCAATGCATGTCCCATATATTCAAGCATAACAGAAAACATGGTCTGGAGCTTTATTCCATGTGGATAAGAGGCTGGAGTGCTCAGGCAAGCAGGAAGGGGGCTCTTCCTCCCCACAGATCCAAATCAGGAGGAGGCAAAAATAGGAAAGCTGGCTTACTGTAGAACAGGATGCCCAAGATACAAATTACATAAAGCAGGTGCCTCTGCCTTCTGTTTTCCAGATACATGCCTGTAATCACATTTTACAAATGAGCTCTATGTAGAGAGGAGCCACCTCTTGTGATGATATCATTTGCTCTAGTCTCCATAAATGGGCAACTTCCTACCACACGTCACGACCACTGACAAAACAAATCTTGATCACTTTTGAGTGGGAAGGGTGGTGGATGGAGTCCCATCCACTAAAAGCAGCAGCAGCAGCAGCAGCTCCTAGTGCTGTGATACTATGAATCCTACATCATCACCAAATGAGTGGGGGGGGGGAGAGAAGAGACAGGATGGGAAAACTGGGGTGGGGATGGGGTGGGAGAAGAGGAAGGGGAAGAAACTGACCTGCTAGAAATGTGACAACGAGGAAACAACATCAAAAGGCACTTTGGGCTTTGCTGAGCATTTCACAAAGCAGTGAGCAACAGTTTAAGCTAAAATTAAGTCATTCACAAAGTGTGAATTTGTGGCATTTGAGTTCCGCTCACTGACATTCTATAATGTTCTTTTACCCTTCTCAACGGGCAAAAGATATCAGCGTTCCACCTACATTATCATTACACACCTCAAAGTGTACTACCTAAGTCATTCCAGATACTTTTTTTTTACTGTTTATTTCATCTAAAGTTGGTCTCTTTTAGGCCAATAATCCTAAACGTGGGCTTCCTGGAGCAAATGAGCAGCTATAAAAATGTACAAAGAAGGATTGAGAGGGAATTTGCTTCCCATAATATTGCAAGTCAGGCTGAAAATCATATTGCCAGGCGAGCCATTTCATATTAAAGAAAGTTAAAATAGTCCTGTACCCCAAAGCCTATATCTGAAGAATATTTGCCTTATTTATGCCGAATATTTGACTAGTCCTTGATTTGCTGTTTCTATGGTATCAAAATTACTTTTCATTTTTCTGATCTAATCTTGCTGCTGAATTACACTTGCAAGTGTTAAAAGGGTCATTAGCAGTTCCCTATGTTAAATATGGAAGTGAATTCACATTCTATATATTTATGTTTATCCCTCGATAGTTAACATCAGATGATAATTTGCCTGCATAAATCTACTCTCACTTTAAATACAATGTTTAAACTTAGTGTAGGTGGTATAAACTTTTAAAAGCAGAAACTTTGCAGTATCAGATATCATGCAACGTTCAAGTATATGCAAATTTGTCCTAATTCATGAGGTAGAAACCATTATGATACTGTCACTAAAGAAGGAACCACATAAACCCAAATAAACAGATAGAAAACCTGAAACAGTCTTTGTTCAGCTGGAGCTCACAGTGCCATCAGCTTCCTCCTTTGGAATTGCCTAACTTGGGTCAGGAAGTCTAGAGCAGGGCTTTTCAACCTTTTCACCCATTGTACCACTTTTAGGATATGGCAACATCCGAGTACCACCAGTCGCCTAGCAAGGTGTCAAAAACTTGATGACCCCCCCAAAAAGGAAAAAAGTGATGAAGTACAAGTAGTCTTTGACTTACAACAGTTCACTTAGTGACTGTTCGAAGTTACAATGGCACTGAAAAAAGTGCCCCCCAAGCCACAGCCGAGCAAGACACCTGCCTGCCTTGCCTGGAGGTTCTCTTCCTCCTGTCCAAGGTTTTCATTGTTGTGAGCATTTCTGTTGAGGATTGGCAGCGGGAGTGGGGTAGGGGGTGTTTGAATCAGCTGCCAAGCATCTGAATGTAAATCACAAGACCCTGGAGATCCTGAAACATTCCAGCTGATCGGCACTTCTTCTGGGCTCAGAAGCGCCAGGATCAGCGTCGAGCTCCAGCTGGAGCCTGGCGCTGATCCTGGTGCTTCCACTGAGCCCTGACAGCCCTGAAGAAGCGCTGATCCTGGTGCTTCCACTGAGCCCTGACAGCCCTGCAGCTCCAGCCATCTCTCGCTCAGGCTTGTGTGGTGCTGCCACCGATTCAGCTCATTCCCCTCCCCCGCTACCATTTTTCTAGGATGGTCGCGTACCACCTGCCTGGTACCAATGTACCACAGGTGGTACCCGTACCACTGGTTGAAAAGCCCTGGTCTAGAGCATATGTACTGTATGTATACATGTATATGTGTAGATATAGCTAGATATATAGAAACAGAGGTAGCTATATCAATATAGGTTATATTTCCAGCTATAGCCACAAACTTAAGACCCACATGGTTTTACTCTGCTTCCATGCTACCTGCAAATGCTGATAAAGTTCACCAATAATTAAAACATTGATACTGTCCCTTTCCTTCCTTCCTTCCTTCCTTCCTTCCTTCCTTCCTTCCTTCCTTCCTTCCTTCCTTTCTTCCTTCCTTCTTTCCTTCTGAAAAGAATCTAAAAAAGCCAGAGTTGTCTTATAAAATGTTAAAACATGTTGTTCCCTTAGGTTCTTCTGCTCAGGAATGCTGCAAAAAGCTTTTTCTTTTTGGAAGGAAAGAAGCCAGCCAGCCAATCTCAGCATTTAAGTTATTCATATTTTAAGTAAGACTCCACAAAAGGTCTTTGATTTTGTCCCTCCTGAATAAAATGCTTCCAACTGTTGGGTTGAACATGTCAATCTAGGGATATTTAATCCAATAATAATGCACCTGCAGGCCAAGAGGCTCAGAATCAGAAACAATAGCACACCAGACCCCCATCCTCCATTGTCTGGAGTTTGCCCAAATTCATGTTCATTGTGTTGATGGCACTATCTAACCACCTCATCCTCTGCTGTCCCCTTCTTCTTTTGCCTTCCATCTTTCCCAACATGAGGGTCTTTTTCAGTGAGTCCTCTCTTCTCATTGGGTGGCCAAAGTATTTGAGCTTTAGCTTCAGTACCTGTCCTTCCAAAAAAAAAACAGTCAGGGTTGATTCCCTTTAGGATTGACTGATTTGATCTCCTTGCAGACCAAGGGACCCTGAAGAGTCTTCTCCAGTCACAAACAATGACATCCCTTATATCTAGAAACTTCAATTAGGGATTGCTTATCCCTGAATGTCTCCCACCCATATGGCGAGGACAGGCAGAACAGGCACCTTTTGGCCCTAAAAGGTTTCTTCATTCCAACAAATTCCAGTCATTCCAGAAACTGACTAGTCTGGTCATTGGCCCTTTTTTCAACATTACGAACGGGACAGCATCTTCTACTATCTTCCAGGCAAAAAAATCCCCATCTTCTCTCAGAGATGGTTTTGGGGTTAGGTGCCACCATTTCCCATCCAGTACCTGATGCTTTATCCTGCCTCTCTTCCTGTGCCATCCTCATGTGAAATTATCTCATATATCCCACGGCTAGTAAAGATTCAGTTGATTGAAAGGAAATGACATTTTGAATACAGGAGGTCCTCGATTACAACCATTCATTTAGTAACTGTTTGAAGTTACAATGGCACTGAAAAAAGTGACCCTTTCAGCATCGTCATGACCACTTTTCACACTTACGACCGTTGCAGCATCCTCATGGTCAAATGCTTGGCAACTGACTTGTATTTATGATGGTCGCAGTGTCCCGGGGGGGGGGTCACGTGATCACCTTTTGCAGCCTTCCAACAAGCAAAGTCAATGGGGAAGCCAGGTTCACTTAACCACCATGTTACTACCTTAACAACTGCAATGATCCAGTCAACAGCAGTGGCAAAAAAAAAAGTCGTAAAATTGGGCAAAACGTATTGTCTTGCTTAGTAATGGAAATTTGGAGCTCAATTGCGGTCATAAGTCAAGGATTACCAGTACTTATTCAAAGATTTTGTAACTTCTTTTACTAATAGCCTATTCGCTTAAAATATTTTTATATGTAGATGAATCGTATTGTGTTCCATCAAGTTGTATGGGCTTTCCTGATTATTAATTTCCAGTCTTCTGTCTTAATTATTTCTCTGCATACTGTTGTACTGAGATGTTAAACTATGTTGTGAACTATATTATTTACAAGGTATCCTTGACATATATGAACTGGAATGAAAAATTATAGCACTCTATCTGTCTCTTCGCCTAGGTTAAACCATCCTCAGTCTTACCATTCTGGGCTGCTTTAGAGATACTCAATCTGGACAAGGAGAAGAATATTCAGACAAATGACTGTCCAGACTCTTCTTAAAAGCCTCCAGTGATGGAGCACCCACAACCTTTGAAGGCAAGTTGTTCTACTGGTTGATTATGCTCACTGTCAGGAAATTTGTTTTTAGTTCTAGATTGCTTCTCTCCTTGGTTAGTTTCCATCCGTTGCTTCTTGTCCTGCCTTCGGGCACTTTGGAGAATAGGTTGACCCCCTCTTCTTTGTGGCAGCCATTGAAATATTGGAACACTGCTATCATGTCACCCCTAGTCCTTCTTTTTATATTCCTTCAGGTAACCTAAGGGCAGGTGGCAGTAACATTTATCTGAGACATTTTTAGGGGGAAATAAAGGATGATAATCTTAACCTTTTAGCATGTACAGAACGGAGTATATGAAATTGCTATAGGTAGGAAAGGTTAAGAGGAGAAGAAAATCAAAAGGCATCTTATACCAAAGTGCCACTGAAGGATAAAGGAAGATTGGAAAGCTGCTCATGCTATCATTGGTATAACCCAATGTGTATACATTTGAAACATCTTACATCCATTATCAAACTAATTTTGTTCCAGTACTAGCCAAACTCTTATCAACACTGAAAGAAATCCGACAATATTCTATTAATTTTAACCCTCTCCCTTGCAGGTGATCTATATCTATTGAAAAAGTACAGTGATAATTTTTAGGATTCTAGTACTCCATTCACAGCAATGTTAATAAGGATGCAGTTCATTGAAGTGAATTACACAAGCCAGGATCACTAGAACCAAGCTATATCACCAGAGCTAGAGATCGGATGCTATAGCAATAGCAAATGATCTTAAAACACTGAAAAGAAAATAGCGATTGTAAAATTATACAGACAGATCTATTGATTTGTGTATACCCCCCAAAATATCAGTCAATACAGTGATAACAATTTATATAATAAGTTTTCTTAATACTCATGAAAGAATCATTTCTCTTTTGATACAAAGTCCACTTCAAAGCATCAACAATTATATGACTTTTCAGACCAGATGTTCTTTGTTCTAGGGATTTCTTGATTAGCTTTGTTAATCAATGCTAAATATAACAGCAGTGAAGAGACATGAAATTTGTTGGGACCAGAGAATATCACAAGCCCTTGCACTTCTGTGTTCCAACATGTTATTCACACCAATAAGCAATTTACTAATTCTTCAGTTTTTCAGCTGGAGTTATGAAGAAACTGAAGGAGTCATGCATTTATTCTGACTTATAAGTAAGTTGCCATTCCTTCTAGCAGGAGTATCGTTCATGGCAGACAGTCAGGTATAAGTTATCTGCACTCTTTCATGTTTAGAAATAAACCAGTCACTTTATTTGTACTCCATGTCACATTCATGTGCCTTCATACCCAAGTCTTATCCATAATTCTATTCAGGCTTGAATGTGAAACGAAATTAGGGAAGAAGCTTATATTTAAATAAAAAAAAACCTAAATATCCATTTAAAAAAAGACTTTCAGTGAAAAACTTCATCAGAGCACAATCAAGAAGTAAAATTCTATGTCCTAATGTACAGATTGGAAAGCTCAGATAAGATCAACAGGCAAATGCTGAATTTCATAAATCTACCACCATTGTTAACATGCATTATAATTTTATAACGATAAATTTGTTTTATAAGGCTCCTAGAGTCACCTATGTATGAGTTGGGCAGAGAGAGAGAGAGAGACAGAGAGAGAGACAGAGAGACAGAGAGAGACAGAGAGAGAGAGAGAGAGACAGAGAGACAGAGAGAGAGAGAGAGAGAGAGAGAGAGAGAGAGAGAGACAGAGAGAGAGAGAGAGAGAGAGAGAGAGAGAGAGAGAGATAACAGGAAGCCTTCCAGCTCCCAAACCAACATAGTACCATAAAGTTAGTATATCAGTACAGACACAAGACAGAGAAAGCCTCTCTAATCCCTTTTTAGTAAAAGTTGGTTTTAACAATCTTTCACATATTTGTGAAATAACTCAATGAATACTCTGAGCTTCTTTTCGCACTAGAGATCAGAAATGTTCTTTGCACTCATGAGTAAGCTGCACAGACATGACTCAATTTTATTTAAGGCTGAAGACAATCTCAGAGTTAGCTATTTCTGTTGAATCAATGACTCTTTTTCCTCTGACTTTTTCTTTCCTGCGCAGAGAAATGAAACATTGGTCCTAAGGGTAACTTTTACGGTCTGAATCTTATGTGCAAACAATACATAGCAGTAACCTCATATTCTTTAGGGAACCACTATACACTGAATTGGGTGTAGGGCGTCACAAATAAAGATGGGGCAAGTTTTCAAAAGAAGGATATTGAAAACTAATAGAGGGCTTCCAGTTTTAAGATGGATGCAGCACTCTTCTGAGCAGGTAAAATCTTCCCCAAATTTAATCTCAGTTCTAGGTCCAGTCTTATTTATTTATTTATTTATTTAGTTGCATTTGTATACCGCCCTTTCCCTGAGGACTCAGGGCGGTTTACAGGGAATTAAAAATCAAAACATACAAAAGTTAAAACCAGTTAAAAAGCATTAAATTCACCCTGTACACTAAAAACCCCAGTTAAAATTTTCTCCTCAGCCTGGGCCCGAGAGCTCAAAGAGCCAGGTCTTCAGGCCCCGGCGGAATGATCGGAGGTCGGGAGCAGTCCTCAGCTCCACCGGCAGCTGGTTCCAGAGGGCAGGCGCTCCCACTGAGAAGGCCCTATCCCTGGGTATCACCCGCCGGCAATCTCTCACCGGCGGAACCCTGAGCAGACCCTCCCTGTGGGAGCGCACTGGGCGAAGGGCGTTTGATGCCGGCAGCAGGTGTTCCCTCAAATAACCCGGACCCAGGCCATGTAGGGCTTTATAGGTAATAACCAGCACCTTGAATTTCACCCGGAGGGCAACCGGAAGCCAATGCAGCTCGCGGAGTAGAGGTGTTACATGGGAGTATCGGGAAACCCCCATTACAACTCGCGCGGCCGCATTCTGCACCAGTTGAAGCCTCCGAGTGGTCTTCAAGGGCAGCCCCATGTAGAGAGCGTTACAGTAGTCCAAACGGGAGGTCACAAGCGCATGAGTGACTGTGCGTAGGGCGTCTCGGTCCAGATAGGGACGCAACTGGCGCACCAGGCGAACCTGTGCAAAAGCCCCCCTGGTCACGGCTCCTATGTGATCTTCAAAATTGAGCCGTGAATCCAGGAGGACGCCCAAGTTGCGAGCCCTATCAACGGGGGGTAACACCTCACCCCCCCATCATTAGAGGTGGAATAACTTGGTTAACCCGAGACGCCGATATGCACAGCCACGCAATTGGAAGCACATATGAAGAAGGGTGTCCGTTAAGACAAGAGAGGGAATCTGTGCACTGTCTCCTGGTGGCAAATGACTATGCTTTTACTATGCTAGTCCTTGAATTATGATCACAACTGAGCTCAAACTTTTTATTGCTCAGCGAGGCAGCTGTTAAATGCATTTTGCTCCATTTTACGACCTTTCTTGCCACAGTGGTTACGTGAATCACTGCGATTGTTTAACTAGTAACACAGTTGTTAAGTGACTTTGGCTTCCCCATTGACTTTGTTTACCAGAAAGTTGCAAATGCACATAACCTTGGGACACTGCAACCATCATAAATATGAGTCAATTTGCCAGGCATCTGAATTTTGATCACATGACCATGGTGATGCTGCTATGGTTGTAAGTATGAACAATGGTCAGTAGTCCCTTTATTCGGTGCTGTTGCAACTTCAGACAGTCACTAAATGAACCGTTGTAAGTCAAAGACTACCTATATTTTTCTAACAGAGATCACAACAGACTTCACTATATGACCTATAAGAAAAATATGCTCCGTGCATCGTATGCCATGTAATTTACTGGAAAATGAAGAGCATTCTGAATCCACCTTCCCTTGAATTGTCTCTTGAAGGTTGAATCTTAGCCACAAGCCATATCCTTAAATTTGACAATTCTGTTTTCAAGGGAATAGGGGAAAAGGCTGTTTTAGAAAAAAATTATGTTTCCAAGACAGCTTGAACAGAGGGGTTTTTTTTGTTGTTGTTGTTAATCTCAGTTTATCTAAAGGCAGGAAAAAAAGAATGACTGACACTAAAGATAATATGCATTTTAGTAAAATGCATTAGGCATTCATGCTCAAACACTGTTTATGGCAGAGTGAATTTTTGTATAGGGAGCAAACATAACATCAACCTGTTTCTTAAAATGGGTGAGGTGAAGAGGAGTTTGTTTGTTTTTTCCTTTCCATTCTTTGCCTTTTGAGCACAACGACATTAATAGTCAGTCTCATCATTATGATGGGAATAATGAGCTTTATATTCTACAGTTGGCTAAAGGGCACAAGAAGCTCTCTGCCATATAGCAAGTCAGATTATTTGTCCAGTTGATACGGATGCAATCTTGGAGCAACAGTTGAACTTTTATGTAGTGCAGGATTTCCCAGCCCAGGCAACTTTCAAGACGTGTGGACTTCAATTCCCAGAATTCCCCATTCTGGAAGTTGAAGTCTACATGTCTTAAAGTTGCCTCAGCTGGGAAGCCCTTATGTCATATGTTAGGTGTCTCAATCTGGTACAAAGATGCTAGAGCAGGGGTCAGCAACCTGAAACAGTGAAAGAGCCACTCGGAACCAGTTCCCTCACAAAAGGAAAAATTGGGAGCCGCAAAAAATGTGTGTGCATGCGCGTACATGCGCGCATGCGCAGAACAGGGTTTGACTGAAGAGTGGAGCCAAGGCGAGATATGCACCTACCCTGCATATTTGAATTGATTGGTTGAACTTTTTTAGTCCCACTTTTATTTTTTGGACTGCACATGGCAGAGGACTGGGAGCCGCAGGAGACAGCTGAAAGAGCCACATGCGGTTCCGGAGCCGCGGGTTGCAGAACTGTGTGCTAGAGATTCAATATGAGGTCTTCTGCTTACAAAGTATGTATTGTACCTGCAGATAATTCTGATGCTGTCCAGAAGATGTATTTACTATGACAAAGTTGTTTCCAATAGCTCACATTGCATAGTGGAGCACTGGAACTCCAGTTCACAACTACTGACAGTGAAGAAAGATGTATACTGTAGCAGGCAACTTTTAAAAAGAGAAAAACAACAAGACTATTTCTTAAGAGATTTGATAAGGAATAAATCATATTTCAACTCTATTGCTCCATTCTGTATCTTTTGCCATTTAACAGGAAATTTTCAAATGAGTGTTTTGGACTCTGCCCACCATGAAAAATATGTGCTTATTCATATTCCAGGTTGTAATATATGACCAGTAGCTCGAATCAGAGTGAAAGAGGTGTGGGAGGTTTAATCTTGCCTTAGATGTATTTATTTGGATCAAGTCTGGTATCTTATCAATGAGACGTAAGACTGTTCTGCAAGTGAAACAGTGTTGTTTATTGCAGCGGATTGTAGCAGGAAAAATACATTAACTGGAGACAAAACAATTTTGAACTGTGTAGTCCTTGGTGCTTCTGAGCTTGGTTATAGTTTTGCTGACATTTCATTACCACTGATGTTGCTGATGTTACCTAGTTGAGTAATGAAATATCTTCAAGAAAGCAACCAAGCTCAGGGAGCACCAAGGACTACACAATTCAACATTGAATTACAAATCTTCTCTTCTACAGTGTTGAAGGCCTGGATAGGGAGACAGGTGTACAAAAATCTACTCTCATGCAGTTCTTCCTCAAAATAACCTGGACAGAAATTCTAGTCCTAAACCAGGGGTAGGCAACCTCGGCTCTTTTATGACTCATGGACTTCAACTCCCAGAATTCCTGAGTCAGCTATGCTGACTCAGTATTTCTGGGAGTTGAAGTCCATGAGTCATAAAAGAGCCGAGGTTGCCTACCCCTGTCCTAAACCAACTGATGCTTTATTTTTCATATTTCAGTTTTTGAGTATATTTCAGGATGGATACTGATTGTTCTTAGGGCAGTATTAGCATATTCTGATGCACTTGCAGACTCAGCACTACTGTGTGGAGAGGATGCAATCCCTGACTCAAGAAAGAATCATTTCTCCTTTCCCCATCCTGGTTGTGCAAGCCACCCATATCCCTTGTGATTCTGGGCAACATTCTGTATTCTAGAAAAGGATTAACATGGAAGCCAGAAGAGAAAAAGAGCTTCCATTCATTTCACAGATCACAGAGGTTTCCTATACCTGTTTTGTCAAGATATTGGAGTCCTCAGGTCATTCATCCAGGGGAACATACATACATATATACATACATACACGTCGTTAGCTAGAATAAAATTGGCTATCACTCATAAAGTTTCATAAATTAATCAGAAGGGATAGACAGATATTCGATGAGATCTTATAAAGACCTCTGACTATAGTTGATTGAAAAGTGGGATTTGGGGAATATGGAAACCTGGAAAGGCATTCACATGAATATTTACTCTACTCTTTAGTGTGTCAATCAATTAATTCTATTTTCAATTCTCTTGCAGATGTTGTTTTGGCTTGTAGATGTTGTGTTCTCTAAAGGCTGAGCCATGCTGGAGAATTCAATATACTAGTGACCGGAGGAATACTATAACCAGTTATGGACTAAATTTATGATGACTGTCCTTTGAAGCTCTAGTTCTTCTGGTTCTGTTACTAATGCAGATTTCCTTATTCTGGTTCTTCAGCTAGACATCCATAAGAAGAATCTCAGAGATGACATTAGTGGCAAGAAGGATTTTTCACCAGCTCTACCTGTGATAAAGATACTGTTGTTTCTGATGCCAGAGAAAAATGAGCTCTTCGTGAGTTTGTGATTGTGGTTTTATTTAATACTTGGTTGCATCCTGCCTAGCAATCTAGTAAGTTAAATGATGATGTTCTGGAAAATACAAAAACAAAACTGAATAGGTACAGAATGTAACATCTTTACTCCTAATGAGAGTAGATTGTTCAAATCACATTATGCCAGTATTTTAAATAACAGCCTTCTGGTTTGCTGTGTTTTCCAACCTGAGCAACTTCCAGATTAGTAGGTATCAGTCCCAGAATTTTCAGCAATAACCCTGCCTGCTAAAGCAGTCCACACAACTAAAAGTTGCTCAGGTTGGATAACACCGGTTAGACCAACCTGATATTGCTAGATGTGTCAAAATGCAGCTCCCATAGTTCTGCACTAATTCAGCCAGTGATTAGAGCAGTGAAGGATACTTTATTCAACAAAACTAAGATATTAATCCTGTAGTTATTTTCAATCCCATATAATATATAATAGAAATGAAAACACATACTGGCTGTGTTGTATCTGCACATCTTCAATTTGGTGAAAGATTGGCGAGAAGGGGCAGCTGGTGAAATCTTGTTATACAAACTGATCTCGTGTCAGCACGAGATTAATAATGAGAACAGACTTTGAGAAGGCTCTGCCTTCATTTTATCTCCATGAATGTAACTCTGTGAGGCTGATTGAGAAGAGAGAGTGACTGAGCCAAAGTTGCTGGGTGAACGTTCTTGGCTGAGGAAGGTTTGGAACCTCAAACTCCCACATTTTAACTATTATGCTAGACTGGCTCTCTTTCATATCCCAGATCATCTAGTTTCTCCATTTTTGAAGCTTTCAACTATACTATGAATATTTTGGGGGGGAAAACAACTATCAAAAACAGTACCATAAAAAACAGATTAGAAACACAAGTTAAGATAGGCAAGAAAATGGTAAGTAAGCACCTGTCCACCATAAGTAAAGGTAAAGGTAAAGGTTCCCCCGCACATGCGTGCTAGTTGTTTCCAACTCTAGGGGACGGTGCTCATCTCCGTTTCAAAGCCGAAGAGCCAGCGCTTGTCTGAGGACGTCTCTGTGGTCATGTGGCCGGCATGACTAGATGCCAAAGGCACATGGAACGCTGTTACCTTCCCACCATAGTGGCCCCTATTTTTCTACTTGCATTTTTACATGCTTTCGAACTGCTAGGTTGGCAGAAGCTGGGATGAGTAACAGGCTCTCACTCTGTTATGCGGCACTCGGGATTTGACCCGCCAAACTGCCGACCTTCTGATTGACAAGCTCAGCTTCCTAACCCACTGAGCCACCGCGCCCCCCTGTCCACCCTAGACAAATTCAAATCACCAGGACCAGATTGATTATACCCCAAGGTTCTCAAAGAACTGGCAGATGTGATCTCAGAACCACTGAAGTATATCTTTCAGCCATGCACCATCACCTTACCTCCACAACGTTTGCCCCCCATGCCAGCAGCCACATGCCACACCTCTTGCTGTCTTGCCCAGCCTTCCACTGATCTTAATGCATGCTGCCCCCCATAGCCCCCTTGGTCAGCCCCCCCAGTGCCATCACTGCCTCCCACCACCCGATTGGCTGAGGGCTATTTGTCCCGTGCAGCCAAAGGTCTGGGTCAAACGGTGTCTGTGCGAAGGGTGGCAAAGGGTGAGGGATGGAGGACCAGGGGCCCATTAGCTGGGGGAAGGCCAGCAGAGGAGGAAAGATGGCTGTAAATCGGCTGAGGCAAGTGAAGGGGCGTGAAGGGGGAGTAGCCATTGTCTAAATGTCCTAGACTCATCAGGATGGTTTGAGGGTGAGGGTGTCTCCTTACTCAGATTTATCAATTTATCAGACTGATCCTTGTCATAACTGCTAAATTCAGAGTATAGTGTACTAAATCTAAGTTTTATTATATACAGGTGGAACTTTTACATTCATGATCATGGTATAGGGTTTCCTGCTTGATCAGAGGGTTGGACCAGAAGACCTCCAAGGTCCCTTCCAACTCTGTTATGCTGTTATGAAAGGAAAAAACAAAATCTAACTCTAACAGATGTGTTTCAATATGTTGATGTGTGTGATTCTAACCAAGTAGATCCTTTTAAGTTCAGTCAGACTATATAGCATTGTTGGAGTAATTTGACCCGAATGCACTTAAACTTGTATCCATGGCTAATATAATACAAGATAAATAAACAGTTAGGAAGTATTTACTGAACATCATGCAAGTAGATAAAAAATATCAAACAAATGTAACACTATATTGGCATTGCATGTGTAAGAGAACTTAGAAAGTGTCTGGAGTTGTATGCATAGTCTCAAGGATCTGGGTCAGTCACCAGGACCAGAGGTTTAGTCTTCTGATCTTTCAGATTCATATGTACACATGTACACACTCTGCTAGAGAGAAGTTCCCTGACGGTGGAGCTCCAGCAAGAGTCCGTCAGTGACTGACTCAGACTAGATCCTGCAACATTATCTTGGGACACACATATTTGCCTTCATTTGTGTTCTCTCCTTCCCTTGGAGAGATTTCACAGACCTGGATCCAGCATCTGGCAGTGATTCTCCTCACAAATATGGTCCCACATCAACAGGATGTCAGTTTGTCATGGTATTCACAGGTAGTCTCTCCAGTACTTAATGTACTGAATTTCACGCAAGTAGCTAAAAATCTTAACCCAAATGTAACAGTCTATTGGCATACATTTTTAGGAGAGTTTACTATGCGTAGTTATAAAATAAAAAAAAAACCAAGTCCGCCAAGATCCTTTTGCTCAAAGAATTTTTTAAAATATCATAATTTAATCACAAATTCTTTAAATTACCAAACAGTGATTAATTACTTCAGTGGATAAAGTATATAGTGATACCACAATATTCTACAAATTAAATAAACAATACAAATGTGGTGAGGAACAGCTCAATAAATATTTTCATACATTTAAGCTTCATTATTTCTGTGAGTATGCTTATTATCTGTTACTGCACTATGTGCATAAGGCAGTGATGGCAAACCTTTCAGAGACCGAGTGCCCAAACTAACTTATGTATCATCGGGTGCCGGGTGGGCGTGGCCCTTTGGGTGGGCGTGGCCCATTAGGTGGGCGTGGCCCATTGGGTGGGCATGGCTGCGGTGGTAACAGCAAACTGGGTGGGACTAAAAAGTTCAATCACTCAATTCCAACTTTGCGAGATCTTTTTTTTCCCCGTGAGAAGTTGAAATTGATTGGTTGAACCTTTTTTTTTTTTTGCACATGGCTGTGGAGGCCTAAAGCAAAAAGGTTTTATAAAACCCAGCTGAAGGCCTAGGACTGGGGCGACGGCGCACATGCCCACAGAGAGGGCTCTGTGTGCCACTTGTGACACCCGTGCCATAGGTTCGTCACCACGGGTATAAGGGCTTCAGTGTATAAAATATACTAATATATAGAAAATGAAAACATTCTTCTGTTTACTTTACAAAACAGAAAAAGAAAAGAAAATCACAACATTCTCAGCTACAGCAAACTGCAAGAACTGTCCGTCCCACCCCCCAGGACAGAAATACAACTGATAAATTGTAAAATCAAGAACAACTTGAGATAAAAAAGTTACTATTCTTATATGTCTAAATCTACTAAGTAAAAGGGAAACAAAAGAATGGAAACATATGTTTTAGTTCAAGCTCCATAAGGATGGGTGAACAAAAATAAAGAATTATCACAGAATAAAAAGTAATTAAAGTCAATAAGAAAACATTTCCCCCAGGTTTTGTACAAATATTAAAAAGAAGAATGCACAAAAATAATTACAACTGTGACCAATAACCAACACTGTGAAAATGTATTTGCGTGTAAACAAGGAAAGAATTTGTTTAGTTTTCCTGCCTCTCCAAATTTCAGAGAGCACTAAATCCTCAGGGACAAGTGGTTTGTTCATTCTGACGACAGATGTCACATCGTGAGTGAAAGACTTAAAGAAAAAACATTAAGCATTCACAAAATTCTATCACTTTTTGATATATTTTTTTACTAAATGAAAATCAACACAAATGCTTTTAATTTCTATTTTCCAAGTGATCCCCAATTTCCAACTATGGAGTGCTAAGGACATTCAACAGGAAGTAAGTTGTGCTGTGTTTCATGCAACATTTATTTTATTTATTTATTTATTTTAATTCCATTTATATCCCGCCCTTCTCCGAAGACTCAGGGCGGCTTAGCAGTAGCCTTCATTCTATGTATATGCCTGCTTATTAGGGCTTTCACACACACCCCAAGCGGCATTATTACAAAGTCAGCTTAATTGCCCCCAACAATCTGGGTCCTCATTTTACCTACCTCGGAAGGATGGAAGGCTGAGTCAACCTTGAGCCTGGTGGGATGCGAACCTGCACTAATTGCAGGCAGCTGGTGTTACTTAAGGAGGCATTAGCCCACTGCTCCACCAAGGCTCTTAGTGGGATTGATCTCCAGGTTGTTTTTCATGTGAAACTGATCTCTACTGCCATGTCAAAATGCATAGAACTGTACCCCAAATCTCATAGTTCATGCTACATTTAAATATCAATAAATCTTAACATTAATTATTTTAAGACAGTTTAACACTTTTAGGAAAGGAATAACTGAGAACTACAGATTCTCCCAATCAGAAAAAACAATTATTCAAGTCACCCTAAATATCTACTTTAGAGAATCTGTCAGAAAGACAAGTATTTGCATTCCTGAAGACTAAAGGCAGATGCAAAAAACCAACAACAACAACAACAACAACAACAACAACAACAACAACAACAATAATAATAATAATAATAATAATAATAATAATAATAATAATAATAATAATATATTATAGATATCGTCGCAGGATGGAAGTAGTTCCTAGTAAGACCAGCTTTTGCAATTGACTAATGGCAAATTTGTCAATGCCAATGGTGTTGAAGTGGTGCTCCAGGTGCCTTGGGTGCAATCCCAAAACAATTGGAGCACCACTTGAACACCATCGGCATTGACAAACTCGCCATTAGTCAATTGCAAAAGGCGGCCTTACTAGGAACTGCTTCCATCCTGCGACGATATCTGTAATACCATCAAACATCCACATCTGCCTATCCCAGGTCCTTGGTAAGGACTCAATAGGTAGACAAAAATGCCAAATCCAGTCTGAACTTCTGGATGACTGTGTTATTATTATTATTATTATTATTATTATTATTATTATTATTATTATTATTATTATTATTATTATTATTATTATTAATAATAATAATAATAATAATAATAATAATAATAATAATAATAATAATAATAATATGGAAGGTACCTTGGAGGTCATCTAGTCCAACCCCCTGCTCAGACAGGAAACCCTATACCATTTCAGACAAATGGCTGTCCAGTCTCTTCTTAAATCTTCCAGTTTTGGAACATTCACAGCTTCTGGAGGCAGGTTGTTCCACTGATTAGTTGTTCTATCTGTCAGGAAATTTCTCCTTAGTTCTAGGTTGTTTCTCTCCTTGATTAGTTTCCATCCGTTGCTTCTTGTCCTGCCTTCAGGCGCTTTGGAGAATAGCTTGACTTCCTCTTCTTTGTGGCAGCCCCTGAGATATTGGAACACTGCTATCATGTCACCCCTCACCCTTCTCTTCGTTAAACTACACATACCCAATTCCAGCAACTGTTCCTCGTATGTTTTAGCCTCCAGTCCCCTGTATCATAGTATCATTTCCCATGATACTATGAGCTGCATGGGGTATGGGACAATATCCAACAAACACGGATTTCTACAGATGTTCTTCATTCCCCCTTTTATATACCCTGAACATCTGCTCTAGAATGTTCACAGTTGCAGGACAGATGTCAAAGGCACACAAAAGGGAGATGCACTTTTATCCAACATTTATATGAAACACAGTGCAGTCTCAGATTTATAATTCTGCCTGAATTTAATTGAACCATTCTGCCTACCATTCAAATTTGTTGATTTAACACAGAGGTCTTCAAACTCGGCCCTTTTATGACTCATGGACTTCAACTCCCAGAATTCCTCAGCCAGTGTGCCTGGCTGAGGAATTCTGGGAATTGAAGTCCATGAGTCATAAAAGGGCCGAGTTTGAAGACCCCTGATTTAACACATCTGGAAGGCATTGGGATTTGAGAGAATTGCTTTAGGATAGAATATTATCTGAGTACACATTGCAGATTGTTATACAGTATGTGAGAAGGAAACTGAAGAGAGAAGAAGGATGACTAAGCCTACCCAGCTGAATTATTTGCTCCTTCTCCCTATGGCCATTATCACGTCCTCTCCTGTAGAAAGGATCCCTGAAGACAGAGGCAGGAAGGCAAAGGGCAAGTATCACAGAAGCTTCTTCAGCTAGTTTCTTCTCTCCATGTCTCGTGTTAGGTTCATCACCACCAACTGGCCTCTAGGAAGCACCACCAAACTTTTGTTTGCCAATATTTGTTGACTTATTTATTTATTTGCAATTGTTTACTCTGTATTACATTCAGCTGCTTTAGATCAATTAACACCCTGAAAAATAAAAATATATAATAATAACAATAATGAAATTGAAAGGTTATGTCGTAAACCAGTTGTGGTGGTTCCAGTGGTCATTGGCACACCACGTGTCATACCAAAAAAGTTTGGACAGCACTTAGGAAATCTGTTCACGGACAAAATTTCCATCTGTCAATTGCAAAAGGCCACATTGCTTGGATCTACATATATACCATGCCGATACATCACAACCAAATCCAATCTAAACATCTTATTGACTGTGCAGCCAACTATAATACCTTGATATTCCTGAATTAGACTGTATATTCAGGGGGACTGATTTAATTAATAAAAATTTCAATGGAGCAGTTGTTCAAAATGTGGAGGAAAAGAAGGAATTTTTTTTAAAAAAGTGGAAAATTATCTTAAGAAGAGATATAGTTGTATTGTTCACCATTTTCCAAGCTAGGACCAAGCACTGATGTCATGTAAATAAAAGAAGTAAAATGAAATCATATTATTTCTTGAAACTCTTAGCCTATATAAATTGTTTCCAAATTGCCTAATGGGACAGGAAAGATATGTAAAAGCCAGATTATCTTTTTTTTTAATTGTAACTTGGTGTTTTGGGTATAAAATCTGGTTTATAAGGTGTCAGGTGAACTCTCCATTCCAGCCACCATTAAAAGTCAAATAATATACAAAGGTTGCCTATTAGATGCAATCCTCTGATAGATGCTTATTGGCTTTAACTCAAGGAAATAAAAACCTCCCAAAGAAATTTGGGCTTTTTCCAAAGCTAAGACCTGTATTGTATTCCGGATCCAACAGTTGCACAAAATAATACATGATTTCTTCCTGGAACTGTTCGAAAGAGTTAGACCAGGAGTCGGCAACCTGAAAAAGGAAAAGAGCCACTGGGAACCGGTTCCATCACACACACACAAAAGTGGGAGCCGTGTGCGTGCGTCCTTACACGCGCATGCGCAAAAAACCATTTTTTTAATGTATGATGGAACCGGTTGCGCGACGGCGACGGCCCGTTTGCAGAGCTACCGCCTTCGGAGGAAGGCGGCAGCTCTGCAAACGGGCTGCGGCAGCTTTCCCAACAAGCGGTGCCACTGCCCTTTCCCAAAGAGCGGTTTGGAGAGGTGCGCGCGCACCTCCGCTCGTTCAGAGAGGTGCGCGCGCACCTCTCGGAACGGGCAGTGGCGCCGCTTGTTAGGAAAGCTGCCACGGCCCGTTTGCAGGCTGCCGCAAACTCCAAATAACATCAATGACTCAATCCTACCCTTTGAAAGGTTTCAATGCAGTGATATCACACAGCTGTAGCGAAAGAAGACAAAAAAAGACAAGACAAAAATGAAATTGATTCAGATGAACAGGCAATCTTTCCATCTTTGACCAAAAGAATTATTTCATTCAAGAGAGCAAGAAGACATTTTTTGAGGTGCATTTGTAAAATACAGCATAATTCCAAATTTATCAGATGGTATTTTACTTCTGTAATGTTGCATATATAGGTCAAAGGATGAAAAACAATCCCTGTAAAATTAAAGGACTGTAGCATAAAATCAGAGATGCAGCAGTAATTAGAGCAGTAATTATGAAATCAAGCATATTCTACATTACTACACATCTTTTTTTTTAAAAAAAATACTTGCTTATTATCACATTGCTATGTATCCAAGTGAGCTCCTTGGATACATCACAGGAGACCCAATTAATCCCAATGTTTGCAAGGCAATATTTGAAGAGTCAGCAATGCATGGCCTTTTGTTGTCCCATGAACCAAAAATGACTATTTTAAAAAACAATGTATATTATTTTCATGCTTGCTGGAACCAAAAGTCAACTTTGGCTATTCAAAAACTGTCCCATTGTTGCTACTATTTAAAAAAAAGTAAAATTTTAGACAGTGAAGTCCTTTTCTTGAAGGGATTGCTTGTCTATATGTCTTAACCTTTTATTAGAGATAATATATAGGTTTTGGAATCAGGGACCAATTTTGTATTCCTGGCTGTATGCCTGAATAAAAGCACAACTTCTATTAGTGTTGCCAATACTCCATGTGTAGGTTCACTAAAATTCAAATCAAGTATAAAGTATAACAAATATTCATCTAAAAACTATAATTATATGACAAAACAACATCCCTTTAAATGGCCACAAGCATGCTGGGTGTCTGTTGAAAGGGTCTCTCGTCACAGCTGAAGTCTTGCTGGTCCCACTGCTTGCCAAATGCAGTAAATGTCCTTGTACACCTTTCAATTGGCACTTTTGCAGAACAGCATAAAATCCCAACAAAGCAGCCTTCTGCAATATGCCTGCAATTCCAGTGGCTGATGCAAACAGATGGCATCATGAGCAGTATTGTTAGGCCTGCCAAAAGCACTATGAGGAAAGCTAACACCTGCTAATGGGAAAACATGTGACATACAAGGCTAAAGTACATAGGAGAAATATGTAACATATAAGGGCTGAAGTACATAGGGGAAGCATGTGACATACAAGGGCTGAAGTACATAGGGGAAGCATGTGACATACAAGGGCTGAAGTACATAGGGGAAGCATGTGACATACAAGGGCTGAAGTACATAGGAGAAGCATGTGACATACAAGGGCTGAAGTACATAGGAGAAGCATGTGGCATACAAGGGCTGAAGTACATAAGAAAAGCATGTGGCATATCAGGGCTGAAGTACATAGGAGAAGCATGTGACATACAAAGGCTGAAGTAAATAAGAGAATCATGTATATATATATATATATGTATGTATGTATGTATATATATATATATATATATATATATATATATATATATATATATATATATATATATATATATATGCATAAATCACTATGGTTACAGTCTACACTCAGAAAGCTTAAGCTGAAATTTCTGTTTGAAAAGCACTGGAATTCACCAAGTATCTCAAAATATCCAGATACAGGTGGTACATTTTAAATGTGAAGTAAGCCCTTTGCTTTAAGCAACTTATTTATACATTAAGCCCTTTTCAAGAAAGGGGGGACAGGGAAAAAGAGGGAGAGGGAGAGGGAGGGAGGGAAGGAGGGAGGGAGGGAGAGAGAGAGAGAGAGAGAGAGAGAGAGAGAGAGAGAGAGAGAGAGAGAGAGAGAGAGAGAGAGAGAGAGAGATCCACCGAGTTGCATATATATTTTATAAGCCTGTTTAAAGCCAAAAGACTAGCATTAGAAAATCTACTCCTTAAACACTTCATTAGATGCAAATTTCAGCACTCAAAGGAAGAACAGCTCCCAGTTACTGTGAAAGGTACAATCTGAAATCTAGGAAACATTCTCCATGCTTAATGCTTAGCCAAAAACATTTTCCAAAAAGCATTAAAAGGCTGCAATGGTTCCAAAACATTTTCATACAAATCCTGCTCTTATAATCTTAGTGGAGGCAAACAATTAGAGTTGTAAAGGTAATATAAAGAAGTAAACTTGAACGGCAGAATTAAAAAGCACATTCTCAAGCAGTTACTTCATTATTTTCCTCCTCATCCCAAGTAGTTTTATTCAGTGCTTTTTTTGTAAAAGAAAAAGGTGCCGGAACTCACACATGTCATACAACCCGCCTTGCCTACCCTACAAGGTTCCATCCAAAAAAGGTGCTGGAACTCCGTTCTGAGCGTTCTATGAGAAAAAAAGCCCTGGTTTTATTACTTGCAATCCATTCAATCAACAAAAGTTTAATCTCCACAAAAGCCATCTGACTGCATCATTTTATGCTTTTTGTTTTGTTTGTGCATGTCTGGGGTTGTTTTTTTTCATCCATTACCTGTCCTTTCTATCAATGATGGCTAATATCTTCCAGCCCTGCAACATTTTATCTTAATCCTAAAGAACCACTGCCTCAAGCAACAATCACCAGGACCCTTCTATCTGCAGCTCTGTAGCAGTTATCCTCCTTGTTCAAAACTTTAATTGTAATCTTTTCCTAAGAAATGTAAATTGTTTTCCAATTTAGCTATCGTGCTTTCTCACACACTCTTTCCAACGTTCCTCAGATGAAAGGAGCCACACTTCACTGGGTCCAATTTACAGACTGGGAAAGTGAAGCAAGATTAATGTATTAGTGTCAGTGCAATTTTAAAAAGGAGCCACTATAGGGTTCTATAGCAACAGCAGCCCTCAGCATAAATTCCTTCAGTCTCCTCCCTTTACTTGTCACCCTGCAGCACCAGCCATTTCAGGAGAAGGAAAAAAGAAGATAAGATGGGAAACAGGAAAATCCCAACATCCCTGCTGAAAAATTGGTTTCCTCAGTCTTCTTTCTCCCAAAATTGTATTCAGTCATCCTACATTTAATAGTTAGCCTGTAACTTTAAGAATGTTTTTCTCTCTGGTTCAAGAGTAGACTGGTAGCGGAGAGACCCAGAATTTAGTCTACACTCAACCCCAAAAAACTCCAAGCGTACCCTTGGGCCAATCACGCTCTCCCAGCCTAACCTACCTCAGAGGGTTATTGCAATGGGGAATGGGCACTAAGTATCTTGACTTGAGCTGCTTTGTGAAAGGCAGGATTATACCTAACAAATAACCATAAATAAATATTTATTTCCTTTCAATGTTATGCTTTTTTAGGCTGTAAGATTGGACAGAGGAACTCTGCTTTAACCGACTCTAAGTAAACTCTCCTGGAAGCCTATCTGGCTAAACAGTGTGATCAAAGTGCTGTGAATAAATGGTAGATATACATACAAGTATGAAAAGAGGCAGATTTATAGATTAGAAGTTGTGGCAATGCATCAAACTTCAAGTGGGAATGGCACCATATAATTTAACTACTGGGAACTTATGGGTGGATTGATGTTACATGGGAAATGAAGAGGGACAAGAATAAGACTCATGATTGGATCTTATATAACTTATGAATGGGACTGTTATAAGGAGGTGGTCCACACTTTTAGTGCCTCTAATAAAAAAAATTAGAAAACTTGGGAATGGTTGAAATATTTGCAACAACTCATTCTTGTGACAAGGCGACATTTGTGAACATGGGAGGCTAGATATGCAAATGCTACATTTGTCACAATCATAATAGTGCCGAAGCACTCACAGTATATAAAGAATCTGGGTGTCTTATTCTCAAACAAGTCTTTCTTCAAATGAAATACTTCTGAACTGCCAGATATTAAATAAGGTCAATAGCACAGAATTCATTCTTCTCCTGCCAGGATTTGTCTAAGCTTTCTCCAAATCCCAAATGAATATTATTGTTGAAGTAACAAGTCAATATCCAGCTCATTGGTACCTTTGCATATTAAAGAAGTGCTGAGACAAGATAAAATTGCACGCTGTTCCATCTAAAATAAATAAATATCAGTAAGCAGTGAATTGTAGGAAATGGGAGGAAAGGAATGCATTCTGACAGCAGTTACTAAGAAGGTGTGGGATAACAAAGGTTCACTGAAGAATTCTCATAATCTGATTTCTTGGGCTACAGGGCTTCAAAGGTTAAATCCAAAAGGAAAAAAAATAGTGCATACATATCCTGGGATTTTATTCTTTTAAAAACAAAGTGAAGTCAAAGCATCTGGAAATAAAACTTTCATGTAAAAACTGAAAAATATAAAGCCATGCTTTATTCTTGACAAGTTTCTTAACTATCTTTTTTAAAAAGACAAATTACAATATCTAAATCAAGAAGTTAAAAAATAAAGTTAAAAAAACAACAAAATATGTTTCTTTCAACATATTAATAACCAGAAAAAAGTCAAGGAAACAGTTGGTCCACAAAAGAGAGAAGATGGCAAGGAAGTAACAGGCAGTAGAGAGAAAGCAGAGCTGCTTAACTCATTCTTTGCATCAGTCTTCACACAAAAAGAAACTATAGGCCAGTGGTGGTGAACCTCTCTGTGGGCATGTGCACCAGTGGCCCCACCTCACCTCCCCCCACAGCCCCCTCCTCACCAGCAGTCCCCCTGGAGAGTCACCCCCGGGTGCGGCTCATGCAGAGCAGTGCAGCCAAGCACATGACAACCTTGCAACAGGGACAAGATTCCACCCTTGCACTCCATCGCAGGCAGATGATGCTGCAGGGCGCGGGCAAAGGGCGTGGCTGCCATGGCGCTGCTAGGCTGCCTGGGCCATCTGCTACAGCAGGCCATGGAAGCGGTGGGTGGCCATGAGGGCAGGGTGGGGCAGGAGGCAGAGCGGGGGTGGGGTGGGGGTGGGGCGGTTTTGGGGCACTCGGTCTGTAAAAGGTTCACCAATCTACCAAAAACATAACTGTAAAAGGCAAACTAGAAATAAAAATTAAAATAAGCAAGAAAATGGTAAGACAACACCTGTCTGATCTTGATGAATATAAATCACTGGGACCTGATGGATTACATCCCAGAATTCTGAAGGAGCTGGCAGATGTTATCTCAGAACCATTGTATCATATCTTTAAAAAGTCTTGGAGCACTGGGGAACTACCTGAGGATTGGAAAAGAGCTGATGTGATTCCCATCTTCAAAAGGGGGGGGAACAGACCCAGGAAACTACAGACCAATCAGACTAACATCTGGGAAGATCCTGGAAAAGATCATCAAAAAACAGATGTGTGAACATCTAGAAACAAATAAAGTTATAACTAGTAGCCAGCAGAGGTTTGTTATAAACAGATCATGTCAAACCAATCTTATTTCATATTTTGACAAATTGACTAAATTAGTAGACCAGTGAAATGCTATGGACATAGTATATTTAGACTTCAGCAAGGCATTTGTCAAAGTAGACACAACCTACTTCTTGATAAGCTAGAAAAATGTGGGATGTACAGCATCACCACCAGATGGATTTGTAACTGGCTGACAAACTGTACTCAACGAGTAGTCCTTAATGGCATTACATCTACATGGAGGGAAGTAAGCAATGGGGTACCATAAAGTTCTGTCTTAGACCCAGTGCTCTTCAATATCTTCATAACTGACTTAGATGAGGGAATAGCTCAGAACCATTGTATCATTATCTTTAAATTTGCAGATGACACTAAACTGGCAGGAATAGTCAATACCGCAGAAGGCAAACCCGGCTTTATAAAGCCTTAGTAAGGCCACATCTGGAATACTGCATCCAGTTTTGGTCACCAGTTTACAAAAAAGATGTTGAGACTTTGGAAAAAGTGCAAAGAAGAGCAACTACAATAATTAAATGCCTGGAGACTAAAACATATGAAGAAAGGTTGCAGGAATTGGGTATGGCCAGTCTAGAGAAAAGAAGGACTATTTGGGACATGATAGCAGTATTCCAGTATTTGAGAGGCTGCCACTAGGCGGAGGGGGGTGTCAAACTATTCTCCAAAGCATCAGAGGGCAGGACAAGAAACAAACGGTTGGAAACTGACCAAAGAGAGAAGCAACCTGGAATTAAGGAGAAACTACCTAACAGTGAGGACAATTAACCAGTGGAACAGCTTGCCTTCAGAAATTGTGGGCACTCCATCACTGGAGGTTTTTAAGAAGAGACTAGACAGTCACTTGTCTGAGATGGTATAGGTTTCCCTTCTTGAGCAGAGGGCTGGACTAGAAGGCCTCCAAGATCCCTTCCAGTTCTATTCTGTTCTAAGCTACATGCTGGTAATAGCCAATTTTATTTCTTTTCATCAAGCAACATATAATATGTTACTGTTGTCAGCTGTAATCTAAACAAAAAGGCAGTGGTATTCACTGAATGTTATGCACCAGAAGAAGCAATATTATCCATTGCTAGAAGCACCAACTATTTTTTATTAAAAAAAAAAGATTCAGGAAGGTACTTAATATACATTGCATATGGCTTAGATATCAGCACCTTTGTAGCCATGTGATTAAGATATTTGGGAGGCTGAGTAGCATCAAACCATTAGAAAATAATGTCTAGTGCAGGGGTCTTCAAACTTGGCCCTTTTATGACTTGTGGACTTCAACTCCCAGAATTCCTCAGCCAGGCACGTTGGCTGAGGAATTCTGGGAGTTGAAGTCCACAAGTCATAAAAGGGCCAAGTTGAAGACCACTGGTCTAGTGAAAAGATCTACAATTTCACATCTGTTATAAACCACTGCGCAAATTACAAGAATAGTGGAAGACTAATTGACACAAATGTCTTAAAATTACAAATCAAACTTAACACACTTAATATAATATAGAAATATTAGATATAAAGGAAAGACCAAAGCTCTGCTACTCTTAGTACAGAGTCATAATTGCATAATTAGTTTATAACTGCAGATCTTGATTCAGGGGAAGAGTTTCTTTTTGAATCTTTTGTCCAATTCCATCCATCTAAAGATCTTTCCCTGTTTCCACATTAGAAAAAAAAATCATATGTAAGATACTTTTCTGTTTTTCTTACTAGGTGAAATCTGTTAAGACAGGTGAGTTCTAGCAGGAAAACAGCATGAAATAAAACCTTCGTTCTGTGCTCCAGTATCTGAGCTCCAATTGCAGGCTCAGCAACTGCATTTTGTAAAACGAAGAAGGATGCAAAAGAATTGCAAAAGGCAAGGTAAGCATGAAGAAAAGTGCTAGGAAAGCATGCAGGTGGGGAAGCTCAAGGAAAGAGTAAGCTAACATTCACCCATTTCAACTACTTGTACAAACAAACAGTGGAAATGAATGGATCCAGGCACAGCAGAAAATGCTTTCTCAAGGACATTATACTCTGACAAAACGGCACACAAGTCCAGGGAATGTTTACATTTTAATAGTTCAATTTGATTAATTGATTATGTAACATCAAGTCACTGTTAATTCTTAGTAAGCTCGCTCATTCATTCATTCATCATATTTATGTAGTCACCCACGTCATAAAATGTGACTGGGCGATGTACAAAAAAATTTATAAATTGGTAATAAAAAGTCAATGATTAAAAAATACTAATATAGGTAGTCCTCGACTTACGACCACAACTGAGCCCAAAATTTATGTTGCTAAGTGAAACATTTGTTAAGTGAGTTTTGCCTGTTTACAACCTTTTTTGCTACAGCTGTTAAGTGAATCATTGCAGTTGTTAAGTTAGTAATGTTGTTGTTAAGTAAATCTGGCTTTCCCATTGACTTTGCTTGTCAGAAAGTGACAAAAGCTAATCGCATGACCCCAGGACACTGCAACCATCATAAATATGAACCAGTTGTCAGGCATCTGGATCACATGACCAAGGGGATGCTGGTCATAAGTCTGAAAAATGATCGTAAGTCACTTTTTTCAGTGCTGTTGTAACTTTGAATAGTCACTAAACGAACTGTTGTAAATTGAGGACTGTCTGTAATATGATTAAAAAGCAAGTAGAAAGCAACAGATAGTAATAACAGAGAAGCCACTTCAGGAAGTCACCATTCCTTGAGCCCAAAAGGCTTGATAACATAACCAAGTTTTGAGGGACTTATGGAAAGTTAACAGAGATGGGGCCAACCTCATTTTGAGGGGAGAGGATGATGTTTCATAAGATGGACCTCACAGCAGAAGAGGCCAATACTTCCTTAGCAGACATGATCTGGAACATGTGTCTTCTGTTGGACCTAATGGGATGGATAGAAGTAATTGGGGAAAGACGGTCCCTCAGATAACCTAGCTCCATGCCATAAAGTCCTTTTTAGGTTAAAACCAGCACCTTGAATTGGGCCCAGAAATAGACTGGTAACCAATGCAGTTCGTGAAGCAGAAGTGTAAGGTGTGCTGTTCTCGGAGGGGAACACATAATAGACCATATTGCCACATTCTGCCAGTTTGGTATAGTGGTTAAGGCACTAGACTAGAAACTGGGAAACTGTGAGTTCTAGTCCTGTCTTAGCAATGAAAGCCAGCTGAGGGATCTTGGGCCACTTCAGACCAACTCACCTCACAGGGTTGTTGTGGGGAAAAATAGGAGAAGGAAGGAGAGTTAGGTATGTTCACCACCTTGAGTTGTTTATAAAAAAATAAAGGTGGGATATGAATAAATAAGAATAGATAAAAGTACAATTATGGTGTAAGTATAATGATTATAAAATTATGCTTGTTTACTATTCAGAGTCACACATGTTTGAGATGGGTGGCTAAACAAATTGAATAAATAAATATGACTTATTAATATAATTAGACCTTGGATGAATAAATGAATACATATGAATAAATAAATAATATATGTGAATAAATAAATGAATAAACAAGTAGGGGGAAAACATCACAGTAGAAGTTTCATTACTAAGCTAAAACACGTCCTAGTCTTGTTTTGTAAAGAAACACCTCTTTATTTCTTTGCTCTGGCACAGGAGCCAAAATGCAAAGAGAAGTGAAAATGGATCTTGGAGTGTCGGCAAGACAGGACCTGTTTGGAAATTTGGGAATGCTCATTTTGGGATCATTTTCCTACAGACAGGCTAGATTTCACATACAGGTTTCATGATAAGTTAAGTGTATAGCTCCACCTAGAGGGCACATTGACTATATTTTAGCATATGAAAGGAAGAAATCAAACTCAACCCATCTTTAATCCCCCCCCCCACACACACACACCTTTAACAGGAAAGAATAAGAAGTGCTTTTCGAATCCTTGACAGATACAGAACAAGTGTTGAGGCTATGAATTAGGTATTCACATTTTAAAATCAAATCCTTATTACAATATACAAAAATTGAACACAGATAACGCTTGTAGACAATGACATCTGACTCATACTTTTCAAATGTTTTTGCTCTCACACAATAACGGGAACCCACTTGCTGTTTCTGCCCCCTTTTGGAACATGAACAAAGAAGCTCTGGATCAAGGCATTTACAGCCTAGTCCATTTGCCATTGACCTTGTCCCAAGGAAGGAACTTCTTTCTAGAAGATGGGCAATTCCTAATGGAGATTAAAGACTGCCTCCTGGTTTTCTGAGGGGCCACAGGAAACTATTGGTGTGGCCAAGATGTTTCATTCTGATTTGGGGTGCTTTTATTTTGCAATTATTGGGATGGATTTTATTTTGCATTTACTGTGGTATAACAGAATTGGAAGGAACCTTGGAGATCTCCTAGTCCAACCTTCTGTTCAGGCAGGAGAAACCCTATTCCATTTCAGGAAGGCAGATGTCCAATCTCTTCTTAAAAACTTCCAGTGTTGGAGCATTCACAGCTTCTGGAGGCAGGTTGTTCCACTGATTAATTGTTCTAACTGTCAGGAAGTTTCTCCTTAGTTCTAGATTGCTTCTCTCCTTGATTAGTTTCCATCTGTTGTTTCTTGTCCTGCCTTCAGGCACTTTGGAGAATACGTTGACCCTCTTTCTTTGTGGCAGCCCTTTAGATATTGGAACACTGCTATTGTGTCACCCCTATTCAGGTAGGCATTATTGCTGTGTGGATCTGTTCCTCAGCATAGAGAACATGTTTATTACTATTTTCTTTTCTTCCATGTTACGCCCTCCTCTTTCGATTGCTCAGGAAAAGGGAAGCATATTTTTCTTTGCAAATTTTTGGAAGTATGAGTGGCAATTCACTATATACGGGATAATTACAGCACTGATTTTCAGTGCAATAATAATTTCTTGGAAACAAATTTTCATCTAGAGAATAAGAGCACTTCTCAAGGTTTAGCTGATGGAGAGGGCCATTAATGTGAGGGAATTTCCACTTACTTGATATATCCTATGGCAAAGAATGAAAAAAAAACCAGGCTTATGTCCAGGAGACTATAAATAATTCATGAATAAAAATATAACTAGATCATACTGAGATGAGCCTAGGATGCACATGTTAAAGGCAGCTTTTTTCAAGCAATTCAAGAACATCTGATTACAAAAATACTATTGCTATTTGGCAAGAATTCATTACATTTTACTTTTTTCTTTCGGATTCAATTTAACTTTTCGGGTCGGCATATTAATGTGCAACTAAAATAGTAGTTTGTGCTTATAAAATTGCTGTGATTCTACACCTCCACTTCCTCCTACTGAACAGCTGCCTTCAATCATAAGTTTCATGAAATCATAAGAAAGCTATTGTGACTATTTGGGGCCAGGTGGAAGGAAGTTATAGGTTTTACTTGTGTCAAAATCTTGCAATAGAACAACATGACCAAATCTCTGATGTCATTTTGTAGGCTATGGTGGCATCATCCTCTGATATCCAAATCTTGTATAACCAGAACATTAGAATGAATGCATAAGATAATGGGGTTTGAAGAAAAACTGGAGAGAGGAGTAAACAGCTAACAGAAGGGAAAAAGAAGACAAGTGGCCAAGGAAGGTTGAGACTCTGTTGAGTTAAAAAGTCATCACAACAGGAGTGATGGCTGGCTGGGATGCAACCTGGAGCATCCTATCTCAAATCTGAAGGTCACTAAGCTAGGAAAAAGGATTGTAATATCCTGATGGTATATAGTAAATAATCCCATATGTTAGGAAGGGAATTTAACATGGGGAATTGGTGTTCAAAAGTCTATAACAGGAGTAAAACCATTATCTATATCTTTCTGTATAGATAGAGAGAGAGAGAGAGAGAGAGAGAGAGATAGACAGATAGATAGAGATAGAGATACGAGAGAGAGAGAGAGAGAGAGAGAGAGAGAGAGAGAGAGAGAGAGAGAGAGAGAGAGAGAGAGAGAGAGAGAGAGAGAGAGAGTTTGGTATAGTGCAGGGATAGGCACCTTGGCTCTTTTATGACTCGTGGACTTCAACTCCCAGAATTCCTGAGCCAGCCATGCTGACTCAGAAATTCTGGGAGTTGAAGTCCACGAGTCATAAAAGAGCCAAGGTTGCCTACCCCTGGTATAGTGGTTAAGGTATCAGATTAGGAACCAGGAGATCATGAGTTATAGTCCTGTCTTAGGCACAGAGCCATCTTGGGCCAGTCACTCTAGCTCAGCCCTAGGAAGGAAATAACAGTAAACTTTGCTGGGAAAACTGCAGGGATTTGTCCAGGCACCCTCCAAGAATTGGAAACAATTAAACAGAATACACACTTTGCACTTTGTGCCTTTGTCATCTCTACTCCCTTACTCAAATGTGTGAGGACGGACTCATGGCCTTCAGTCATAAAGTTTTAATCTTTACTGTGATCACCAGATCAATTCAGAATGACCCATATTTGTAGTCTGCATAAGTAGAAGTCCCATTTCCCTGCTTCAACTGGAGCTTTTTTCATAGTGAAGTACATAAGATCAGGGAGCTTGGGCAAGGGATCAGTGAGAACATCCCTCACATCCCCTGCCTCATATCCTACATTCAATCACTATTCATATTATGGAAATGAAAATATCAAATGCAGTTGCCAGGATAATGTCTAGCTCAGATTGTAGATTCATTAAAATCATTTAAATTATGGGAAACTACAAACGTGACAAAGGGTTCAAATACTGTATAGGACTTGAGGCCATACTCTTGTCATGAATTATTCCCTCCATAAGGCTTCAGATTTACACAAGGAAGGGAGAATGACACAAAAGAAGTCTTCAATGAAACTAGAGAATAATTATATTTAGGTCTGTCACCTGGAGAATCAATGCAAGAAAAAAAAGAGCTTAGCTAGATAGCAACAGCACTTAGGCTTATATACCGATTTACATCCCTCTCTAATTGGTTTACATAGTCAGCATATTGCCCCCAACAACCCAGGTCCTCATTTTACGGACCTTGGAAGGATGGAAGGCTGAGTCAACCCTGAGCCGGTGAGAATTGAACTGCTGGCAGTTGGCAGAATTAGTCTGCAATACTGCATTCTAACTAGTGCACCACCATGGGTCTTAATTGAAATAAGGAAAGGGGTTGTGAGATGGGGGTGGAAAATAGGATTGTGCTAACTGTATTCAATTATATAAGAAAAATTCAAATGGAGGAATCGGGAAAGGAGTGGTTGTATTATAGCCTCATTTGATACTGATACCTAAGCCCTACATTAAAAAAATATTTTAATTATGGGAGGAAACATTTAATGTTTAAACCAATTTTCTAAACAGTTTCTTTTTAGCTCTGTATAACCTTGATTCTTATCTACTCTACTCTATGATACTGTTTAGAGGCACTGTAAATCTAGATATGCAGCCATCTTGTGAAATTAAGCCTGACCCAATGAAAGCTAATAGTGACATGCAATTCTTCTGTGGTTTATTTCTGTTTAGCAAAAATTAAAATGAAGCATACAAAAAAGCAGGAATATCATCTTGCTGACAAAAGTCCATATAGTCGAAGCTATGGTTTCCTCAGTAGTTTTATATACTGCTCAAAAAAATTAAAGGGAACGCTTAAACAACACAATTTAATAGTAGGATGTATTTAATAGTAGGATGTCTTATTTTCCTGTTCCCTTTATTGTTTTTGAGCAGTATATTATATGGCTATGAAAGTTGGACCATAAGAAAGACTGAGCATTAGTATTTATTGCATTAGTATTTATTGCCCTGTTCACCGCCCTGAGTCCTTCGGGAGAAGGGCGGTATACAAATAAAATTATTATTATTATTATTATTATTATTATTATTATTATTATTATTATTATTATTATTATTATTGTTGTTGTTGTTGTTGTTGTTGTTGTTGTTATTGTTATTGTTGTTGTTGTTGTTGTTATTATTTTGAATTGTGGTGTTGGAGAAGACTCTGGAAAGTTCCTTGCACTGGAAGGAGATCAGATTGGTCAATCCTAAAGTAAATCAACCCTGACTGTTCTTTGGAAGGACAGATATTGAAGCTGAAGCTCAAATACTTTGGCCACCAAATGAGAAGAGAGGACTCACTGGAAAAGACCCTGATGCTAGAAAACATGGAAGGGGGAAAAGAGAAGGGAATTGCAAAGGATGAAATGGTTAGATAATGCCATTGACACAGTGGGCATGGGTTTGGGCAAGCTCCAGGAGACAGTGGAGTGTGGGGGGGAGGCTGGTGTACTGTGGTCCATTGAATCATGGAGAATCAGGCACAACTTAGCAACTGAACAGCAACAAAACCCTAAAATGAAATTCAGGTAATATAGAGAAGAGCAAATGTGAGCTGGTAATATGAAGAACAGGACTGGAACTTATATTTTTCTGTGAGACAATGTAAAGGGGGCATGTATTGATCAGGCAAAATATTATTAGTCAGATAATATTATTATAATATTTTGCCTGAAATAATATTATAAGTCAGAGAAATTCTACGACACTCTCTCCATAGAAAAGGATGGATTTAAATAAATATTTGGGAGGCCTTGTGGGCACGTCTGATAACAATCTGTAGGCATAAGGAGCACAGAGGAGGCTCAGCTAACAAAAGTGTATTTGTGTGTCTGTCGTAGAGATGCTGTGTGGCTCTCTTTTTCTCTCTTTTTGCAAAGTGAAACCAACAAAGAGAGCGAGAGAAAAGAGAAAGAGAAAAGCATAGCAGAAAGACACCTATAAGTAAGAGAAGTGAGAAATAAGTCATCTTCTCTTTTTTTTATTGAAAAGTTTTACAGTACATTTTATCTTTAACAAAACAAAACAAAACCCCTCCCAACCCCCTCCCCTCTTCCCAACCCTCCCCAACACCTCCCTCCCTCCCCCTCCCCCCTCCTTAACTTCCCAGAGCTAAATACAAGGTATAAAAGTAGAAACAATCATAATCTACCATATGCAAACAACAATGAACTATTAAATCTATCGCACTTTAACTCTCGAAATAAGTCATCTTCTCATTTAAGAGGTTGCAGTAAATATCTCTATGCAGTTGAACCGGCACATGTGTGTGTAGGAAAGATGGTCCCATTCTTGCTCATTTTATTGTACTAAGAATCTCTCTGTTAGCAATTCATATGCGGAATTGCTTTCTCCAGACAAGCAAGGAAAAGCATCCTTCCATTTACTTATATGTTCAGTGTCATGGCCACCTTAGACTCTGATGAGGAGACCAACCAATGAGCAACCAGTTCAAGAGGAGCAGGCCTCAGAAGCTGTGTCCCCCCCCCAGTATCCAACCGACACAGCTGACTCTGGTATCTAAAGATGAGGAGACTGAGCTGCCACCTGCTCCTTTTACAAGGGCTTGCCGAGCAGAGTGGAGAGCAAAGCAAAGACATTCTGCAAGGCTCCTCACCCTTCCAAATGAGCTTGCTACTCTTCTATTTAAGAAGAGTAGCAAGCTCAAGCGTCTCTGTTGGCGACAACCATTCAATACTCAGACTCCGTATGATTTGAAACCACATGATTTTGACTCTGAATCAGGACCAGCTGATGACCCGTCTAAAGTGGCCAAGTTTGAGGACCGCTGGCCTACAATGTTTGGACCCTTGGACTTCACTTGACCACTCTGATGTCTGCTGTTTTGGAGTTAGAACTTTCTCAAGACAAGCTTGCTGGACTCTGGGGAACTTGCTTTCTCTCTCATTTCCTTTGTTGCTTGTTTATATGTGCAAAAGTTGAAATTGCTCCCCTAATTTTATTCTAAACTTTCTTTTTTAGCTGGCTGCTCCCCAACTGCAGTACCTTTTTTTTTTTGCTTTTTCTCTATGCAGAAATCCCTTCTGATATATAGTCACACAGAGAAAGAGAGTCTAAAAAAAAGCTGTTTTTCATATCCACTGAAATACGTCCTCCCCCTCCAAAATTTCCATTCCTAATTTAGGCTCAGCTATAACAGAAATCATATTTATAACATCAAAGAAGCTGAGAGAGAGAGACACCCACCTGATGTGGTGTTCAGTCTAACCAAATTTAATCATCATTCTAATACCATTAAGTTCATGCCCAAGATAGAAATTAACATGTTCTCTTAATTTTACATTTAGTTCAATAAAATGTTGATTGGGATATATCAAATTTCCTACATTTTTAATTTGAAAAATGAATGAGTCAGGCTTTATACGCTCTCAAGATGAATACTTTGATAAGCCCCAACCTTTATCAATAGTCAATGTATATTTCAATATTTGGGGGCAATTTTTACAATTGACTATGAACTCTTGTGCAATCTTCTTCCATTTCTTTGAATTCCCAGTCAAGACATTTCCAGCACATAATTATAGTTATCAAGTTTTTATTCTATTTCCATTTTTACTGATGGGCATAAACTGTTTTAAGCTTCTGGCTCTACAAGAAAGCTACTATATATCTAGCTTTGACAGACCTCTATGAGGATCAACTATTAGCATGGCAAAAGTGCTTTCATTGATTAAACATGAGATGAAGGAAAAATAAGCATGCATACCAAAAAGTTCAAAGTCAAATACATTGACATATATACTCCCTTTAAGGTGTATTTATTAATGTCAACAGAACACTCTGTGTTTTTACATTACAACTTGCATTACAACACTGCTGCCCATTTTAAAACCTTTTAATGTTTCCAATAACTTTGCAAAAGGCCTATTTTACAATTGCTAAATAACTCCCAATGAATATAGAACAATTCCCTAAGTTGTTAGTCTTGATTATTGTACAATATTAGAAATTCTCTAGGGTGAAAAAAATAATTATAGTTATCATTTCTTACTGCTGAGTCTGGATTCATTTTTCAGAATATTTTCTATCTCTCCCTCCCTCCCTCCCCCCCTCTTAGAAAAACACTATAGAGAACATACTATAGTTCAAAGAGAAAGACTATAGCTGAGTTTCATCTGCCCAATGGGTCTCATACAATGTCCTTCCCATAGGCTCAACTTCTTCACTCACTTGGGTCATCAGGAGCTATCACAGCTGGTTCTGTTCTTGAAATACCAGCAGGAACCTTTCAAATGGAAAAAGGCAGGCATAGTCCAAGCCACTTGACATTTTTCTTTTTTTAAAATATATTTTATTGATTTTTTTAACAAAGCATAAATCACTCAATAATTGGTAAACAGTGTGTTGTCTGGGTTACATTTGTAGAACAATCTTCAACAATTAATTTCTATAATCTGCATTCCATATGTGCGCTCCCACAGGGAGGGCCTCCTCAGGGTACCGCCGGTCAAGGATTGCTGACGGGCGATCACCAGGGGGAGGGCGTTCTCTGTGGGCGCACCTGCCCTATGGAATCAACTGCCAATGGAACTCCGGACTGCCCCTGACCCTCGTTCATTTCGCCGGGACCTAAAAACCTGGCTCTTTGAGCTATCTGGTCTGGACTGAGGGGTTTAATGTTTTTAAATTGTGATTTTAATTTTTTGTGGCTAGACTTAATTTTATTTTATTTTAATTTTATATTGTATTGTTTTTAAATTTTGCCTTGTAAACCGCCCTGAGTCCTTTGGGAGTAGGGCGGTATATAAACCGAATAAATAAATAAATAATATATTAATTTTGGTTGATTTCCGCTTTCCCCAAAATATCCTTTTTTGCAAACATTGAGTTAATACAATTCTTATTGTTTTGATAAATAACAATTGAGTATATAGTTTTTCCAATATTCCTAGAAAATAATAATCTTATTAGTATAATATTTCTTTTCTTATTAGTCATTTTGGTTGCCTTGTCATAAACCCTGTTACAATACTTACTTTAGTTTATTTCTCCCACCAAATTCTAAATATTCTTACTAGTGAAAATTTTCTCAATAATTACATTTACACTGACAGATTTAATTCTATTTTTTCCATATAAGCCATCTCACACTTTTATATTTCTTAAGAAATAAATAAAAGAAGAAAAGTAGAGAAGAAAAAAAAGAAAAAAGAAGAAAAGAAGAAAAAAAAAGCAAGAGCAACAAAACATAAGAAATAACATACTACTTAAAATATATATCCATCCTAGGTTAATATATATTTATTTCCTCAATTTCTTATTCTTCGTAACCATAGCTAAGAATATATTTAATCTTTAAACATTCCATTCAATAGATCTAGTCATCCCTTAACTCTGATTCAAAATATTTTTTATACTTTTCTTAAATTCAGTCGCATTTAAGTACCTAAAACATTTGCTTTATTTAAGTCATTTCAGCTTTTTTTTACAGAAAAGAAAGAAGCATACTATATTATTTTGAGAATTCATCCCTCTTAAAGTAGTATATTGCAAAGTTTTTTCTATTTCTTTAACCATATTCCACGACATTTCTCAAAGAAGCACCTCTCTGCTTTCTTTATCATGAAAAACCTGACTGCAATCAGAGCAGAGTAGTACCCAGTGAGTTCAACCACACTTGTCCTTTTCCCCTTCAAATATATTGCACTGTGGCAAATATAGACAGAACAAAACAGCATTGTTCTCTGCTGCTTACACAACAGAAGAAATCTATAAGATCAAAAGGGAGATGTCCCTCCCAAGCCCCATCACCTGAGATCATCTATTCCATGGGCAAGACAAGATGCCACGCCTGAGTTGCAGGGACAACTCACTTCTCTACCCCTGCTACATTTGCCCTGCACCACAGGTCTTCAAGCTTGGCCCTTTTATGACTTGTGGACTTCAACTCCCAGAATTCTTCAGGCAGTGTGCCTGGCTGAGGAATTCTGGGAGTTGAAGTCCAAAAGTCATAAAAGGGCCAAGTTTGAGGACCCCTGCCCTGCACCATTCAGTGCATTAAAACCTACTACCTTCTTTAACATTCACATTTTGTATGCAAGCTTGTACTTTTTCTGAAGGTAATTAAATCTAAAAAAAAACCACCCCTATTTTAAGATGATACCATCTGGCAACTTGAACTGCATGCCTAATCTGGCTCCAATAAATTCCAGTTTGGTGGATCATATTTTCTTTGAAAAGAATTCTATTTTAATCAATAAAATCCCAGGCATATTAAAATTAGCAAACCAAACGAACACTGGGATAGAATAAGAAAACTAAAACTAAAACAGCTTTTATTGTTAAAAGATCAAGCTTTCGTTGGCTAACTGCCAACATCGTCAATATGAAAACGGGATGGGGAGATCGCATTTATACTGTCAGCGTTTCTGCGCTCCGCTCATAGAGTGCATCATCGGTCTGTTCGTTGCGGCTGGCCGTATTCCTTTGAACCGCTTCGCATCCGTTTTTGGGGAATGTGGCTGTCCCTGGCTGTCTGTTGTCAAAAGTGGATTGTTATTCGTTCCGTGTGTTGTAGCCATAGCCCTGGTCATTGCCCGTGTTCTTATACCAGAGGGTCTAGGTGGTTGTTTCTCTTCTTCCCTGGGTTCTACAATACAGGGTGATCGTATGGTTGTGCAGTTTCGATTTTGATTCAATGAAGCACTCTGTGAGAGCTTGCGCTGTTTGCATCCATATTGTGCACGCCGTTCTTCTTCCCAATTCCTTAGTGCCTGGTATGCAGGGGGGAGGTCTATGTGCCACTTGATGGAGGAGCGGTTTGAAAACCAGGCTTCCTTGAACAAACGGCTGCCTTTAGTGTTATCACTGGCAATTGCCTCGGTCCCTGTTAGATTGAAGATGTGGTTATGTGTGGCCATGTGTGCCCACACCTGTGAATGCTGCTCTTGTCTTCTAATAACGAGCTTGTGTTCGTGCACTCTGGTCCTCCGTCGTTTTGCCATCTCCCCAATGTAGCTGCAATTGCAGTTTTGGCATGACATCTTATACACGACAGATGATTTTTCCTCATTGGGGAGTGGGTCTTTAGGGCGCATGACACAAGCTCGTAGAGTCCAATAAGGTCTGTGGGCAACACCAATCTTGTGAGGGGCCAAAATATGCGCTGTGAACTCAGATGCACCATGGATATAAGGCAGTGTTATCCGTGATGTTAAGGTGTTTTCACATTGATGGCGGGTAGGTTCACCTGGCCTGCTGTATTGCCTAATAAAATTAGGTGGATACCCGTTGCTCCTGCAGAAATGATAAAGGTGACGTCTTTCTTCCCTTTTTGCCTTGTTTGTGCTGCAATGTGTGTCTACACGTCTAAAGAGGGTCCTGATACAGCTGGCCTTGTGGGTTGTGGGGTGATTACTTTTGTAATGAAGTATCCTGTCCGTATGGGTGGATTTACGATAAACCGATGTGTGTAAAATGCCATCAGGTTGACGTCTGACCAACAGATACCAGGCGCTAAGGAATTGGGAAGAATGGTGCGCACAATATGGATGCAAACAGCGCAAGCACTCACAGAGTGCTTCATTGAATCAAAATCAAAACTGCACAACCATACAATCACCCTGTATTGAACAACCCAGGGAAGAAGAGAAACAACCACCTAGAGCCTCTGGTATAAGAACACGGGTAATGACCAGGGCTATGGCTACGACACACGGAATGAATAACAATCCACTTTTGACAACAGACAGCCAGGGACAACCGCATTCCCCAAAAACGGATGCGAAGCGGTTCAAAGGAATACGGGTGGCCGCAACGAACAGACCAGTGACATGCTCTATGAGCGGAGCGCAGAAATGCTGACAGTATAAATACGATCTCCCCATCCCGTTTTCATATTGACGATGTTGGCAGTTAGCCAACGAAAGCTTGATCTTTTAACAATAAAAGCTGTTTTAGTTTTAGTTTTCTTATTCTATCCCAGTGTTCGTTTGGTTTGCTAATTTTAATATGCCTGGGATTTTATTGATTATCTTTTTAACAGAATTCAATAGTAATCATTCAACAAAACGTGTTGTCTGAGTATCTTATTCACTAATAAAAATTAAATTCTTAATCCTTACATCTTTTCTCTAACTGTTGACAAAATAGGTCCCAAGTTTGAACATATTCTGTTTCTTCTTTTTCTTTCAACCTTAAAGTAAGTCTGTCCATTTCACACAGTCTAGTATTTTTTTAATTATTTCTTCTTCTGGTAGTGTTTCTTCGTTCTTCCAGTATTGTGCAAATATAATTCTTGCTGCTGCTATCACATGTAAAATCAAGTATGTACTTTGCTTATCAAGTTTTTCTGGCATTATACCTAGTAAAAAAAATCAGGTTTATAATCTATGCGTTTCTCTAACATTTTTTTCTAATTAAGTGTGGGTTTTTGTCCAATATGTCCTTGCTTTAACACATGTCCACCATAGATGATAATAAGTACCGGTACCTGGCTTATGCTTACATTTCCAACATTTCTCTGACATTTTTTAAAAACATTTTTGCTAATCTTGTTGGTGGCAAGTGCCATCTATAAAACATTTTGTATAGGTTTTCTTTATAGGAGGCTGACATGGTTAATTTATAGTTTCTTTCCCACAAACTTTGCCACTTCTCTAAATCTATATTATATACAAAATTCTTCGCCCATACTATCATTGTTTCTTTTACCTGTTCATCTTCCATTTTCAGATTTAATAAGAAATTATACATTTTTTTAATTAACCTTTCATTGGAAGTTAGTAATGTCTGGTCAAACATAGTCTGCTCTTTGTAAAATCCATACTGTTTAATATCTTTATCATATCTCACTTGCATTTGTAAATGTGACCACCATATTAAATCAATGCCCTATTTTCCATCTCTTGTCTAGATTTCCATAAGGAAACAATTTTTGAACTAGCACATCTGATTCTAACTTTCAGAATGTGTCCAAAATCCAGGACCCATGACTCCCATGGGACTGAAATTTGGAAAGGTTGAGGCAGTTTCAGTACTTCTGCACTGCTGTGCAGCCACACTGCTGTAGTCAGACACCGTCATGCAATCATCATTTCCAATGCTCCCAGCTTTTTACAAGGAATCTCAGTGGGGAAGCCAGCGGGAAGTTGTTCCCAATGCCACTGTTATTTTGCCCACTCATGGTTGTTCTGTTTCTCTGTTTAGGCAAAGAAATATCTCTGAAATGATGACCCAACCAATCACAGGACATTTAATGTTACTTGAATAACCGAGTGAGGAAGTAGTAAATGGATGGCCATGGCAACATACTGAAAACACTAACGAAAGGGATTATTTCTAGATGGGACATTTCTGTAGTTTGTATGCTTTTCATCTTTTGGAATAAGCACACAGCTATAAATCTTCTGTATTCTCCAATGAAAGAAGAAGGCATTAATATATTCCCAGTAGCTCACACTGATTGTTATCTATTAATGGATTGCAAGGATGATGGAGACAGAAGTAATATGTAAGCCATTAAAGCAGAGCTAATAATTACACGGGTGTGTGTGTGTGTGTGTGCAGATCAAATGGATGCATTCAAGACCCAATATTGGAAGAATTTGATCTTAATAAATAAGAGAAAGAGGCACTTATAGGGTACTGCATCTGGTTAGGATGTCTGCATATTGTTGTTGCTACGGTAACAAGTTAACTGTCATAAAATTTTAGCACTAGGAAACAAATTCAAATATCTCTCTCCTCCAACACCCATTAAAAAAACAGAATAAACTGACAAAATGTGCTACAGTTAAGGCTGTATTATGTTGTTAGTTCAGAAATATTGCTCTTGATTATTTGGGAGCTGATTCTTTAACAACATCAAGTGTGTGTGTGTGTGTGTGTGTGAGGGGGAGAGAGAGAGAGAGAGAGAGAGAGAGAGAGAGAGAGAGAGAGAGAGAGAGAGAGAGAGAGAGAGAGAGAAGTGGTTTTCAAGAATGTTTTTGGGTTATTTTCAGAAGCTCAGCTTTGAGAGAAAATCTTATCCAGTGTTTCTTAACCTTGGTAGTTTGAAGATGTGTGGACTTCTATTCCCAGAATCCCCCAGCCTGCTACTGGAGTTACAAAATAAGATTAGAAACCTATTCTGGCTGAGGAATTCTGGGAGCTGAAGTCCACAGTCTTCAAACTGCCAAGGTTGAGAAACACTGTATGCCAATCCATTTAAAATAAATGTCCATTTTTGAAGGATATATAAAGTGAATGAAAACTTGATCTCAAGAAGGAATATTCCTTATTTTGTAACTCTAATTCTTTCCTAGAAACATATTTGACTTTTTTCTACTTACATTTGTTATCTACAGTTAATTCAAATATGTCTCCTTATAAATTGCAGTTTAATTCCAGATAGTCAAATTCTAATCCCATTAATGAAGATTATCCAATAAAATTAAACCAATAGAGCTTTATCACTGTTTCAATTACATTGGTAAAAGAAAGTATTAATTTGTACTTGAACTTTTTTTTTCACAGCTGACCTTATTACAGCAGCACAATTTAAAATCACAGGAAGATTTTCCTAGCCTGCTTTAGAAACTTGTTATAAAAACTGCTGAAAACAATGTAAAAGAATTTGCATTCTTAGAAAGATTTAAAGAAATGCTATGATTGCTATAAACCTTGACTGTACTAAAATTTGCAGCTCACCTACTTCTTTCACTTTCTCTGAACTAACTTAAGTAATTCCCAAACTCAAATAGGTATTCGCAAATCATTTTCACAGTAATGAATTTTAAATAGCCAAGATATCAGAAAAAGTAATTTATCACTGTCCCTCTTCAGAGGTGAGCATTATTCCAAGTCTTTTGTTTCTTATCTTTATTGCTTTCAAAAGAACCCAGCTTTTTACCACATGCCTATTTTGAAATTCAACTGCAGGGAAATTTTAAAGTCTTTGTAACATAATATATCATTTGGTGGTATTATTTTGCGGTGCTTGCTATTGCCTCTATAATAATCTGTTATTGATTTTAAGGATTATTTGCTTTGTTGTTAATAGTTTTAAGATTCTTTTCATTAATCTTTTGTAAACTCTTTGGGTAAAAATAAGAATATATTATTATTGTTGTTGTTGTTGTTGTTGTTATTATTATTATTATTATTATTATTATTATTATTATTATTACTATTATCATCTTCATCATCATCATTATCATCATCATCATCATCTGTTCACAATGTGAAGTCAGAGCTCCCAGTTCTTTAGTTGGTGTTGGCTTTCATATGCATCAAGAACTTAAGTCAGAGGTCTTCAAACTTGGCCCTTTTAATGACTTGTGGACTTCAACTCCCAGAATTCTGGGAGTTGAAGTGCACAAGTCATAAAAGGGCCAAATTCGAAGACCCCTGACTTAAGGCATCATAATATATTGGCATAATATACGTGCAGAGCCAAACAGTGTAGTCTTTTGTAATTGACAGATTGAAATTTTGTCAACAAGTAGATTTTCTAAATGCTGTCCAAATTTTTTTGGTATGGCACCCAGTGTATTGATAATCAATGAGACAGCCATGGATGATTTTTGCCACTATCTTTCAATTTTGATTTTCAGACCTTGATATTTTGTGATCTCCAAATCTTTGCCTTCTATTCTATCATCCCTTGGTATTGCCACATCAATTGTCCACACTTTCTTCTTTTAACCACAATGAAATATGTTGTTATGAGCCAAAACTTCGTCAGTTTGTATTCAGAAACCCCACAATATTTCAACCTACTCATTTTCGATTACTTTTCAACTCTGCGTTTCCAATGTTTTACCATTGGCACATGATACTTTTTATTGACGTTCTAGTGAATCACTTTGACAACCGTGTTATGTAATTTATCTTCAGCTTGTACAATCTTTTCGAGTATATGATCTATTTTTTTGCTTGTTCGCAGAAATTATTATTAAAATTAACCAATTTAGATATACTATACTTTAATTCTCTATTTAAAAGATCATCATTTCAATATTGGAATTTATTGAATTGCCATTTTAGCAAGCTATTCTGTTAATACAGAGGTCTTGTATTAATATTAATACAGAGGTCTTTTAGTTCAGGGGTCTTCAAACTTGGCCCTTTTATGACTTATGGACTTCAACTCCCAGAATTCCTCAGCCAGCATGTATGGCTGAGGAATTCTGGGAGTTGAAGTCCAAAAGTCACAAAAGGGCCAAGTTTGAAGACTCCTGCGTTAAAGGAACCTTACAATAAGGTAACTCTAGTATTTCTGGATGTGCTTCTTATCTGGAGAAATATCTTTTTGATATTTTCTGAACCAAAGTAATTTTTATCAAATTTGTATTACTATCCTAAGTCTGCATGGTCATATAGATGTTTCAGGTGTTTTCTCTTATTCTAAACAGGAGGTTGTTGTTTATATAAAATGGTATTAGCATGAATATATTTATTGAATTTCAATGGTACATTGAATTATGGTTGTTTTTCCTGATTCTTCCTTAATTTTACCATTTTATGGTTTTTCAAACTAAACATTCAGATTTACAAAGTTTTTCATTCTAGAAGGAGGCATAGCATACCTCAAGTAAATCTCTCTACCACCCAATACACACATGTGGAGGCATAGTCTGTTGCTGAATTAGTCACAATGTGCATTAAGCTATATACTTCAGTGTTATGTTAATCACAAATGTATGTAAAAAAAACCTCTCACTGGTACAAAGTAAATTCTTTAGTATAATTTATATGCAGCCTTAGTATCTACTTATGAATTAAATTGAATCACTGCGGCTTTTAAGTAAAACATCAATCATTCTTTCCATTTCCTATCTTCATTTAGTTTTGTAGTTAATCAGCATCAATACAAGCTATAAACTTTAATTGATGCAACTCACAGTGCTCCTCACACTATATACTAGTTGTCTTTTTTAAAGTAATTTTTCAAAAGCACAGATATGCCGATTAATCAGTTTTAGTGGATTTTTAGGTTTTTCCCCCCAAAGTGATATTCTTTAAGATCAAATTGCTTTCATTAGCCTCAATAAAAAAAATGATGCTCTGGGAGCAGAACTCATTTTCATCCCAATTTTGAGAACAAGAAAACTGAGCAATCTCTTTGCAAGACAATTTCATGGCAGATGAAACTCGGGTTCAAATTAACTGAGTGACCTCCAGATGTATGATACAGAAGCACCAAAACTATCTTGGATGCAGCTCCCAGCATGTCACCCCTTGAAGTGTCCTTTCCCATCACAGGCTGTCACAAAGTAAAATTAGCAAATCCAGCACACCCAATAACAAGAGAAGAGAACATTTACAGGTGAAGAAACACGGTATGATAGTATCCTAAACTGGTAGAGCAACGCCATTGTTCCCAGACTCTCTCATCATTAAGCTTAAAAACATACAAACTGATTTTCCCCTTGGTTATCCCTGTGTATTTATTTCTTAGGCTTGTTTGTTTGTTTCCTCCTTCCCTTAAGTCTGTTTTTATACTGCCAACCTGTTAGCGTAAACACCTGCTTTTTCATTCTTTTAAAAGACAGCATTTCTTAAACAAACCTACCCAAACAACATGGACCTTTATCAGCTGTTCCTTATCTCACCAATGGCTCCTATCCATTCTTCACTGACTCCTGATCAAAGCACAACTTGATCAATCCTTCTAGAATCTAGAAAGTAACAAACGTTAACTAGCTAACAAACTCAAGACCATAGATATTAAGGATGATGACTGGAACTTTTTGGTGGGGTAAATACAGCTGACTGGATTAACCAAGCCAAATAAGAGCTTAAAATAGGTCTACTATTGCAGATATTTGCAAGTAAACAGCTACAGGATTAAAGAGCCATTATATCAATTGTCTTATTAAGATTATTAAGGTAAAGTGACAAGATTGAACATCAACATCTTAGGAATCAGCAAACTAAAATGGACAGGAATGGGTGAATTTAATTCAGATGACCATCAGGTATACTACTGCGGGCAAGAATCCCTCAGAAGAAATGGAGTAGCCTTCATAGTCAATAAAAGAGTAGGAAAAGCAATACTGGGATACAATCCTCAAAATGACAGAATGATCTCAGTTTGAATCCAAGACAAACCATTCAATATAACAGTGGTCCAAGTCTGTGCCCCAACCACCAGTGCTGAACAGGATGAAATTGACAAGTTCTATCAAGCCCTACAGCACCTTATAGAACTAACACCAAAAAATAATGTCCTTATCATCATGGGGGATTGGAATGCTAAAGTAGGAAGCCACAAGATAACCAGAATAACAGGCAAGTTTGGCCTTGGAGTACAAAATGAAGCAGGGCACAGGCTGATAGAATTTTGTCAAGAGAATACGATGGTCATAGCAAACACTCTTTTCCAACAACCCAAGAGACGGCTCTACACATGGACATCACCAGACGGTAAACACAGAAATCAGATTGACTATGTGCTCTGCAGCCAAAGATGGAGAAGCTCTATACAGTCAGTAAAAACAAGACCAGGAGCTGACTGTGGCTCAGACCATGAGCTTCTCATTGCAAAATTTAGGTTTAAACTGAAGAAAGTAGGGAAAAGCACTAGGTCACTCAGGTATGAAATAAATCATATCCCTGTTAAATATACAGTAGAGGTGACAAATAGATTTAAGGAATTAGATCTGATAGACAGAGTGCCTGAAGAACTATGGATGGAGGTTCGCAACATTGTACAAGAAGTAGCAACTAAAACCATCCCAAAGAAAAAGAAATGCAAGAAAGCAAAATGGCTGTCTGAGGAAGCTTTGCAAATAGCTGAGGACAGGAGGGAAGTGAAAGGCAAGGGAGAAAAAGAAAGATATGCCCAATTGAATGCAGAATTCCAGAGAATAGCTAGAAGAGATAAGAATGCCTTCTTAAATGAACAGTGCAAAGAAATAGAAGAAAAAAAAGAATAGGGAGGACTAGAGATCTCTTCATGAAAATTGGAGAGATGAAGGGAACGTTTAATGCAAAAATGGGCATGATAAAGGACCAAAATGGCAGGGACCTAACAGAGGCAGAAGAGATTAAGAAGAGGTGGCAAAATTACACAGAAGAACTATACAAGAACAAGCTTAACATCCCTGATAACCACGATGAGGTGGTCACTGACCTCGAGCCAGACATCCTAGAATGTGAAGTGAAATGGGCCTTAAGAAAGCTGAACAACAACAAAGCTAGTGGAGGTGACAGTATTCCAGCTGAGCTATTCAAAATCTTAAAAGACAATGCAATAAAAGTGCTACACTCAATTTGCAAGCAAATTTGGAAAACTCAACATTGGCCATAGGATTGGAAAAGATCAGTTTACATTCCAATTCCAAAGAAAGGCAGTGCCAAAGAATGTTCAAACTATTGCACCATTGCACTCATTTCACATGCTAGTAAAGTTATGCTTAAAATCCTACAAGCTAGACTCCAGCAGTATGTGGATCAAGAACTACCAGAAGTACAGGCAGGATTTCGAAGAGGCAGAGGAACTAGAGATCAAATTGCCAACATACGCTGGATCATGGAGAGAGCTAGGGAGTTCCAGAAAAACATCTACTTCTGCTTCATTGACTATGCTAAAGCATTTGATTATGTGGATCACAACAAACTGTGGCAAGTTCTTAAAGAGATGGGAGTACCAGACCATCTTATTTGTCTCTTAAGAAACCTATATATGGGTCAAGAAGCAACAGTGAGAACTGGACACGGAACCACTGATTGGTTCAAAATTGGGAAAGGAGACTGGCAAGACTGTATACTGTCACCCTGCCTGTTTAACCTATATGCAGAGCACATCATGAGAAAGACAGGGCTAGATGAATCAAAAGTTGGAATTAAGATTGCCGGGAGAAATATCAACAACCTAAGATATGCAGATGATACCACTCTAATGGCAGAAAGTGAAGAGGAACTAAAGAGCCTCTTGTTGCGAGTAAAGAAGGAGAGTGCAAAAGTTGAGTTGAAACTAAACATTAAAAAAAACAAGATCATGGCATCCAGGTCTCTCAATTCCTGGGAAATAGATGGGGAAGAAATGGAGGTAGTGACAGATTTTATTTTCCTGGGCTCCAAGATCACCGCAGACGGGGATTGCAGCCAAGAAATTAAAAGACGCTTGCTCCTGGGGAGGAAAGCCATGGCAAATCTAGACAGCACACTAAAAAGCAGAGACATCACCCTGCCAACAAAAGTGCGTATAGTCAAGGCTATGGTCTTCCCAGTTGCAATGTATGGCAGTGAAAGTTGGACCATAAGAAAGGCTGAGCGCCAAAGAATTGAAGCCTTTGAACTATGGTGCTGGAGAAGACTCCTGCGAGTCCCTTGGACTGCAAGGCGATCAAACCGGTCAGTCCTAGAGGAGATCAACCCCGACTGCTCTTTAGAAGGCCAGATCCTGAAGTTGAAACTCAAATACTTTGGCCACCTAATGAGAAGGAAGGACTCACTGGAGAAGAGCCTAATGCTGGGAAAGGTTGTGGGCAAGAGAAGAAGGGGACGTCAGAGAATGAAGTGGCTGGATGGAGTCACTGAAGCAGTAGGCGTGAGCCTAAATGGACTCCAGAAGATGGTAGAGGACAGGAAGGCCTGGAGGAAAGTTGTCCATGGGGTCGCAATGGGTTGGACATGACTTCACAACTAACAACAACAAGGTAAAGTGGTTGAACAGCTGGGTTTTTCTTTTTTTAAAAAAATATGTAGTTAATTCTATTTGGTGCTGCCCAATTGCAAGTAACATAAATAAAATATCTAAAGACAATATAACAAAAATTGAGGTACCAAATCATTTTATTGTCAATTCTTTCATGAAATCTCCTTATAAATAAATAAATAATAAGTAGGAAGAAATTAATACTAAAAATGGAGAATATTTATAAAAATGATGTGATTCACCCAAATGAAATAAATTCATTTACCTTCAATATTCGTACCCTCCCTCAAGATGATACACACACATTTGAAATGGCACATATGGAGGGTGGGGAGAAGAACTTTTACACTTGTAATTACCTGGAGGTCTGTCATGTAAGTGAAGATTCAAACAACAGATATAAAGGTATCCCTCCAAGAAATGCCTATAAATATAACTATTTTCATATTTCCTTTCAGGAAATGCTGTAGGGAAACCTCATCCTTCTAGAATAAGACATTAAGTAAAATACATTTTGCTTGAGTCTTTTTTCTGCAAATTCCACAGATCAGCATTGCTTACTTTTAAAAGATGCAAAAGGTCCAAAAGCTTTTTCATGTGGCAACTAATCAGGGTGATACATTTTCAGAGTTCCAGTGAAGCAGGGATATTCTTGGTGGTCCTGGATGAATCTAATGACCAAACAGCTTCAATCAGCTACATGGGAAGATTTGAGATATTTGGTTATTTTGTTATACCAATAGGGAGTGCCAAGTCTATGGCTGAATGATTGTGGCATTTGTTTTATTTTACAGCTGGTGTCAAAAACACTATAAGACAAGAATTAAAGATTGTTTCATCTTAACTTTTTCCCCTACTTGGAAATCATTGGACCTAATATTGGACCATAGCATTCTAGAACTCAAAAGGAAAGCAGAGAATTTAAAGACAGTCCACTCTTTACATAGATATGGTGGCCCAAGGCCACCATAATCAGATTCAGTGATAGAACAGTCAAGTTCAATCTGCATGTGTGCGTATACTCTTGATAGGGAATTCCATTGACTCTACCCAACTGTACCACTGAAGGGAGAACATCCATGCATGCCAATGTGAAGGCACTCCTATGAGATGGTGCTGATAAATGAAACAGAAATTTGGGAGTAGTGAAGGCAGGATGCATAAATTAAATGCAGCAGAAATGAGAAAAATTGCTTCTATTTCTCTGTAAACCAAACATAAATTTATTTGCTTGAGCTGCCTCCAAGTTAAACCTGGCAGGATAGAAACCAGAGGCTGACCACACAGTGAACCAGATTATCTATTATTATTTTTCTTCCAGAAGACTGTATCTATCATCTATCTGTCTGTCTGTCTGTCTGTCTGTCTGTCTGTCTGTCTGTCTGTCTGTCTATCTATCTATCTATCTATCTATCTATCTATCTATCTATCTATCTATCTATCTATCTATCTATCCTAGTTTGGACTAGAAATTTGCCTCCCCAAATTTGTTTAAGCAGGTACTTCAGCTACCAGAATGGTAATCGAGCATCTGCAAACAAACTCAAGTTAAGAGTTACAGAACAAGGAACAAGCAGAAGAAGCAGAGATGATAGGAATTTAGACTGAACAGCTTCTCAGGCATAAGAATCCTTTTAGTGCAACATTGCCCTCCACAGAGCAAGAAACTTAGCCTCTAGCTTTAAAAAGTTGAACTGTGGTGTGCATGTAACTGTTGATTGAATATTTAATTATTGTGTTAGAGGCTGTTTGGTCATGCAAATAAAGGTTTGAAGAGTCAAGATGACAGGAGGAAGATGACTGGAAATAAAGGCCAAGATATTTGAAAGCTTTTACTTGCTCAATTTGGTAGTAGTTGATCTTCCAAATGTGGGAGTGATTAGCATGCTACGTGGTGAATGCAACCATATTGGTTTTCACATGATTAATTTCTAGCCTTTCAGATTGGTAGTAGGAGCATATGAAGACGCTATCACAGTGTGTGGCAGTGTGCAGTTTTTGCACTTTATTTACATGTCTCCATCACCATTTCATTTCTGTTCCTTCCCTAATTTGCTCCCCAATGTATGTACACACTTGCCAGTATGGTATTCATATCAGCAATTTCAATTTTCATTGGCAATTCTTTGAAATATTTTATCTGCAAACATTTCATATGCCCCTCTTTCGAATGACTGAGGTCATTTTACTTATATGGAATTCTCTGCTGCTAAAGAAAGTTTGCTACTTCATTCATGTTGAGATTAATATAAATTGGAAATTTGCTAGAAATGCTTATAGACAATAAATCTAAACAACAATTCTCAAAAACAGAAGAGTAAAAGCTGTTGCTGGAATGGACAAAATCTGGATGTCAGAAGAGGGAATTTTACCTTCTGGATGCTTCTATAGAGAAGGATCTATCGTTGTCCCCATGGTAGTCCTCATTTTATGATCATTCAGTGACCATTTGAAGTTACAAAAGCAATGAATGAATGGTGGTTATGACCGGTCCTTAAAGTTCAGGCTGTCCCAGCTCCCTCACATGATTGCAATTTGGGCACTGGGCAACCAGCTGCATTTATAACTGGGTTACAGTGTCCTGTGATCACACAGTTGCTGTTTGCAACCTTCCCTGCAGGCTTCCCCAATGGCGAAGCTGTCAGGGAAGGTTTAAGTCACTGGGTAAATATTCCCATCTGCACTCTTCTGCAGCCCCACTGCAACAACCATTCATGTATCCTTTGATGTTCCTCTATCATGCTACGCCTCTTACACACACCCTCTCACCATCGCACATCCTCCCCAACACATACTGCACCTGACATACACCCTTGCTGACTCTCCTTCATACACTCATGCACCCATCCCAACTCCCCCCTGCAACCTCTGCCAACCTGGCACTTGCAGTTTCCTGCCTGCTTCCCCACTGACTTGGTTGTGGGAACCCCAATGGCAGAGAGCTACCTTGACCAATGTTGTAAACCATGGCAACTGGGACTCCAGGGATTTATGACTGCATCACTTAACAGTAGAAACTCTGGTCTAATTGCTGTTGTAAATTGAGAACCACCCAGTGCTTTTTTTGTAAAAGAAAAAGGTGCCGGAATTCACACATGTCATACAACCCACCTTGCCTACCCTACAAGGTTCCATCCAAAAAAGGTGCCGGAACTCCATTTTGAGCATTCTATGAGGAAAAAAAGCCCTGGAACCACCTATAAATTATACTCTTTACTGTCTTAATATTTTTTATTAGTGATTAGCATTAAAAAGTAGAGTAAATGCTTATCAAATCTGTAGATGATACAGAATGGGGTGACGTAGCTAACATGCCTGAATAAATAACGCTGGAAATACTCTTCTTAGGCAAGAAAAATGGCCACAGAACAACAGAATGAAATTTAACTAAAACAATTGTAGTATATTCAACTAGGAAATAAAAATCAAATATACAAGTTTAGAATGTGAAATATATCTTAAAATGGTAGCTGGCTGCAACTGAATATGAGTCAGAAACTGTCTGAAAAAAAGATGGGAAAAAATATCTTGGTTGCACCAAGAGATGTAAGTTACCAAATCATTAGCAGTAATTATTCCAATGTATTCTATTTTGCTAAGCCCCCTCCTTGTATACTAGGACTAGTTCTGGCCATCATACCATAAAAGAGGTTCAAAAAAAACCTAAAACAAATTCAGAGAAAAGTAATGAAAAAAATCACAAGATTGGAATTGCTACAAGGAGAAGCTAGGGTACAGGGAATGTTTACTTCTGAGAAGATTGAGGGGACTATGAAAGCACTCTTACTGCTTATTTATTGTTAATTCTTTAAACTAAAAATAACGTTACTTTATTTTTTAATTTTCAATAATTTTTAGTTTTAAATAATGTATTTGTTTTTTTAAAAAAAGAAATCAAGATCTGTACTGTATCTTTCTAGAGTAAAGAGCACAGAAAAATGGAATTTTAAAAGATATTCCAATTCAGTGCTAAAAAGAACAGCCACAAGAATAACACAAAACATTGTTTAATAGCAGATCCAATACCTTGTGTGGTGCTAAACACCTTCTCTGAATGCTTTCAGTTAAAGCAGGGGTTCCCAACCAGGGGTGCGAGATGATATTCCAGGGGGTGCAAAAACTTGGGTTTTCAAAATTATAGTGTATATGCATAATTCATTGCCATTATTTTGAACTTTTGTAAGGGGTGCGAGAATATATCAGAAGCGTTCTAGAGGTGCGGGGTATAGAAAAGGTTGGGAACCACTGAATTAAAGGATACACTCCTATTTGTTGAAGCTGCTTCATGTTGTATTCCTGCCCTCAGTAGGGTTTGTGAATATTAATTTATAGTGTTATCTTAATGTGTTGTACTTGATATTCTATCTTATGAATTCAATCGAAAACTGAGATATAAATAACTGTATTAAAACAAAATTATTTCAACAAGAACATGTTTACAACTGCTTAATGATGTTCCCATTTATAAAAAAAGAGATTATTTGAAATTAACAATACACTGAAACAGTTATTTAAAACTTGAGCAAATTTACACCCATCTCTGACCTGGCATAACCTGTGCAGAAAAACACAGCATCCAATTATCTATATTAAATGCAATGCTATGTTTGTTGACTCTCCGTTAGAAATGGAGGCCCAGGACTTCCGGTTTGCCGCCACGGCCAGCGCGGACACTGAAAGGTGAGCTCAGTCTTCCACATCCAATTTCCCTTCCCTTGGGGACCCTGGAAACCACACTGTAGGGGCAACGAGCAAGGAGGAAACCCCCGCTTGATCATGGGAGGGCGGCAGCCCTTCCGCTTGATCCAGGGCAGACTTCCAAACTTGCGGAGGAAAGACCAGCCATAGCAATATGGCCCATCATTAGGCTACAAACAGCCGAAGTCAAACTCACCATCAAGCACTTTGAAAGCAACGCGGATGAAACTGGGTGAGATCTGATCTTCTCTTTACCCTAAGTACCTTCTCTTCCTGTAAAAGCTGCTTGAAATATCTTTCCCCCTGTGAGGAGAGAGGGAAGGGAATTTCTATCCCACCCCCTCTAAGAATGGCGGTGTTTGACTACCCAGGAGAATCAAAGCATTAAAAGAACAATTTTAATCTAATTGGATTTATATGTTCCTGAAACTTGGGGACCAAAAATTTTCCTATTTTTACTGGAGACTTGTTTTTATCTACAAAAAAGAAATAAAATTGGAAAAAGGATTAGAAAAAATTTGGACTTAAAAATACTTTAAATGGCATCGGTGACATCCTGTGGTAAAGGCTGGTATTACAACTTGTTATTTCCTAAAAGAGACTTGGCTCGAAGACCAGAACTTAGATAAGGCTTTTCTGACCTTGGCACCACATGTGAGAGACTTAGCTGTAAGAGAACAGCTGGGCAGTATAATTGGCCTACTTGAACTGTGAATGTAAACCTTTACTGACTTTCAGAGTTATATGTGGGAAATTGCTTTCCTCTCTCTTTATTTGAGGAATATTGGTCACTATGGGATGTTGAAATACCTTGGACTATAAAATTTTGCTTGACAAACAACTTTTAGTAGAAAGACTATAAACTCATGAAAGAGGTGGATGAAGACCAGGAAAAGATACTTTCCATGTTGAAAGCAATACATGAAACCATTCTTTCAGCTTGTGATAAAATAAGACCTAACATCAAGACACCAGCTTAGATACACAAACTTTGACTACAACCAAAGAACCAACAATGCAGAAGATAACAGAAGAAGTGGAACAACCAAATATTAAGACAGCAGACTCAATTGACAGCTGATGGAAAATCCAGAAAAGGAAGTGACAACACTGAAAATGGAAATGACTTTCTATATAAATCAGAAGAAATTTGAGAAAGAAGAAGAACAGATTGAATGGAAGACAAACATACCAGAGCAAGCATGGGGAACTGGAATAACAGGGAGACAACTTAACAAATACAAATGGGCTAGTCCTTCCAGAAAACTGGCAATTAAACGGTTTCCTTTATTTCAAATAACATATATAATAATAGAGGGCGAACTACTTGATGATCTAAAAGCATTGATATGGAAGCCTAGTTGGCAAGGGAAGAAAGCCAAAATAAAGTTGAAGAAAATTGGGGTTTTGACTTATTAGAAGGGATTTTATATTATTAATTAGAGGGTTAAAGGGAGATGTTGAGCTAAGGGGAATTTTGGTCATTAGATTTGAAATACTTGGAAATTAGTTGAAAATAAGGATTTTATCTGGTTACTACTTAAAAAATAGACCTAAAAGGGAAAATAAAATTAATTATTATGAATATGTGATTTATTGATTAACCTAGGTATATACATAATGCTTTTTGATTTATTAAAGAGAATATTGTATTATTAAGTAGATGATTTAATATGGTGGGAAATAGATAACTTTTAGGAAATAGAACAAGATTACATTCAAACAGATAAAATGTGTATTTTGGGTATTATATTTTGTTATGAATTGAGACAAGGGAAATCTTGGTTACCCAAAGCCTGAAAATTCTAAATATCAAAGGTTAAATTGGAATATTGATGAGAAACTAAAAATTGGGTAAAAATTAATAACAGGATATGGATTGTTTATGAAGATTGAATGTAATTAAGCTATGTATAAGATAAAATTTATTGATAAATGTAACAATGATGTTTTTATTGAGTCGATATAACTAGAACTGTACTAGCTTGAATAAGAGACAGTAAATGTTAAGGGAAAAAGAAGAAATATCTGTTGCTGTAACCTGAGATTTGCACTAAAGATTTTGTTATCGAACTATTGATTAATCCAGTCACCACATTGCTTTTTAAATACTTAAATGTAAAATTGGAAAATTAATAAAATATTATTTTTAAAAAAGAAATGGAGGCCCAGAGGTACTATTTTGTTACAGTATAGAAATAAACTTATTGTGTCTATTCCAATATTGTAATATGTGAAGTGTTGTTAAGGATCTGATCAGCTGTGCCAACATTTCAAAGAGAGGCCATCATGTCAGTGGAAGAAAGCAAAACTACAGTATTATTTATTTAAAGCCATTTATTTGGCCAGCCATCTCAGAACTGTGACTCTTTGCAGTGGACAAGAAATTAAAACCAGAAAACCACAGAGAAACTCAGTCAGTGAAAATGGAATGACAGCCACAATCCATATATCATGTGCCAGAAGTCATGTGCTAGTTCATTCCATCTTACAATCAGCAAAGACCCACCAGTCACAATCAAACTCACCAATGGGGCTGCTTTATTTAATTGATTTATAAGCTGCCTCAATCACCATGTCAATTCTAGGCAACAAAAAACAAAGCAAAACTCAGTCAGTAATAACAAAATCAACTTTTAACAACTCACTTGGGGAAAACATAGCCACAAGTACAGAATGTAAACTGGAATAAAAAAGCAAGGTTAAAAAAATCACCAGTCTCCTGAATTTGCCTTGGAAAAATGATTCTCCCCTCAGATCAAAGAAAGCCTTAATTTAGAAGCGTTTACAATATAGTGCACTACTTTGCTGCTTCTGGAGGCTTGCAATGGTTATGCTTTCTGTTGTATGTTTTATTCAAGCTCATTTTACCGAGTCAGAGCACACACTTTAACTAATCCCTCATTTCCTTAATGGCTAGTAAAAAGCAATGTTTCTCGGTAAGGCGGCTTTTTTTTGCTAAATTGAAGCCATCAAATCTGCAGTCCACAACATGCTGACTTAACAGGTATTAAGGACTCTGGTTCCTCTCTGATTTCAGAATGATACTGGGATACTTCACATGTTAAGAAAATTAGATTTGTTTGTGGAGATGAGCTTTATCGGAACATTTTAGAAGGATTACTTCCCAGTTTTCCCTCTACCAGAGTAGGGAAGACACGAAATCTGTCAGGTATACATTTTCATAACTTGCTGAGTTAACCTGTGAACCAAAGTCTGATCGTTCAAACTTGTTTTTGAATTTTATTAGGCAGTTTTCCAGTCAGAAATGTACAAATGCACTTCTCGGGAAGAAATGAAAACTGTGCCTTGGCATTAATATATTGCAAGGAATTCTAAAGGAGTCCTTTAAAAAAAAAGTAAGTAGCTTAGTGTCATTTTTGAATAACAAGCGAGTGCATACTCTAGTCTAGCTCTTCCATGGCCTAATAGGTTGAAGTAGCATCTCAGACATAACTAGGAACCTAACTTCAACTTCAGAACTTAACATTCCAGCTTTAAATGAATAATCATTTCACTGAGAATCACAATATAGAACGTGCGTTAGAGAATTCTGTTTTCAAATTAGTCTAAGTTTCAGTATAACATACTGTACGTGAGCTTTCTTTGACTATTGATTGACAGCATTTTTTTCATAAAATATTGGAAACAAACTACATTATGAAACCTGTACAGCTTTGGTAATTTAATAGCTTTAAAACGAAACTTTGAAGTTAAGCCTTACATTGCTCTTTCAAACAAGCATAAGAAATAGTTCATATTCCATATAGAGAAATGGAAATTATTCTTAATAAAGCTACAAGAATCCATATATACTCTTGGTTTTCTATGGACATGTTATGCAAACAAATATCTGGAAATGTTTGCTTGGAAATAAATATATATTTCATAAATGCATATATGCAAATACTGAGAGTGGAAATCCATTCTCTAGGAGAGCAATTAGCCCCAAATGGCATGTCATTTGTAAATATATTATTCTACTTACAACAGCTAATTTAAATTCAAGATTAACAACCCATTTCTTAGAGGGCTTTTTTTCCAATCCTCCTTATGAAGAGCAATTGGAGAATCATCTGATTTTTGTAATTCCTTCAGAGTTCTTTGTCTCAAAACAAAGGAAGACATTAAAAGAGCCGACTAAAACTTGGTGATTACCTGTATTCCTATCTGGTAAAATACAGCAATGTTTCTGCAGAATGCCAGGCAAAACCTATAAGAACAGATACAAAAGAAAAATATTTGGTTACTATAAGACAGGATAAGAACACATTTAAGTATAAATCCATTTTAGGTGCATGAGTCTCTCTCTCCCTCTCTCCTTTCCCCTCTCCCCCTTTCTGTCTCTCCTACTCTCCCTCTCTCCCTCCCTCTCCCTCTTCCTCTCCCCTACAAGGTGCACTGGTTGCTAGTTTGCTTTTGGGTGCAATTCAGAGTGCCCATTATGGTTTACAAAACCTTACATGACATAACTTTTGGTCATTTGAGCCCCACCCCACCCCCATTTCCCAAGGTGTTGTGTGTAAAATAGGGTTGGTGTATTCTAGTTTCCTCTGATCAAACAGTGTCACCTACTGGAACCCAGGAAAGATGTATTTCTGATGCAGCACCTGCCCTCTGCAATGAGTGCCCCTAGGATCCAGATGGCTGCCACCCTGCTGGCTTTCCAGAAGGCCATAAAGCCCTGACTATCCTTCCAGGTCTTGGGCTAGGGTGGCTGGAACTTCTGGCTGACTAATGAACGTTGCAGGATGTTTGGATTGTTGTCAGGTTGGCCATCTTGTTAGTTTTCTTCTTTTCTAGTTTGGTTCTTGTTGTACGCCTGTTTTTATTATACTGTGTTTTTTTTTCCTCTCTCTCTCTATTGAGTGTACTGTGAAGGCCTCCCAGGGTCACTTTGAAGTTGGGCAGCACAACACCAAATAAAATAAATAAACATATTGTGGCAGGACAGCACCTGCCCCATGAACAGAGATATTTACTGGAAAGTACAGTGTCTACTGGAAAAATAGGCTTTCACTGCCTGCTCCTTTCGTTTAGGGCCTGTCCTAGTTTTGTGGGACATACTGAGAAAATGCAACCATTTGAGATAGGTAGGTTGATCAGCAAGAAAAAAAAAGCATGGTTAACCCAGGGCTGGTGGCTAAAGAGAGTTGGTCTCCCACCATTGGTGGCAAGAGTCTAACAAAATGAAATCTTTGGGAAGAAAATACAATTTCATGTTGGCACCCCACATTACAGTGAAATCCTGCAATTTAAAAAAAATCTAGAAGACAGAGAATCCCAGCATTTTTTTCCCTTTGTTTGTGTCTTTTTGTCTGAGAGGAAGTTACAAAAATCCTCATGTTGCAATTACATGCAATTATAACAGTGAATTTTTAAAATCAAGGAAGAGCTAGGTTCAAATCCATTCTCAGACACATAAACTGACTGGATGGCTTTGAACAAGAAAGTCTTACTACAATCTATCTTATAGGTTGGTGGATGGAGGAAAAATGGAGGAGGAGATGTTGTATATACCAACTTCAACTCTTGAAAGAAAGATGGGACATAAATCTGAGAAAGAAGAAAAGTTATAGAAAGGAAGGCCATGGAGTTGATTTTACTATTTGTATGCTGAGCAGAGCAAAGGTATGGATTCCTAAGTAGTAAACCTATTTACATTTTAAAAGATTTACAAGAGTTTCATTTGAGTCTAATTTCATAGCTAAGTGATTTTTAAATTTAAAAGTGTTCTTCTGGTAACAAAATAATTGTCACAGTAAAATTCCCCCTGAAATTAGAATCAAAACAGTCACTTGGCATGGAACATCAAATGCACCACTGTCCCAAGGAAATATGGTAACTGCTCAATAATAAACAGTGTGATGCATAGATTTCCAATTAAGATTACATTTTTGAGAGTCTGTTCTTGTCTCATGAGATGAGATGCCCCAATAAACTATAATACAAATGTGTAATATACCATTAAGGGGGAAAAATCCTACAAACCCCATAATGATATTACTTGTAGTTTCTTTAAAAATCATGTGACTGGACGTCATCTTAGAGGGCCAGAGTTTGCAACAACGTCAAGGATTATTTTAGTTTGTCTTCCTGTTATATACCATTAACATGAATAGGAGTCTCATGTCTTAAGACTGGAAATCCATTTGAGTGACTGGAGATGGGATTAATTTCTGAAAAAGCATCAAAACGTAAGTGTTTGTTTGACTTTAAAAATTTCAGCACTGAGAGGCCTTTCAGACAGGACTGGGATTACAATTTATCAAATAATGGAGGGACGCCATTACAGATACTCCTTGTTAAATTACTGGTTGCTCAGCAACCATTCAAGACATGACGGACCCTCCCCCCCCAAAAAAAAAAGTTTCTTATGATACAATTCTGGAATTCTGATAGCAGCATGCCACATGCCACTGCAGTCACATGGCCGCACTGCAGCATTTCAGGGTCATGTTACTATGATTCACATTTTTTTGTTAGTTTCTAGCCATTTTGGGTGGCTTCCAGCAAAAAAAATATAACTCATTTTATGACTGTCACATTCACTTTACAACTGCCATGTTTGCTTAATCACTACCAAAAAAAGGTTATAAAATCAGACTGATCATGTGGGTGCCTCAACTAGTGGCCCTCATGATTTACAGTAGAAATTCCAGGCTACATTATGGTCATAAGTTAAGGACTACTTGTATCCCTGGATTAAGAAATTTAAAGTGTTGTCCCAACAATTCCATTGTCAAACTTATAGAATCCTTTGGGGACTATAATTTTTCACCAGGATTATAAGAGATGGACAGAGTTAAGGAGAAACCTTCCAGCACACCTCTGATCCTCACAACCCCATCCCATTATTTATTCTAATAAATTAACACTAGCATATTAAATCCTTGTTGCTTCTATCATTCATGTGAGTTTCCCTTTCCAAATTTGAAAAAGGCCAGGCTACCAAAGCTTGGATTGTATAAAAAAGCCTGACAGATCATTTGGTTTACAGATTCTGCACTATAACCCCACATATGTATAGTTAACAAGGTCAATACTTCTTCAACATCTGATAATCTTTATTCTGGAATGAATACAGAGAGCTCTCTTTTTGCAAATTCATGGTGATTTCTCATCTTATAAATGGACAGCCCAATCATTTATTTCCTTCAAAAACTGGAGGCAACTGAATCTCATTCTTCAATTTCTCGATTATTTCCAAATATTCTGTTATACTGTCTTCCTTACTACCAAGCAATATTTAAGCAAATACCACAATCAACTAAGATGAGATGCACACAATGTTGGGAGGTTTATGGCTATATAGAGAGGCAGCCATCTATTTTAAGTGGCTTGTATTCAAAGTAAACAACAGATATAAACTGACAGAAATCTGTTAAGTCTCATAGAAGTTATGGAAATATGTTGTCAGCCACATTCTGAGCTTCCATAAAATACTGTACTTAATGAAGTAGCTAAGACACTGAGTTGTGAGCTAGAAAACCAGTAGTTCAAGGGTCATCTCACATAGGGTTTCATTATGTGTTCTTATCAATATCTGGATTATCAAATAAATCAACCCAGAAGTCACTCAAGGCACCAATGACCAGGCTCAAATTATTCTACTTTACTGTATTCTAAGACCAGGTCTCTAGAAAAGACAGAAAAGTGGGGAAGGTGGAAAGAAGGAGAATAATGATGAGTCTAATGATGTTATGCAACTATTCTCCCAAACACCTGAGGCCAGGACAAGAAGTAATGGGTGCAAGGTCATTAAAAGAGATCCAACCTAGGACTCAGGAGAAATTTCCTGACAGTGGGAACAATGAATCAGTGGAATGGCTTGCCTTCAGAAGTTGTGATGTAGCCATACTGGAGGTTTTCAAGAAAAGACTGGACAGCCATTTGTCCTGAATGGTATAGGCAGGGCTTTTTTTGTCATAGAACGCCCAGAACAGAGTTTCAGCACCTTTTTTGGATGGAACCTTGTAGGGTAGGCAAGACGGGCTGTATGACATGTGTGAGTTCCGGCACCTTTTTTTCTTACAAAAAAGCACTGGGTATAGGGTCTTCTGCTTGAGCAGAGGGTTGGACTAGAAGACCTCCAAGGTTCGTTCCAGCCCTATTACTCTATGTTCTATGCTCTATTCCACCTTTCCCTCTTTAATTTAAATTCCCTGTAAACCGCCCTGAGTCCTTCAGGAAAGGGCGGTATATAAATCTAATAAAATTAAAATTAAATTAAATTAATAGATTTGTTCTGGCAAGAAAATAACACGTAAAAGTGCTGGAAATATATGGGAATGTACAAATGGGAGATGATGTCATCTAGATCACCTTTAAATCTTTATAAAGTTATGCTAGCCCATTTCAAAGTTCTGTAAAAGCATAAACTGGAAACACTATATGTCTTCTTGAACTAATTTATATTAAGCTTTGGATTTGTGTTGCAAATTCTATGCATTAGTTACTTCTATGAAGTTCAAATGGGCATTATTAAATAAACATTCAGACAATTGCAATTGTAGCTACCTGCTAGTATCTCTCTAAAAGTAATCTCAAAATCAGGTATTTAATGCATCTTACATCCATGAACAGATATACAGATGTGAGAACACAGTGCAGTGGAATGTCGTCTGGATTCCCAGGAGGGAGTGGCTGCATTCCAGAGGACCAAGAGATAGTTTATGTGGAAGAAGGTCACAGTAGCTCCTCCCTAGAAGCTCTCAGAGTGTATCTTCAGTGATTCAAGTAGCTGCTTTAGCTTGGCAAGATTTCTGCCTATAGATGAGGAACAAGTAGAAATTCTTTATGTCTTTCTTGGTTTTTGAAGCCTGATACACAATGAGGAACCATGTAAAGCAAAGCATACTATTTTTTCAGTTACGGGTTTTTCTATATATATATTTTGTTATTCTAAATTTTATACATATGAGTCTCTGTCTTATCCATTTCTGATCTTCTGGAGTTGTAGATTATCATGAAGTTTTGTAGAATGTAGAAGGCTTTAATGATGCCTCCAAGAGGAGGAAAATATTTACTAGGTTAGGTTAATTAATACCTGAAAATTATTGTTTACACAAATCAGTATACTGCACGTGAAACGAGGATTTGATTTAGGGGATAGGTAAGACAAACACATGCAAGTAGGAATTCAAAACCTGCATAAGATGTAATAACTTTGATGACAAATTGCTCAATACGTTGTCCACAAAGACATTTCAAAATATGGCTTATTAGGTTTTTAAGGAAATTCACTGCTTTTATTAATTAATCTGGTCCTCAAAGGACTCTCCAGATTTATTACCCAGATGTTCTGAAAATGAAGTGATATCTGCAGAGGGTGACAAAAAGATAGAGTAAAAAAATGCATGGAAAAAGGAGACTTGGAGCAACCTGGCTGGGGAATTCTAGGACCTAGGGTCCACACATCTTAAGAGCCAGCCAGCCCTTGTCAAGGCTGAGAAACACTGACCAAGACAGTAGTTAAATACATCTCTGACAAATGATTTATGAAAACAGTTTTGGAAAAAGTTTCAAGACTTCTTTTCTCATAAATAAACATTCCACTAATGTTCAGGACATATTTAAGGCTGGTATGCAAGGTTCTAATAGTGCTTATGCTTCACATTAAACAAAATCTAAAAAAATAAAATAAAGAAAGGCTATTGGGGAAAAAAATAGGGAACTTTAGAGTGCACACGCAAGACATCCCACACAAATCTATATAAAGCTTTTATAAGTGCTAAAAAGAAGCACATTTCTCTTCGTGCACTTGAAGCAAAATCTTTACTGAATGGCGCAATGTGAAGATTCTGAGACTGAAGTGAAAAGTCCACGTAGATAGCTGGTCTCTAGGCTGAAACAGTTGCAGCTATTACTCCAGTCGTGTGTCTGTCTGCGTGTGTAATTTTCAATAAACCAACACCTTTTTAATTTTACTCCAAGATTTGTACAACAGAATCAGAATCTAATAATGGTTACATAATATACCTTTCCCTAGATAACAAATGACCTAGCACTTCATCAGCTGCAGGTATATCTCTCCAAGAAATAATAAATGCATTCAGTCCTTGAAAGCAGGGGGAAAAAAAAACCTCTTGACTCAAGTTGCTTTCCTATGGAGAAGTATAAGCAGTCCTCAACTTACGATTATCTACTGAACAATGGTTCAAAGTCACAATAGTGCTGGAGAAAGTCATATGCACTGTACAACACCTGTAGTCATGCAATCGCAATTTGGGCTCTTGGCAACCAGATCACATTTTGATAGTTGCAGCCTCCTGTGATTACTTGGTGTGATTTGTGACTTTCCCAGCTGGCTCTCAACAAGTTAAATCAATGGGGGAAGTCAGGTTCACTTAACATAGGGGCAGGGCTTTTTTTGTCATAGAATGCTCAGAATGGAGTTCCGGCACCTTTTTTGGATGGAACCTTGTAGGGTAGGCAAGGCGGGTTGTATGACATGTGTGAGTTGCAGCACCTTTTTCTTTTACAAAAAAAACACTGCATAGGGGTCTTCAAACTTGGCCCTTTTATGACTTGTGGACTTCAACTCCCAGAATTCCTCAGCCAGTGTGCCTAGCATTTATTAACAGCTATACAATTCACTTAACAACCACATGATTTGCTCAACCACTGAAATTCACTTTTTTAAATTGTTGTAATTAGGTTTATCATACTATAAAATACAGATGAAAATAAAATTGGAAAGGAAGTGAGGAAGGGAAAGAAAAGAGAAGGCATTGACTTCCAACTTTGTTCAATGCAATACAGTGCAAAACAGAACTGCAGCCTCATCATTTTATTTTACCAAATTAACAAATACTAGCCATTTTTATAATAATAAACTAAGTTAAACAGAAATATCCAGCCAAAATTTATTTTCTCTCTATCTATCTCTATCTCAAGCACAAAGTCCAGAAGTAATTTCCAGGTAAAATCCAAGATGGATATGATTTTTTTTCTCTAATTAAAAAAGTTAATTTTGCCACCTCTGCTACTGGTAGCTCCATCACTTTTTCTGTCCATTCTTCTATTGTGGGGCACAAGGATTCACTTATTGACTGCTGTAAAAATGGTCATAAAATCACACCCAGTAATGTGATGAGTCGCTTAATAACCATATCATTTAGCGAACAAAATTCTTATTCCCATTTAGGTTGAGGCTACCTAAATATGCATACTTGCTACATGTTTCAGAGTTATGGGATGCCCTTTTAAAATGATGTTAGCCAGGTCTATATGAATATCTTTTCAAGCTGCATTTTCCACAATCCATAATGTTAAACACGGATGCAAAAATATTGATAGCTTATGTGTGTGTTAAGAGTCAGCCAAAAGGACTTGGTTGGAGGTTTTGGGAAATGGGGAGATGTTTAAATTGTGAAGGAGATGGTGATGGGATATTAGAACAGAATTACATAGTTATGTTTGTTATTATAATATTGTTCTGACCCACTGCAATCAAAAGAGTTTTAATCAAGGTTTTCGATGAAGAAAAACAAAGCATGAAAATGTCCACAGCAACATTAAATACCAATTTTTGGAAAAATGACACATTAATGTCTTTTGTTACACATGATAAAAAAACAAGGTTTTGAAATATAAGCTGTTAGAACTTTTAATTGATGTAAGACAAAAAAAATTAAGATCACCTTTCTTAATGTGTGAGCATTAGGAGATATACCTAAATGTAGAAGAACTGAATACTATCTGAAATCAATACCAATTGCAAAGATAATGTTGTGACAACTATATAAAGCTAAGTCACACATACTTAAATGTGCATATTTGGATCAATGTTTTTGCACCTTGGCACAGTAAATCTCCGCAAGTAAAACCTATACGATTTGTATGTATTCCAATGGTCAGTATATTTTTGTATAGCTGACTGGTTATACTCACGTATGAATTGATTTACTTTTATTTGTTCAAAAGACTTATATGGTCACCTGTAACCCTGGGCAGCTCACAAAAGAGGTGTAAAAACATCCCAAACCCATAACAAATACTCCTAGTGACCCAAAGGAAAAACATTTCTCCACACATCGTTTAATTTTTTTCTGGACTCGTTTCACCCTACCCCAATGTTTGTGAGAAGATCCAGCACTTTGAGGCTTCCTGGAAAGCCAGGAGATTCGGGGGGGGGGGGGTTTGCTGGGTCTCAAGGGCAGAGTTCTCCACAGAGAAGGTGCTCTGCCTGGGACCCACCCGAAACATTGAAGGGATCTAGAATGCGCCCATCTTCTCTAACCCGAGGGAATGAGCAGATGCCTTCAAGGAGAGGCAGTACCAAAAATATCCTGCATGCCCCTGCCATTCAGGGCTTTAAAGGTGAAAGCAGGACAAGAGACAACGGATGAAAACTAGTAAAGGAGAGAAGCAACCTAGAACTAAGGAGAAACTTCCTGACAGTTAGAACAACTAACCAGTGGAACAACCTGACTCCAGAAGCTGTGAATGCTCCAACACTGGAAGTTTTTAAGAAGAGACTGGCCAGCCATTTGTCTGAAATGGTATAGGGTTTCCTGCCTAAGCAGGGGGTTGAACTAGATGACCTCCAAGGTCCCTTCCAAATTATTTATTATTATTATTATTATTATTATTATTATTATTATTATTATTATTATTATTATTATTATTATTATTATTTGCCACCTCGTACTGAATCCAGAAAAACATGGAAGTCCCTGCAACTCAAAAAGCAACGCTGTAATATGGACAAAATGAGCCTTGGTGGAGCAGTGGGCTAATGCCTCCTTAAGTAACACCAGCTGCCTGCAATTATTGCAGGTTCGCGTCCCACCAAGCTCAAGGTTGATTCAGCCTTCCATCCTTCCGAGGTAGGTAAAATGAGGACCCAGATTGTTGGGGGCAATAAGCTGACTTTGTAATAATGCCGCTTGGGGGGGGGGAAAGCCTCAATAAGCAGGCATATACGGTACATAGAATGAAGGCTATTGCTAAGCACATTTGATTTGTGCTTAGATTGTAAGCCGCCCTGAGTCTTCGGAGAAGGGCGGGATATAAATGGGATTAAAATAAAAAATAAAAAAAAATAAAAATGTGAAGTGCCCAGAACTTTGTCTGTCATTACATTCTGGACATTTAATCCAACCAAGAAATGATGATTGTGAGCAGCAGGCTATCCCAATTGAGAAATATGTGCAATTGGTGCACAAGATGAGCCTATGCAAAGTTCCCCCACACGCAGCTGCCATTTGCTCCTCAAATAGCAGCCATGAGTCCAGAAAGATCCGAAATTGTGCACCAGCTCTATTCAGGACTCTGCAACCCCAACAAGCGTCAAAGAGGAAAGCTAAATTTTCCCTATTGCACTAAATCAAAATATACCCCCATACATTCTTCATACAAGAAAGGCTAATAGGTCTTGCAATGTATCAAAAGAATGTTAATTGGTTCACATCTTGCATCAGAGTGGGAGAAAAGAACTATTTTTCCCCCAGTGACTGCTTATTGACCTGAACTAATTTGAGGAACTAAACTGAGTCGGGATCTGTTAAGTCCTTGGATGGGAGTCTACATCCCATCCCGACCTACTGGCTAGATGGAAAAATTAAAAAGAAAAAAGAAAAAACAGTCTTCTACACTTCTGTAATACTGCCAAGTAAACTGGGTAGATCTCTTGGACTTGACAAGAATAAAAGAAACAGACAGAAATTTGAGTGCATTTCTAGCTTCCAATATCTTCTTCTGATCAAACTTCCATGAAAGCTTGAGGAGAAATAAAAACTGCTATATAAGTGCAGATGGCACCTGACTGGCATACCACTGAAGGCTTGAGGGTGGGAAATTCAGGGGAGAATAACATATATAATGCGCACATTCTTTAAAGCAATATGCTTACTCTGTCAACCGCTGTAAAGTACTATGAAATGGTATACAGGTTGTCCTCAACTTACAACAGTTAATTTAGTGATTTTGCACCCAAAAAAGTAACTTATGACCATTTTTCACACTTACAACCATTGCAGCGTCCCCATGATCACATGACCAAAATTCGGATGCTTGACAACTGACTCATATATGTCACGTGATTGCCTTTTACAACCTCCTGACAAGCAAAGTCAATGGGGAAGCCAGATTCACTTTACACCCATGTTACTAGCTTAACCACTACAGTGACTCACTTAACAATTCTGTAAAGACAGATTGTAAAACAGGCAAAACTCACTTAACCAAGGTTTCACTTAGCAACAGAAATTTTGGGCTCAACTGTGCTCATATGTTGAGGACTACCTCTATACGTCTAAGTGCTATTGCTATTGCTATTTTTTAAGAAAGCATCAAGCACCATTAATTACAAAGTATCAATGATACACATCTGTCAAACCAGTGTTAGACTTTACCTACTTTCCCAGACAGTTCACAGTCATAACAAATCATCAAATAGGAAGGACGAGGTCTTCCCTGAAGCAAAACTCCAAAACAAAACAAAACAAAAATGTTGCTGACCTAGCTGACAATTAATCAAGGGACATCGTTTCTAGAAGCAGAAAGGTTACTTGAGAAGCAATGTTCTCTTTTCCAAATGACTGATGAGCCTGGGAGAAAAACCTGCACTGTAAAACAGTGCTATTCATGCAGACTTTGAGCTACAAAAAGCTATTTTTGATGCTGTAAGGAATTGTACAGAAATATCATACAGTTGAGGTTTTGGAGCAAGAGTACTGTTGAATCAATCCCTCTATTTATCTGACTGAATTTAACTTTTCCTACTGTCTTCCATCTCCAATAACTGAGCTGAAGTTTAGTCAGACACATCACTGATGTTTATAGACTCTTTATAAGGTCTGCTCCAGCCTTCCCCAAACTGGTGTCTTTCAGGTATGTTAGATTTCAATTCTTCTATCTTGACCAAGCCATGGACAAAGGCCAGGGTATCTACAGATTATGGGAACTAAATTCTAGCACACGGACTGTTAGGTATTGGGCTCAATAGTAATACCACGTGGGTTCCTGGAGCAGCTAACGGCTCCCCAGCAACCCAGACTACAAGTCTCCAGTGCTGCTATTGGCTTTCCCTAGGCGGCAATGGTTGCTTCAAACTTATTGGCTGCTGCCTAGGGGCTAGACTATATATTGCGGCTAGTTACAGCCCAATTCTTAGTTCAGATTCTGCAAGCAAATAAACATGAGTTTTCCTGAACTCACTTGCCTCGTCTTCATTCTTGCGCCAAAGAACCCGCTACACAACATGGACAATATCAGATAAAGGAAGGTTATCATTGTCCATATAGGTGATTATAACATGTCTTAATCTGAACTACAATTACAAAGGTAAACAGGCTGGGCAGACAGAAAATTAAGGTAATACATTTCCTTCCAGCCCATCCCAATTCTTAATGGTTACATGGACACCTCTAGGCAAATTTCTTTGCAATGACAAAGAGATCCAGGTTATACTGGATTTCTTCTGGGCAGTTTTCTACTTCGGTGGCATTGGGGGGGGGGGGCTAGCTGCCATCTAGATATTGCCCTGACCCTGCTCTACTTACAAGCCCCAGAAAAGTTGCCCAAATGTTCCTAAGGTCTACATAAAAGAAATTTTGTTGTTAGCTGCGAAGTCGTGTCCGACCCATCGCGACCCTATGGACAACATTCCTCCAGGCCTTCCTGTCCTCTACCATCTTCTGGAGTCCATTTAAGCTCGCGCCTACTGCTTCAGTGACTCCATCCAGCCACCTCATTCTCTGTCGTCCCCTTCTTCTATTGCCCTCGATCTTTCCCAGCATTAGGCTCTTCTCCAGTGAGTCCTTCCTTCTCATTAGGTGGCCAAAGTACTTGAGTTTTAGCTTCAGAATCTGGCCTTCTAAAGAGCAGTCAGGATTGATCTCCTCTAGGACTGACCGGTTTGATCGCCTTGCAGTCCAAGGGACTCGCAGGAGTCTTCTCCAGCACCACAGTTCAAAGGCCTCAATTCTTTGGCGCTCAGCCTTTCTTATGGTCCAACTTTCACTGCCATACATTGCAACTGGGAAGACCATAGCCTTGACTATACGCACTTTTGTTGACAGGGTGATGTCTCTGCTTTTTAGTGTGCTGTCTAGATTTGCCATTGCTTTCCTCCCCAGGAGCAAGCGTCTTTTAATTTCTTGGCTACAGTCCCCGTCTGCAGTGATCTTGGAGCCCAGGAAAATAAAATCTGTCACTACCTCCATTTCTTCCCCATCTATTTGCCAGGAATTGAGAGGGCCAGATGCCATGATCTTGGTTTTCTTAATGTTAAGTTTCAACCCAAGTTTTGCACTCTCCTTCTTCACCTGCAACAAGAGGCTCTTTAGTTCTTCTTCACTTTCTGCCATTAGAGTGGTATCATCTGCGTATCTTAGGTTGTTGATATTTCTTCCGGCAATCTTAATTCCAACTTTTGATTCATCTAGCCCTGCCTTTCTCATGATGTGCTCTGCATATAAGTTAAATAGGCAGGGCGACAGTATACAGCCTTGCCGGACTCCTTTCCCAATTTTGAACCAATCAGTGGTTCCGTGTCCAGTTCTCACTGTTGCTTCTTGACCCGCATATAGGTTTCTCAAGAGACAAATAAGATGGTCTGGTACTCCCATCTCTTTAAGAACTTGCCACAGTTTGTTGTGATCCACACAATCAAAGGCTTTAGCATAGTCAATGAAGCAGAAGTAGATGTTTTTCTGGAACTCCCTAGCTTTCTCCATGATCCAGCGTATATTGGCAATTTGATCTCTAGTTCCTCTGCCTCTTCGAAATCCTGCCTGTACTTCTGGTAGTTCTCGATCCACATACTGCTGAAGTCTAGCTTGTAGAATTTTAAGCATGACTTTACTAGCATGAGAAATGAGTGCAATGGTGCGATAGTTTGAACATTCTTTGGCACTGCCTTTCTTTGGAATTGGAATGTAAACTGATCTTTTCCAATCCTGTGGCCACTGTTGAGTTTTCCAAATTTGCTGGCAAATTGAGTGTAGCACTTTTACTGCATTGTCTTTTAAGATTTTGAATAGCTCAGCTGGAATACTGTCACTTCCACTAGCTTTGTTGTTGCTCAGTTTTTCTAAGGCCCACTTCACTTCACATTCTAGGATGTCTGGCTCGAGGTCAGTGACCACCTCATTGTGATTATCAGGGACGTTAAGCTCATTCTTGTATAGTTCTTCTGTGTAATTTTGCCACCTCTTCTTAATCTCTTCTGCCTCTGTTAGGTCCCTGCCATTTTGGTCCTTTATCATGCCCATTTTTGCATTAAACGTGCCCTTCATTTCTCCAATTTTCTTGAAAAGATCTCTGGTCCTCCCTATTCTATTGTTTTCTTCTATTTCTTTGCACTGTTCATTTAAGAAGGCATTCTTATCTCTTCTAGCTATTCTCTGGAATTCTGCATTCAATTGGGCGTATCTTTCTTTTTCTCCCTTGCCTTTCGCTTCCCTCCTTTCCTCAGCTATTTGCAAAGCTTCCTCAGACAGCCATTTTGCTTTCTTGCATTTATTTTTCTTTGGGACGGTTTTGGTTGCTACCTCTTGTACAATGTCGCGAACCTCTGTCCATAGTTCTTCAGGCACTCTGTCTATCAGATCTAATTCCTTAAATCTATTTGTCACCTCTACTGTATATTCAACAGGGATATGATTTAATTCATACCTGAGTGGCCTAGTGCTTTTCCCTACTTTCTTCAGTTTAACCCTAAACTTTGCAAGGAGAAGCTCATGGTCTGAGCCACAGTCAGCTCCTGGTCTTGTTTTTACTGACTGTATAGAGCTTCTCCATCTTTGGCTGCAGAGCATATAGTCAATCTGATTTCTGTGTTGACCATCTGGTGATGTCCATGTGTAGAGCCGTCTCTTGGGTTGTTGGAAAAGAGTGTTTGCTATGACCATCGCATTCTCTTGACAGAATTCTATCAGCCTGTGCCCTGCTTCATTTTGCACTCCAAGGCCAAACTTGCCTGTTATTCCAGTTATCTTTTGGCTTCCTACTTTAGCATTCCAATCCCCCATGATGATAAGAACATCATTTTTTGGTGTTAGTTCTATAAGGTGCTGTAGTGCTTCATAGAACTGGTCAATTTCATCCTCTTCAGCACTGGTGGTTGGGGCATAGACTTGGACTACTGTGATATTGAATGGTTTGCCTTGGATTCGAACTGAGATCATTCTGTCATTTTGAGGATTGTATCCCAGTATTGCTTTTCCTACTCTTTTATTGACTATGAAGGCTACTCCATTTCTTCTGAAGGATTCTTGCCCAGAGTAGTATACCTGATGGTCATCTGAATTAAATTCACCCATTCCTGTCCATTTTAGTTCGCTGATACCTAAGATGTCAATGTTCAGTCTTGTCATCTCTTGTTTGACCACGTCCAGCTTTCCTTGATTCATGGATCTTACATTCCAGGTTCCTATGGAGAAAAAATCTTTACAGCATTGGACTTTCCTTTCACCACCAGACACATCCACAGCTGAGCGTCCTTTCGGCTTTGGCCCAGTCGCTTCATTCTTTCTGGCGCTACTAGTACTAGCCCTCTGCTCTTCCCCAGTAGCATATTGGACGCCTTCCGACCTGAGGGGCTCATCTTCCAGCGTCATATCGTTTTGCCTTTTGGTACTGTCCATAGGGTTTTCATGGCAAAGATACTGGAGTGGGTTGCCATTTCCTTCTCCAGTGGATCACGTTTTGTCAGAACTCTCTGCTATGACCTGTCCGTCTTGGGTGGCCCTGCACGGCATAGCTCATAGCTTCATTGAATTACGCAAGCCCCTTCGCCACGACAAGGCAGTAATCCATGAAGGGGATAAAAGAAATAGGGCCACATTTTTATCTTATTTGGATAAGGGAAGTACTGCTCGGTAGAGAAAGTCTCCTGTGTGTTTTTTTCCTTCTAAACATTCTCAATAAAACTTTACTTTAGAAGCTATTTTAAAGGAGAATATAAATTCTCATGGATGAGGTAAGGTTTTCTTGCATTTGTTTAGTCACCAGGTGATCAGGGTGCTTGTAAATGTCTTGTCTCATTGTAAAACTATTTCTCTAACTCTTTCCACTTCCAATAAATGCCAGGGAAAACATGTTGATGGGATTTTCCCCACTGGATTTTGCAGTAGTGATGTTACTTTTATTACAAGGGGAAGGGGGGAATCATGCCCTTGATTAATCGCTGGAGAATGTCTCTTCTGCAGAAATTTGGAAAAGTGTTCCACCCAATTCCTTTGCCCACAGATTTGGTGGGAAATTTCAGAAAACTATTTCTGCCTATCTTCACAGAGGAGTTTCCCCAAATCTGCTCCAATCAGATTTATTTATAATCCCATTTCTATACTGCTTCTCAAGCAGGATTGTTTCAAGCTAAGATGACTTGCTGTTGTTGTTAGCTGCGAAGTCGTGTCCGACCCATCGCAACCCTATGGACAACGTTCCTCCAGGCCTTCTTATCCTCTACCATCTTCTGGAGTCCATTTAAGCTCATGCCTACTGCTTCAGGGACTCCATCCAGCCACTTCATTCTCTGTCGTCCCCTTCTTCTATTGCCCTCAATCTTTCCCAGAATTAGGCTCTTCTCCAGTGAGTCCTTCCTTTTCATTAGGTGGCCAAAGTATTTCAGTTTTAGCTTCAGGATCTGGCCTTCTAAAGAACAGTCAGGGTTGATTTCCTCTAGGACTGACCGGTTTGATTGCCTTGCAGTCCAAGGGATTCGCAGGAGTCTTCTCCAACACCATAGTTCAAAGGCCTCAATTCTTTGGCGCTCAGCCTTTCTTATGGTCCAACTTTCACAGCCATACATAGCCTTGACTATACACACTTTTGTTGACAGGGTGATGTCTCTGCTTTTTAGTTTGCTGTCTAGATTTGCCATGGCTTTCCTCCCGAGGAGCAAGCATCTTTTAATTTCTTGGCTACAGTCCCCATCTGCAGTGATCTTGGAGCCCAGGAAAATAAAATCTGTCACTACCTCCATTTCTTCCCCATCTATTTGCCAGGAATTGAGAGGGCCGGATGCCATGATCTTGGTTTTCTTAATGTTAAGTTTCAACCCAAGTTTTGCACTCTCCTTCTTCACCCGCAACAAGAGGCTCTTTAGTTCTTCTTCACTTTCTGCCATTAGAGCAGTATCATCTGCATATCTTAGGTTGTTGATATTTCTCCCGGCAATCTTAATTCCAACTTTTGATTCATCTAGCCCTGCCTTTCTCATGATGTGCTCTGCATATAAGTTAAATAGGCAGGGTGAAAGTATACAGCCTTGCCGGACTCCTTTCCCAATTTTTGAACCAATCAGTGGTTCCGTGTCCAGTTCTCACTGTTGCTTCTTGGCCCACATATAGGTTTCTCAAGAGACAAATAAGATGGTCTGGTACTCCCATCTCTTTAAGAACTTGCCACAGTTTGTTGTGATCCACACAATCAAAAGCTTTAGCATAGTCAATGAAGCAGAAGTAGATGTTTTTCTGGAACTCTCTAGCTTTCTCCATGATCCAGCGTATGTTGGCAATTTGATCTCTATTTCCTCTGCCTCTTCGAAATCCTGCCTGTACTTCTGGTAGTTCTTGATCCACATACTGCTGGAGTCTAGCTTGTAGGATTTTAAGCATAACTTTACTAGCATGAGAAATGAGTGCAATGGTGCAATAGTTTGAACATTCTTTGGCACTGCCTTTCTTTGGAATTGGAATATAAACTGATCTTTTCCAATCCTGTGGCCACTGTTGAGTTTTCCAAATTTGCTGGCAAATTGAGTGTAGCACTTTTACTGCATCGTCTTTTAAGATTTTGAATAGCTCAGCTGGAATACTGTCACCTCCACTAGCTTTGTTGTTGCTCAGCTTTTCTAAAGCCCACTTCACTTCACATTCCAAGATGTCTGGCTCGAGGTCAGTGACCACTTCATTGTGATGATCAGGGACGTTAAGCTCATTCTTGTATAGTTCTTCTGTGTAATTTTGCCACCTCTTCTTAATCTCTTCTGCCTCTGTTAGGTGCCTGCCATTTTGGTCCTTTATCATGCCCATTTTTGCATTAAACGTTCCCTTCATCTCTCCAATTTTCTTGAAAAGATCTCTGGTCCTCCGTATTCTATTGTTTTCTTCTATTTCTTTGCACTGTTCATTTAAGAAGGCATTCTTATCTCTTCTAGCTATTCTCTGGAATTCTGCATTCAATTGGGCGTATCTTTCTTTTTCTCCCTTGCCTTTCACTTCCCTCCTTTCCTCAGCTATTTGCAAAGCTTCCTCAGACAGCCATTTTGCTTTCTTGCATTTCTTTTTCTTTGGGATGGTTTTGGTTGCTACCTCTTGTACAATGTTGCGAACCTCTGTCCATAGTTCTTCAGCCACTCTGTCTATCAGATCTAATTCCTTAAATCTATTTGTCACCTCTATTGTATATTCGTCAGGGATATGATTTAATTCATACCTGAGTGGCCTAGTGCTTTTCCCTACTTTCTTCAGTTTAAGCCTAAATTTTGCAATGAGAAGCTCATGGTCTGAGCCACAGTCAGCTCCTGGTCTTGTTTTTACTGACTGTATAGAGCTTCTCCATCTTTGGCTGCAGAGCATATAGTCAATCTGATTTCTGTGTTGACCGTCTGGTGATGTCCATGTGTAGAGCCATCTCTTGGGTTGTTGGAAAAGAGTGTTTGCTATGACCATCGTATTCTCTTGACAAAATTCTATCAGCCTGTGCCCTGCTTCATTTTGTACTCCAAGGCCAAACCTGCCTGTTATTCCAGTTATCTTTTAGCTTCCTACTTTAGCATTCCAATCCCCCATGATGATAAGGACATCATTTTTTGGTGTTAGTTCTATAAGGTGCTGTAGGGTTTCATAGAACCAGTCAATTTCATCCTCTTCAGCACTGGTGGTGGCATAGACTTGGACTACTGTGATATTGAATGGTTTGCCTTGGATTCGAACTGAGATCATTCTGTCATTTTGGGGATTGTATCCCAGTATTGCTTTTCCTACTCTTTTATTGACTATGAAGGCTACTCCATTTCTTCTGAGGGATTCTTGCCCGCAGTAGTATACCTGATGGTCATCTGAATTAAATTCACCCATTCCTGTCCATTTTAGTTCGCTGATACCTAAGATGTCGATGTTCAGTCTTGTCATCTCTTGTTTGACTACGTCCAGCTTTCCTTGATTCATGGATCTTACATTCCAGGTTCCTATGGAGAAAACATCTTTACAGCATCGGACTTTCCTTTCACCACCAGACACATCCACAGCTGAGCGTCCTTTCGGCTTTGGCCCAGTTGCTTCATTCTTTCTGGCGCTACTAGTACTAGCCCTCTGCTCTTCCCCAGTAGCATATTGGACACCTTCCGACCTGAGGGGCTCATCTTCCAGCGTCATATCATTTTGCCTTTTGGTACTGTCCATAGGGTTTTCATGGCAAAGATACTGGAGTGGGTTGCCATTTCCTTCTCCAGTGGATCACGTTTTGTCAGAACTCTCTGCTATGACCTTTCTGTCTTGGGTGGCCCTGCACGGCATAGCTCATAGCTTCATTGAATTATGCAAGCCCCTTCGCCACAACAAGGCAGTAATCCATGAAGGGGAAAGATGACTACCACTATGCAAATACTTAGATTTCTTTTTGGATTGTTGCTCTGTGCCAATAGGTCATGGATTGCACTGTTTCCTGGAACATTACAAAGCAGCTGTTTGGGGATTTACTAAGTCTTGGATGAAGAAAATCAGAGACAGCTTTCTATTTCATATAATGTTCAACACCATATATTAAGAAGATTATGCATAGCAAATAAAATGTAGTTGCTTTTCTGTGTGTTGAGTTTTCATAACTAAATAAGAATCCTCTTTCTTTCTTTCTCTTTCTTTCTTTCTTTTCTTTCTTTCTCTTTCTTTCTTTCCTTCCTTTCCCTTCCTTCCTTTCGTCCTTCCTTCCTTTCTTTTTCTTTCTCTTTCTTTTTTTCTTAGATGAGGGTGAGAAAATGTATGTTTGAATGTATAAAAAAGAGGCTTCAAAAATCACCCATATATAATCAACCATGAGTTCAAATTAACATCAATAAATCATCTCTTCACAAAGTACCAGACTATTTATTATCCTAGACTAAGGAAGTTGCCCTTCGTACCTTGAGAGAGGCATTGGTGTGCCCCTTCTCAAAAATCCATCCCTGGACTTAATGTCACTGGATAAATTTCATCCAAGTTTCATCATCCTCATCCTCCTCATCCTCATTTTAGCCATTGTTTATCCACTGCAGGATGAAGGCCTCTTCTGCATGTTTCCAACCAATACAGTCCTGACCTTTCTTTTGCCAATTGGACCCACAATACTTTTTCATGTCGTTGATCCAGCAGAAAATTTTAGAGAAAGAAGTTGAGGTTGAGTTGAAGACTGAAGAAGCTATTTGGATAAGCAGTGAAACATTTCAAATCAAAGGAAAAGAAGTCCATTTGCCATAATTTAATCATTTTCTTATTGGCCCTTCTTTATTTACTGCAGGGTTTTATTTTTTTAACCACTAACATGCTGTGTTTACTAGGTGACTGATGCCTACAGAAGAGTTTTAAATTGGTTTTGTTGGTTATCCTGAATAAAAGTGTGTCATCAGAATTAAGCTGGGCTGTCCTATTTAATGGGAGGGTCGAAAGTTAAGTCATTCAGTGCCATAACTAAATAACTAGCATTAAGGATTGGGCAAATGCAACACTAAGGAAGAGGCTACTTCGTTCACCCAGACAGTGAAGCCATGTTGACAGTCACCACAAGGCCTAGTATAAAAATGGACCCACCACCAGTTATTCTGTCATAATGAATCACTAGACTGCTCATATAATAACTATGTTTTATTTTTAGGTAGTGGCATTCTTCTTCCACCACTTCCTGTCTGCCTTTTCTAGAACATTATTGGTGCACTTTGGTTCCGAAGAATCTCTACCAGTGTTCTTTATTTTATTTTATTTTAAAAGGTGATTATGGAAACAGACAAATAGCAGTGACAGTTGTCATTTTGAAATGAGTCACAATCTCAGATTAATTTTAGCACCAGCTATCAATAGGCTTCCTTTTCTTGCCAGCTACTTGAATAATTGAAGCATTTCTGCTTTCTTCCCAACTCAAACAGCTTAGGGCTGTTAATTATATACATCTGAAGTAGAAGTACCCAATTAAAGACAAAAGAGTACATCCTGTGGTGGGTTTGCTTTTTCCAAAGTGCTTACCAGTGCGTTGAGAACACATTTTTAAACAGATCCTCTGCACTAAATTCAGCCCCCTAATTTCACTTCATTCTGTTCAAGAAGTTCTGTGAATCCTCAGAAACAACTCTGGGGGTAAGAAGCTTAAGGGGGAACTTTTTAGAATGGGATGTGTTGAGCTGTCATCCAGTGGAACAGACTGCCACATGAAATGGTCAACCTGCCTTTCAGTGGAGGTTTTCAAACAGAGGCTGGATGGCCATCTAGCGAAGAGGCTTCAATGGATTTTGAGTAGATGGCCTTCTAAGCTTCCTTCCTACTCTATGATTCTGTCTGTGAATGTCTTTAAGTCATAGGCACTATTACATATGGACCCAAACCTGTAACTCATAGTCTCATAAGTATGCAATCACAAGTCTTGCCAATATAATAAAATCTAACACACTATCACAAAATAGGAACGAAGAGCTATGAGTGTGCATATGTGAATGAATGGAAGAAATTCAGAATTGAAACTGTAGGTGAACCAAAAGGTAGTGGGTTAGAGATAGATTTATTGAAGTTTATAGCATAGCAGCAGATAAGAGCTATGGTATCTCACTATGTGCGAAACAGGGAAGGAACAAGGCTTCCCAAAAAAGCTTGTGTGCTGAACATAAGGGCTAAATTAGATTCATAGGCTGGAGAAGTTAGTCTAAAAACTTCTTTCTAGGGATCTGATCTGGGATACATAGATTTTGAAGTGACAGAAAGGCACTATTGCATGCTATTGCTTATATTTAACTTGTGTTATCACCCAAATATTATTATAATGCCACATATATATTCAATTATCTTTCTTCTACAGAAATCTAAATCACAGTGCTATTGTTTCCCAGAAGTAAGAAACAGGTCATGCAACCTGACTATGTAAAGCACAAATTGAATGACAATTATGTTTGAACAGGAATAGAAACTCACATTAAGTAAAGTAGATACTGGAACAGAAATATAACAGAGGATGTTTCATAAACGTTATGAAGGGCTGTGTTGCATCAGGGATATAGAAGAAATATGATGAAAAAAAAAGAAAGGTTTTCCAGACCAACCTACCCCCACCCAAATGCTATGTACCCACATAGCCATGCTATGTACTCACCCCATCAAAAAAAAAAATCCCAAGCCAAAACTTTCTTCCATGCTTATCACATCATATACTATAAATCCAGTCCTGAAATATCCTACCAAGCAGTTTGTTCTCCTTGTGTGTTACAAAAACCCTTGAAGCCTCAAACACTTTTCTGTTGTGGTTCTTTTAATTCCCAGATATAGCAAAATTACTCCCACTGTCCTTGCTTTGACATTTCAAGAGCACTTTAAAAAAAATGTTAGTATGCAAACTGAGCTGGTGTGCTCAGGCATTCTCATTTTTTCACATCACTAAACACATACAGTCAATTTGAATGCAGCATGGCAACGCCCTGGGGCTGTCTTATGACTTTCACAAGTAGAGTAGTAAGAATAAATATATGAAGGAGGGACAATGGTTATCTCATGACATTTTCTTCTACGAGGCCCTGATAGCTTTACAACAAGTATCTGCATAGCACAATTCCTGACCTCCTCTATCCTTTTCATTGCACAGATACATGTAAAAATAGTTGGTTCATCCTGATAACCGGCATGGAATAATCTTTAAATATCTCTAGAGGGAATGAGGGGGTATTGGCTATAAGATCCTCTTGATTCACTTGTAATTGTGCATCATTTTAAGCAATCTTGTCTCTGAAATCCTGTACTAATTTTTTCTGATAATTTCTGTTAGATTACAAGACTCCTCTGCATTTAGAGGAAATATTAACTATTAAGGGTCCTTGGTGCTCTCTGAGCTTGGTTGAATTCTTGCAGATGTTTCATTACCCAAACTAGCTAACATCATCAGTGCTACACTTAACTTTATGTATATATAACTATATATTATATACAGTAGGTGCAGATATGCATGTAGATATTTACAACGTTTCTATGCTATATAAATATATGCTTTTTAGCATTTGCCTTTTTTAGGCTTTGCAGTTTCTAGTTATGAATAATTTATAAAGTTTTTGGAGAAATTCTGCTAAATTCTATTATATACATTCAACAGACTGCCTAAATTTATTTTATCATGCTTAAATAAATATAAATAAATGATAACAGCAAGCAAAAACTCATAATATCATAACTACCCAGGACCAGACTTTCATTTTGACAGCCTTTTATTTTACATGTTTTTTTGTTTAATTTTGCTTTAATATCTGGATTTATTGTTTTAGGCACTGCTGATTTTACTGTGATGTTTTATGAAGGTCTGTTTATTTAATATAGGTTTTACTGTACACCTATAAATAGCTTCTTTGGGCAAAAAAGGAATGTAGAAAATAAATTCCATTTGGCGTTTATTTGGTGAGATGGCCATGAGTAAGATTTATTGTTGAGTGCCATGAAAAAGTAAAAAAAAATGCTTATTCCAGGAAATTTGGGTAGTAATAAAAGACAAGTGAGAAGGGGTTATTGCTCTCAGGTTGTCCTTGTGGGTTTGCCTAAGCATTTGGTTGGCACCATGACAACTAAATAAACCATTACTCTGAACCAAAATGACTCATTTTATGACATGAACAGAACCTGGAGGAAAGAACAAATTGGTGGATGGACGTTCCCCGATGGTATCTAGGACAGTATTTAAAAGGTAAAGGTTTCCCTGTCAGTCACATTCAACACTATGGCACGATGCTCATCTCTGTTTCTTGACAAAGGGAGCCAACGTTGTTCAGACACTTCCATGGCCATGTGGCCAGCATGGCTAAACGCCAAAGGCGAATGGAACACTGTTACTTTCCCACCAATGTGGTACTAATTAATCTACTCAGATTTGCATGCTTTCAAACGGCTAGGTGGGCAGGAGCTGTTGTAAGTAACAACATGTTGCATGGTGCTCAAGTCTCGAACCCAGGCTGTCAGCTCTCTTGCTGACAAGCTCGGCGTCTTTAACCCCTGAGCCATCCTTCCCCCAGGACAGTATTTACTGAAAGGGAATTGGCTAGCTAAATTGGAATATACACATTACAGCAGGGATGGGCAATTAATATTCTCAAGGTGGGGGGCACACAAGAAACTGGCACTGTTGTGGAGGACTTCCACCTACCCACAGTACAAACACACACACACACACACACACACACACACACACACACACACCACTGGCCCTGCCCCTGCCTCCATTCTACTGGTCCCTTAGCTACCACCACACAGACAAATGTGGCCCACAGGCTGTAAATGCCCAGGTCTGCATTACAGCAAATTGGATAAAGGAAAATGTAATATTGTAGAAATCTTGAGTTCTATACTGATTTTAGATATATTCCTAGAAGTAGTGTGGTATATTAATCAGAAATCAATTATGTTAAGCTTGCACAAATGTTTTTGGAAGTGCAGATCCAGCGCCTCTGACTTTTCTATACTTAGAGTAATTACCTACTGGCTTCAAAGGAAGAGTGGGATGTAAACTGAGTGTTAATAAGGTATCCTGAGTCCCTTCTTTATCTATCACTCTGCCTCCACTTGTCTAAGAGATTGTTAATCGAAAGCTGTTTCCTTCTCCCTTTCTTCTTCAAGCACACACTTATGGAAGAATATGGATGCTACACTTTGCCGACCCCTATATTTCCTGTAAATAAATCTCCTCTCTATTCCAGTTTTCAGACCTGCTTCGTTACTCCCTGGATAAAATTCCTATACTCAAGAATGTTCACATTTATACACAGAATTCTTCCATTCCCAGCAGGATCTATGCACTCTAGTTCATTAATTTAAATGCTCCTTCGGTATGGCTCAACTTGACTGTAAACCACTGAAACAAGACTGAACAGTGGTTTACCCACGATAAATCTTATCGCAATTTTAGAATAGTTGTTTGTATTTGCATGCTGGAATTCAAGACCTAGAGGATACAGAAAAAATGAAGAATGTATTTTCACAGCATTGCACAAGCATATTTTATAAAGTACCACCCTAAATATTGACAATGAATTAATGCAAATTGTGACTTCTGACATTGATTGAGAAGAACAATCAAGTGTCCAGAAGCCATCCTCTCAAGGAATCAGTGTTCTAATGTTAGTGTTTTTCTTCCTATTTGAAATTCCATAGCAATTTCAAATCTAAAACTTTGGAATAAAATATATTAAATCACTCTTAAGGAATGTTGTCAGTAAATAAATATCCCAGGCATAGAAACAAACTTCTTCATTTTAAAATCTGCTTCCCAATAAATGTCTCAGTTAAGGACAATTCCCATCACAACAGTACTTTAACATTCAACCTTGATTATGTGTTTGCAACAAAATGTTATAGCTCTGAACAGAATTTTAAAAACTCCAAATACTGACGGAATTAATTCTAAGTTGATGGTTCTCCACTTTTAAGAAATGTCTTTGTTTGGTTTATAAGTAGTATATGTGGGACTACTTGAAAACAAAAGGAAGAGTTCTACTATATCTGTTATTTATTTATTTGTTGGTTTGTTGGTTTGTTATTACATTCATATGCCATCCATCTCACTATCAAGCAAGCGGCTTACAAGAAGATAAAAATGACAATATAAATCATTAAATGATAAATATTAAGATTAAAATTAACAAAAATCAGCTAAGGATGGAAATGCCTAATCCATTAACTGCTTCCAGTATGAAATGCTCCCATTGAGGTTCTGACAAAGCCAGGTTTTTAAGGCCCTTCCAAATTTGTTAAGCCTAATTTATTTTACAAAAAATAAACCTATTAATCAAAAGTTCTTCAATCCTTCAATATTGTCAGGCTTGAAAGACCAGGGCCACAGGCAAAGGTTCAGTTAAACTAATTTATTGTTATATAGCCTAAGCACAAGCATCTTCTCAATTAACTCTCAGCACCTGCTTAGAGTTAGAGAAGGGTAAACGGCATTCAAAGAGGATTGGACTATGCTTGTGGCTATGTAGGGATTCTACACTGATCCCTCTATTCACCCCCACCCTCAGGTACTGCCTCTCCTTCTCCCACAATGTCTGTCTGTTTCAAGTCCAGCTTGACTGTCCCAGGATTAAAACAATATCATGAATACTCTGGCAGTGGTGGATCAGGTTTGCCAAAGCTTTGTTTCAGTTTCAGAGAGAAGTAGTGACACAGATGGACCAGTTAATCCAGACAATGAATCAACTAGCCCAACATTTACCTGAACAGGCAGCTCTGGTACATCATCTAGCCATAGTCTAGGACAGGGGTCAGCAACCTGAAACAGTGAACCACTCGGAACCGGTTCCCTCACAAAAGGAAAAACTGGGAGCCGCAAAAAATGTGTGCACATGCGCGTACAGGCGCACATGCACAGAACAGGGTTTGACTGAAGAGTGGAGCCAAGGCGAGATATGCACCTACCCTGCATATTTGAATTGATTGGTTGAACGTTTTTAGTCCCACTTTTTTTTTTTGGACTGCACATGGCAGAGGACTGGGAGCCACAGGAGACGGCTGAAAGAGCCGCATGTGGCTCCGGAGCCGCGGGTTGCAGACCTGTGGTCTAGGAGCATACAAAATTCTGTGATGTTTATCTCCCATCTCCTTACTTGATAAGTGTGATAGAAATAATGGCAAATTTCCTCCCTACTTCAATAAATCTGCCTAAGGCAAGAACTACCTAAGGTCCACCAAGGCATCTTATATAGGATTTATTATTGACCTAGTGGCAGAAAATGCTGACAAATGGGCAATTTCTTTCTGATATAGATTAGCCAGACTTGGAGAACTACACCAATTTCATGACATTGTTGAGGGCTAACGCAATCATCTCATTGAATAGATGACTGCCAACTGCAAATTTTGTTGCCTACAGCACAGTAACTGATCTGTATTAGAATATACCACTGACTTTCAGTTGTTAGCTTAGGACAGGGGTCTTCAAACCTGGCCCTTTTATGACTTGTGGACTTCAACTCCCAGAATTCCTCAGCCAGCATTTGAAGACCCCTGGTTTAGGAGGTGAGCTGGAATGCAAGGCACTGACTCTACCATTCAGCAAGTCACTTCAGACGCTTTTTATTCACCTCTGCTTGTTGAAGTGTGGCACAATACAAGTGGGAGAGAAATATACCACTTTTCTGTTTCATTCCCCATTTCTTTCCATACTTCAGAAATTTTGGAAGTTAAAAACATGCATCTGAGCTCTAGCAGATCATTATGGTATTTCTTGCTTTGGGAATGAAAATGGATATTTCCATACTATTTCAAGTTGACATTTTGTGGCATCAAATTAGCATCCTTCTCATTAAACCAAGGCTTTTATAAAGAAAAGCAAAGGCACTCCCCAGCTTAACATATTCTGTGATAAATAAGGATTAAGTTACTCATGCGTGGTTTCTATGATTCTGTAACACAATTCCTTCTCATCACAATAAATTTGCTTACTCCAAATCTATGAGAAACCAGTTTTTTGGTTATGGTTTGTTATGTGGCTTGACAAACAGCTTTATTTTTTGTCCAAGAAAAACTCCAGCGGTGCATGGAAATATGTTTATATTGTGAATAAACTGGCCACCTTGCCTTCTGTGAACCTTTGTCTCTCCGCAAAGTAGGGGGGGGGGGGAAATCCTGGACCCTCAGAGGAGAAGACACAGATTGGAATATTTGATTCATGGGAAAACATTGTCAAACTTGAAGCCATTATGAAAACCAACAGGTAACATCCACTCCATCTGTCTCCTTTAATGTTCCTTCTACAATAGCCTTACAAAATCGAACAAATATGACAGACTTCCCATTCAAACTCTGCTGCAGTCAAGTGAAGCAGAGATTGTTCTTAAAGGTAAGTTGTAGTCAAAGAAGTAGAAGAGATGGAGTTTCATCCCCAATTTTCTTGCTGTCTGATGCCGAGAAATGGGAGGACATTCTGGAAAGTGAGGGGGAAGTCTTTGATTTTTGGCCTAGGAAGAAATGTAAATTCTCCTCCTGGAATCCACCAATAGGAAGAGGAAGGAGCAGAGAGATTTCAAAGAGGGGAATATTTATTCAATTCTTGTCACTGAACAGACTGAAATATATGGGAAGGCACAAAGTTGCCACAGTGCAATTATAAAGGTAGGCATGGGAGGGAAGCTTCTGACATGTCCAGGTTCAAGAACGAAAGGAAAGGATAAAAAACAGGGAGGTGGCATGAGGGTTCAAGGTGGCAAGGCATGGAGCATATAGTCTCAGATCAGACTAGCCCTAACCTAAACTTTGCAATCTGGGAAGAGAACACCATAAGTCCATTACCATGAAAGAATGGGAGAAAGGGATGTAGGGTTTAAAACCTGAGTGCTCAACCTATATATAAATATCTGGTTATAATTGATCATCTATATATCATCTATATATCATAGTCTATATCTATATCATCATTTATATTATATCTCTTCTTCTAGTTTGCAATAAACTTTCTACCTGTGTGGAGTCCTTGAAAGTGTTGCTGCTAAATCATTCCTAAGTGTGGGAGGGTTGAACCTCTGGAGAATCAAGCCATTGCCTGCACGAAGTCTGGCACTAGCACTCCTTCCTTGTAAATTAACATTGAGACAAAAGAAATGCATGGAATTAGAAAGCTTAATAAAGTATATACAAAGTCTTTCCTCTGTGACTCCTTAATGGCAATGACATTCTACTTCAAAGCCATTTATTGAAACGTGCTCATGCACGCTGACAAGAGACTGAGTCATATCTCAAGCTGTATTCATGAGGCCATATTCTTTTAGCATGCAAGCTATGGAATGTGAATGAAAATGCCTGACAATATCCCAGCAAAGGGAAGCACGAATCAAATGAACAAAATGATTTCAAAGGGAGGCAACATTTCAGGCATTCAGTCATCAGCAGGCTAACCCTGGATTCTTTGATTCAGAGTGAAAAGTCAGGCAAACTACTTTACCTTTCAGAATATTACTACAATTTAAAATCTTCTGGCTATTTTGTGGATTGAACTCAACATAGGAGAAACATCTTTTTGGGGGGGAGGGGCGGCTGGTTAGACATTACCAGTCATATACCGGTACCTGAAAGGTAACCATCTTTCTTAGCATTAATTCACCTTTAGATTTAGAAGTAAGTTTATAGTTATCTGAATATATTAGGTGAGAAAGGCAATAATGTCTGCATGCTTCTGCAGGAAACCTTCATAAATCTTTGACCTTGCCCCCTCTACATTTTCTTTTCCATTTATTAAAATGGAGGTATGGGGGGAATGAAGCCATGGTGCTAAGTGGTTAGAATGCAGTATTGCAGGCTAATTCTACTGACTGCAGTTCAGCAGTTTGATTCTCACCGGCTCATGGTTGACTCAGCCTTCCATCCTTCCGAGGTCGCTAAAATGCAGACCCAGATTGTTGGGGGCAATAGGCTGACCCTTTAAACTGTAAATCCCTGTGAAGAGGTATATAAGTCTACATACTATTGCTGTTGCTGTTATAACCCAAGGCTTAACTTGCCCAGTTCCAAGGTTAATAAGAAGTAGTGCAAATGTGACAGAGACATCAGAGAACTAACATGATTCATCTTTAATTGGGTTGTTATATTCATGAACATACTGTATACAGAACCGTTATTTTATGACAACGGGGATATGAAATTCAGCTTCTGTTTCCTTCTATTTCCCAATGCAGATGACCCATTCAGTGCATGAACCTGCAGTACTCATACACCTGCTCCTGTTATTATTTATTTCTCAGAATCAATGTGTGAATAGAGGTATGAAAGAATGAACACAGAAATCGAACATGCTAGAACTGAAAAGAGAGAAATCCCAATGATTTCTGATTTGTCTTCTAGTGCATTAAAATCTGTACCTGTTAGAAAAATGAAATAAATACACTCTATATCAGACATATCAAACTCGTGAAGTCACGTGATGTCGTGCGACATATCGTCACTATTTTGCCATTGCCGGCAATGGGGTGGGTGCGGCTTCCACATGATGCATCCGGCCCGTAGGCCGACAGTTGTTTTTTTTTAAATATTTTATTGGTTTTCCAGTTTTACATTTGAGTATTTAGAAGGCAACATGGTGATTAGGTTAATCAATAGTTCAGTAACAAAATCTTTAGTACTTATCTCAGGTTACATCATCAAATATTTCTTCTCTGTTTCCCTTAACATTTGCTATTTCGTATTTAAGCTAATAAATTTGTAATTGTATCAAAATCAGTGAAAAACTTCATGATCGCATTTATGAATTCATTTTTGCTTATACATATCTTAATAAATCTCGATAAACATATCCTGTTATTAACTTTTACCTAATTTTTAATTTTTAATTATAGTACTCCAATTTAACCTTTAATATCCATCTTTTCAGTTGACACAAATTTCCTTTATCTCACTTCATAAAAATTTTATGTCTAAAATACACGTATTAGTTACTTAAATATATTCTTATTCTATTTCGTAAACATTTTCTGTTTCTCACCCTAATACATCACCACCTTAATAATAGAGTATCCTTTGTTAGTTCAAATCCATCATCTATATTATCTGGGCTAATCAATAATTCAAACCTATTTCCTAATAGTTTACATTTCCCTTGTAAATCTAAGTCCTCAGTATTAAACAGATTAATCCCTTAATTTTTTTACTATTTTCCAACTATTTTAAATCTAATAATCAAATTTCCTCTTATCTCAAAATCTCCCTTTAGCCCACTGGTTGACAGTTTCCTCTCTAGTAAATCAAAAGGCCCCAGTTTTTCAACCTAATTCTAGCTTTCTTCTTTTGCCAACCAGGCTTCCATACCAATGTTTTTAAATCATCGAATAAATCTCCATTCTTGTGTATGTTACTTGGATTAAAGGAGACCATCTAATTGCCAATTTTCTGAAAGATCTGGCCCATTTATAATCATAAAGTTGTCACCCTGGTAACCCAGATCCCCATATTTGTTCTGGTATAGTTGTCTTCAATTTGATCTGGTCTTCTTCTTTCTCAGATTTTTTCTGGTTTGTGTAAAAAGTCATTTCCAGTTTTAAAGTTGTTGTTTCGTTGTCTGGATTTTCAGTGAACTGTACTTGTTGATCTTTAAAGCCCTCTGTCTTGGTATTCACTTCTTCCACTCCTGTTGTTTTTTGAATTGTTAGTTCTTTAGTTGCAATCAAGGTTTTAGTTTGTACATCTAGGCTGGCATCTTGGTCTTTCAGGTAAGATCTCATTTTCTTGGTGGCTGTAAGAATATCTTCAAGTATAGATTTTAGCATAGCCAAGATTTTTTTTGCTAACCTTCCTCCATTTCTGACATAGTTATAGATGGTCTTTCTAGTGAAGGCTGTTTATTAAACAAGAGTCAGTAAATGTTCACCTCCACAGTTCCTAGAGACCAATTTCACTGCCCATTTGCTCTCTCAGCATTAAATCTCTCATAGATAATACCAAGGTCAGGTCTGGGCTGTGAGGAAGTCTCTTTGTCAGAAGTAATAAACTGCTGCACCAAGCTTCGCCAGAAGATGTCCCCGATAGCATTTAGAGTCTTTGTCAGATCCTGGGCTAGGTTCTTCTCCAATTTAAATTCTTTTTTGCAAGTAAAATAAAATAGCAGGTCCCAGTATGAATAGGAACTTTTTGGGTCCCCAACTTCCAAAAATAAAATCCAATTATATTAAATTGTTCTTTTCAATGCTTTGTTTTCCCTGAGTAATCAGACACCGCCATTTTAGAGGGTGGGAGAAGAAAGGTTGCTTCCCTCTCTCCTCACAAGGGAAAAATTTTTCAAGAAGCTTTTAACAGGAAAGTACTTGAGGTACAGAGAAGGTAAGATCTCACCCAATTCTTCCACATTGCTTTCAAGGTGGTTGTTGGTAAATTTGGCCTCGGCTGTCAGCAGCTTGTTGATGGGACATATTAGTGGCCTATCTTTTCCCCGTCAGTTTGAAGAGCTGCCCTGGATCAAACGGAAGGGCTGCCGCCCTTCTGTAATCACTTGGGGGTCCTCTTCTCGCTCATCGTCCCTACAGGGTGACTTCCGACCCTCTTCAGGGTCCCTGGTGGGAGAAAACCAGACGGTGGAGACTCAAGCATCACCCCATATGTCCGCCAATGCTGCGATCGCAAACTGGAAGCCCTGCAGGCCAGCAGTTTGACACCCCTGCTCTATATCAATGCTTCAACCTATTTAGATTTGAACAGCAAATTTGCCAAATCTAATCAAAACATGCAATGCAAGTAACAGCATGCCTGGCTGAGGAATTCTGGGAGTTGAAGTCCACAAGTCATAAAAGGGCCAAGTTTGAAAACCCCTGATTTACAGTATACTTAGCTGGATATAAGCTGCACTGAATTCATGCTTAAAACTGTAGTGTCACATACCTACTCGGAAGCAAAGTTCCTGAATTAATGGGTTTTAAGTCTTCCTCTTTCACAATACTTGAAGTGATGATCATTCAATAAAAGTGAAGAGTGGTTCAATAAAAAAGAATGGAGTGGAGTGGAGTGGAGTGGAGTGGAGTGGAGTGGAATGGAATAGAGTAGAGTAGAGTAGAGTAGAGTAGAGTAGAGTAGAGTAGAGTAGAGTAGAGTAGAATAGAATAGAATTTATTGGCCAGGTGTGATTAGACACACAAAGAATTTATATCCGATGCTGCATTTATAAAATAATGGGATGGCCTACTGGTGTGATGATCACCAACCAGGACAGATTTAAAAATGGATTGGCCAAATTAATGCAGGAAAAGGTCATGAGTGTCAGCTAATGATTCAGTATAAAAAACCCATCTTTTAATTACTGTGGGGAAAACAATTACTTTCCTTATGTCAAGCTGTTAGGCTGTCCTTAAGCATGGTCCAAACATATGAAACATAGACTAGGCAGGATCAATGTAGGTCTTTCATTTTATCTAACAATTGAGTTGTTAAAATTAAAATGGGTAACCTTTAATAAAAATTAAAATGGATGACCTTTAATAATCATAACCAAACAGATCATGCAGGTCCAAAAAAACTACTTCCGGGAATGCAGCTGTCTCAAAAAAATATGGAGCCACCTGAATAGAATCAGGACAGGCGATGCCAGAACTAAGGCAAAGCTCTTTAAATGGGGAATGGCCAAGAGCCCTCCATGTGACTATGGCACACTGGAACAAACGAGAACTCATATAGCTCAAGAATATTTCCTAGGAAATTTCAAGGCTCCTGGGATGATCTCATCACAGCCGTGCCAGAAGCAGTTAGATGGGTATATCACTATCAAATTATAACATCCCATTGTGACTGTATGGTGCCATATTATGGTGATTTTGTTATAGTTTTATTTTAATTTACTGGAGCACAATGGTGAATCCCACACAATGGGTGAGCTCCCTTTGTTGCCCCAACTCCTGCCCACCTAGCAGTTCAGAAGCAGGCAAATGCGAGTAGATAAAACAGGTACCACTTCAGTGGGAAGTTCACAATGTTCCGTGTGCCTCGTCGTATAGTCATGCTGGCCACATGACCATGGAAGCTTCTTTGGACAATGCTGGCTCCTTCAGCTAGGAAATGGAGATGAGCACTGGCCCCTAGAGTCGGACACGAGTGGACGGGAAACATTTACCTTTTTACCTTAATTCAATATTTTATCTCATATATTGCATTGTGTGCAAATGTGTATGTATATGAATACGAATATGGATAGTGCACACAAGCGGATCTTTGTCAACCCAGAAGAAGCTACACATCACTCGTGCTTTAGAGATCATTGCTGGGGATTTTTGGCATCATTCTTGTTTTATTACTACTATTACTACTATCCTAATTTCTTCAGGAAATAACTGGAACAACTGAAATGTAGTGTACAAAAGCTCTCCATTGTGAAAGCGTACTGGATTTTTGACAAGCAATTCAATTTGATATGAGGGAATTTGCGTTAAGGCAAAGAACATTTTAGAAAATTTCTTCCATGTATATTTCTTACACATTTATTTCTTACATTTATATTTTTTTACACACACACACACGATATGCTTGCATTAATTTATGAATGAGATTGAAAAGAGGTTTGACAGACTGATTTGTTTTCATCACACAATAAATTCTTCAGATGTGAGGCCCATGTCCCCAAGGAACTTTTTGAGGGACATCCTTTAGGTCAATGTGATTGATCTGTAGAAATACCCACAGCATTATCTGAATTAAAATTGATTTGAGCTTCCTTTTGCTGACAAGGCAAAGGCTGGAAGAACCGATTTCCAAAGATACAAATCAGTAAAAGAAAATCCATGAAACTGCTGTGTCTCAAATACGACCCCTATTTATAGTAGAATCAAGGTTCATGCTTGAACCTCTTTTACTTGTCTGAGTGATACAGCAGGGTAAATATCCCCTGTTTTTGGACAGGAAGCTCAGTTTTCTTCTGTCTGTTGTTTTGCGAATGGACAGATTTGGAATTTTGCTTCCCACTGCATGAGAACTCTCTCACAGGTACAGTAACTGACATCCTCCTATGAAACAGGATCCCTACCCCAATTAACTTTTTTTTTCAGATACTTGAAAAAATACATAATCAGGCTGCAAATCCTCTTGAATCATCTTTATTTAGAATGACTCTGGATTTCACATCTCGGCTCCATTCATAGAAAATTAAAATAGTGGGCGGCTGCAAGTAAGTGCTTTATTTAGAAATCTGTCTGCTGCCCTGAGGGGAAAAAAAGAGATCAAGGTAAGCTAAATGGTGAGAGCCAGTTTGGTGTGGCAGTTAAGGCACCAGGCTACAAATCTGGAGATCATGAGTTGTAGGCCTATCTTAGGCACAAAGCCAAGTAAAAATCTTTCAGCCAATTATGCTCTCTCAGGCCTAGGAAGCAAGTAGTGGCAAACCACTTCTGAAATCTTACTAAAACCCTAACCCTAACCCCTCCACACTGAGTGGTAGTCGGAATCCTGAGGAATCACAGGAGAATGCAAGAAGAAGTTGGCTAATTTGTGTTCTGGTAAACACTTGTTTATGACTGGCAATGGTCACCATGGCAACCATTTTGTGGGTATATAGATCATCCTAAACCTACGGTCATCTGTTCAGCAACTGTTACGATGGTGCTAAATAAATAATGGTTATCACTGGTCCTCAGAGCTGTCCCAGCATCCCTGTGGTCATGATTGTGACCGGGGCACTTGGTATCTGGTTCAAACTGACAACTGGTTGCAGAGCCCTGTAATGACGTGATTGCTATGTGAAACTTTCCCTGACTTCCCCAGAAAGTCAATAGGAAGTTGGCAGGGAATGTTGCAAGTTCTTGGGGAAAAATCTTCCATATCTGTGCAAATTCCCCTACTCTTATCACACCTCTCCTGAACCCCTGCACACCCTCCCCAACTTGCGCTGACTTACACACATGTTGCACATTCCCTTACACCTTATCAACCATCCCTTACACCTTCACCCTCCCCAAAACTCCCCTGCACCCTGCAACCTCATTCCTTTTCCTATCTAGCAGCAGCCATTTCCCTGCCTACCGGCCTGGAATTTGCAGCTTCCTGCTGGCTTCCCCATTGACTTTGACTGTGGGAAGTCAGTAGGAAGTCGCCTCGCCTAAACACTATGGGATTTAGTTAACAATGGCAACCAGGACTGCCAGGATTGTTGTTGCTAAGTGAAGTGGTCACACTTTACAATCACATAGCTTAGCAATGGAAACTCTGGCTCCAATACCTGTCATAAGTCAAGGACTATTAGTAGGCAAGACCTCTGTCTCATCAGTCCTGAAGAATGACCTAACCCTACCTAGATCACTTTGAATCACCACATTTTCTTTTTCTCTTTCAAAGTTAAATATCTCACAATATTACCTTGAGGATAAAAAAGGGGGGGAAACCCTAAGCAAATGAAAGAAAGAGAATTATGTAATCTCTCTTCCTTTGCTTTTTTACCACTCTAAATCAAGAAGAACATTCACAATAGCATATAAAAGTAGTCCTCAACGTACAACTGTAATGGAGCCTGCCCATTATGACTGTATGTTGTGACAAACATATTTTTGTGTTCACATGTTAATGGGACTCTGCAAACAGCCTCAAATACAGCCATGTTGCAGTTGGGACACGTGACTGCAGAGGGACCCCAACTGTCAGAACTTCAAATCCAGTCATTAAGTGACCAATCATAAACCAGGGACTAGTTCTAAAATACCGCACTACAATATAATATTTCTTGTTAATAATATCAAAGTGCTTTTTTCAGCTAATGGATTTCTAGTGAAATAAACTTGGTTTCAGATGTAACAATTGGTACACAATTTTTTTCCCTCCAGGATGAGATTGTATAATTACATTATGCTTATGACTCTGACACAAAATGATGATTCTACTATGTGTTCAGTACAAAGACTTAATTTACAATATTATCTTGATAGCTCTCTAAGAGATGAAAATTCAAAATGGAATAAAATTAATTCAATTCCACCATCAGGAGAATCAAAAATCTGCTAATTAGTCTTAGTAATATATTATATTGAAACGCTTTGTACAAATCTGACTTTCTATAGAATTAGGTAGGTAAACTAAGCACACAAAAGCAAGCAGATTTGAGAATATCATTAAATGAAAACCTTAAAATAAACAAAAAACAAGCTTAAACCTGCAGGCCTTGAGTATACCAAGAGTTTATTGCACTTTGCCTATATAAATGCTAATATGAAGAAAAATATATTGTTTCTTTTAAGTACAGAGATATGGAATTTATTACTAGCAGCTCTACTGTTTTTGGCTAAATACACACTAGAGGGTGCTCCTGCAGTATCCTTTATATTATGTCTTTTAATGTAATATCTCTAGTCTACACCATTTGCTTCCATTCTGATTTTTGTTCTAGATTAAGGTTCCCCAAAACATCAAAAGTTTCAGGATAGGGCATCTTATCTCTATCTCTTAAATCAGGGCACTAATTTATTTATTTACTTTAAAGAAACTGAAGTTTAGTCTGGGATGCATCAGAGTTGCTTTATTTAAAAAATGGTACCTTTGGGGTACTTTGTAAGAGAATAAACGTAGGAAGAGTCTGGGAAGAAGCTAAGTTAACCAGGAGTTTCCACTTCTCATCTATTTATTGGAAGTTCTTTAAAAGCAAATATGCTGAAATTCCTATATGGCCAGCCCACCTGCCTGCCTGCCTTTCAGCTTCCTGCTAGGGAATATGTTTCAAGGAAGTCTCGTAAGACTGAATGCTTTGAGGAAAAAAATGCATGCATCATTTAATTTATGTCATAGACTCATGGTACCATACTTAGTAAATCAGTTATTTATTTACTAGGAAAATATGTATATTGAATGTATATTGAAATATAAGTTCCACTCTTATTAACAAACATATTAGCTTGGTTGTGTGTTTCTTAACCCTTCCTTTACCAGAATGCAGCAAATTTTAATCTATCTAATAAGAGAGTTAATCCAGCACAAGTTACAGTACCACTTTCCAAGTGTCAATTACTCTATTTCTCTGGGCAACGCACATATTATTTCTTCTGTGCAAAAAGAGGTATTGGTCCTGGGAGGTTGACAGTACCTGAGTTGTCCCCATAATGTCTGAGCTTTGTTTGCGTTGCAGGTATTCACAAGAGGCAGCAGTGGGAGAACTTGTGGTGGTTATATTCGCCCTTCAGAGGCTGAGAAACCCTATGATGAGGAATGAACAGAAATGGGGAAAAATAATAGCAAAATGTTAGAAGCCCCCACACCCACACCCCTCTGCAAAAAAGTAAGTGTAAATGCATGTGGAATTAATTTTTAAAAAAACAAAATATTAAAAAAAGCATGGCCTTGCAACCAAGGACATCCCTGGACAAGCGAGCAAGTGAGCGGAGAGTTACAATGTCTGGATGTTTATTTTTGTTTGTTTATATATTTATTTAAAAGATGCACGCTGCCCTTTAAAACCAGGTCTCCCAATGTGGTTTGCAATCCGTTAAAATCACCAAAGAAAAATGGAGACTGGTACCTGAAAGTCAGACTATAGGTAGTAGCAAGATAATAAAAGCAACAACCAGATTAGCTTAAAGAGCATATCTTCTTAAAATTAGCACATTAACAGAATAAAATATCTGAGAGAATAGCATTGTCATTGCTGGAACTAAAAAAACAGTAATGTCCAAAAACTGGGCATCCCTCTCTCTGGAGACAGCATTCATTGATGCTCATTCAAAGGTTTAAAAATGGATGGACAATACACTAACTATTGACTTTCCATGCACGTGGATGCCTATTTAGTACCTACAGACATCCTACCCCATTTTCATTTCTATATTTAAAAATTAATTAAAATAATTTAACAGGAAAGTAGTAGGCTCTGTAGGCCATCACAGTATATTTAAATGAAGGGTGGAAGCTGAAGCACTAAGGAACACTTGGAAAGGAGCAAGTGACTGCTTGTCTTTCAATTAGAATGCATTTTGTGATCGTCTTTACCCACTGTGGCAGCCACAGATAGTACAAAGCCTATCATGGTTCACGGGATGTCTAAAAGTACTGTATTTCCAAGAATGCCCACCAGCCCACAAGTTGTTTGCTTATTCCTGCAATGTTGCTTATTTCCTCGATAAGGGGAAAAGAATTCCACTATTTCAAGAATAATGTGCAATCTATGTTTTTTTTTTTAGTTTTTTATTTGATTTGTATACCGCCCTTCTCCCTAGGGACTCAGGGCGGTTATGTACAATGCATGCACATATGTTCTAAAACAGGTTGTCCTAGTTAACCTCTCTTCAAAGGTATTGGATAACAGTTCCTCGCATTGCCTTCTACCCAAGTCTTTTGAATAACATCCTTGTTCTGTCTGGGAATTTGGGGGATTATAAGCCAATATACTGGGGTACCTCTAATACAGGTAGTTTTCATTTACCAAGCACAACAGGGACCAGCAACTGCATTGCTAAGCAGCATGCCTATCACATGATTATGCCAACTTACAATGTCAGTTCCATTATTTCTGGTTGTGGCCATTAAGTGAATGGCTGCAGGTTGCTAAGTGTGATATCATGTGACTGCGATTTGCAACTTCCTGTCGACTTCCCCATTGACTTTGCTTGTCGGAAGCCACCTGTGGAGCTTGCAAATGGAAATCATGTGATCATAGGGAAGTTCAACTGTCGTAAATGAGAGTGGTTGCCAAGTATCCAAAATTGCAATCACATGACTATGGAGATGTTGCTTTTGGGACCCACATAAGTCTTACTTTTAAGTGCCACTGTAAGTTCAGTGTTCACTGACTGAGTAATTGGGAATTGAGGATTGCCTGTATAAACCAAAGTCCTAAAAATGTTCTAAATGTTCTAAAAATGGCACATTCTATCGCTCATATTTCTCTATTCGATCCAGCCACAGCCCCTGTTATTTCATCAGTGAGGAGAGATGAAAAAGGATCAGGCCCAAGATGTTATTCTTAATAGGGGATCAATCTGTTTCTTCCCTTTAAAGAAAAGAGCTGAGAAAATAAATGAGAAACATGAAAAAGGTTGCTTTATTGCCATTCAACTCCACAAACTCTTATTTCCTCATCTCTGGTCAAACTGAATGTATAGTTTTATTGTGATTCTTGCCCTATCAAATAAGATCAGGTTTGCATTCCAAGTTCCAAGAACATCATTTCTCCTTAAGCAAATAACTTGCCTTACCAAGCTATTTAACAAAAACAACAACAGTGGAGAGATGGCTGAGAGATGGCTATCCTTTTGCTTTGCATAGTTTAACAGCTATGCTAGTATTGTCTCCACGTAGAGCAATTAGATCAACACAAAACCCTTTTAATATGGAAAAGGCAACATTTAAAATATGTGTTATGTACTGTATGCTTATGTATCTAACAAGATCTTTTCCTCTGGGAAAACAATGTGTTCACAGCTGCACAAATGGCTCACATATTTATGCATAACTCTCAAGTGGCATCTGACTGAAGACTGAAGACACTGCAATTTTTCACACAGAAAAATATCAGTTATTCTAATATAATACTAATAGCCAGTATAGCCATTCCCCACACATAAATACCAGCTTTTTACAAGTATTCAGTAGAAACAACTTGTAATGTGATGGGATCATGTTTGCCTATGAAGAAAAAAACCTACCTAAATGATTTTTCTCAAAGGAAATAATAAACATGATACAGTGTGACCTACTACCACCTTACCTTTTTTAAAAAGTAAGATATTAATTTTGAAAATGAGTTAATAGATCATTTATAACACATAAATAAATCATAGAGAAGTCATTGTATACATCTTCTATCTGTAATTATAGATTTTATTTTTTTTACATTTAAAACTGAATGTAATGGGCTTCACTGCTTAACATCCACTGCCACAATCTGCATATATACACAAACACATAAGATTTATTGGATTTGTATAATATGGACAGATTTGTGAATAGAATAGAATAGAATAGAATAGAATAGAATAGAATAGAATAGAATAGAATAGAATAGAATAGAATAGAATAGAATAGAATAGAATAGGAATAGAATAGAATAGAATAGAATAGAATAGAATAGAATAGAATAGAATAGAATAGAATAGAATAGAATAGAATAGAATAGAATAGAATAATCTTTATTGTCATTGTGTAACTCACAACAAAACTAAGTGCTGTCCACAGTGCACACTACATACAAGTAAAAACCACAAATAAAAACATACATTATATACACACATCCTTCACATTCTATTCACCATTGTGCTGCCCCTAATATTGCACTTCAATAGCCACTTGTTGTGGCTATGGTTTACTACTTTGTGTATCCAGTAACAGTGACATTGTTAACAAGCCGTGGTTAAACAAGCCATCTTCCATAATTTTTAGTTGAACAGTACAGGTAGTCCTTGGCTTGCAACCACTCATTTAATGACCGAACTTACAATGGCACTGGAAAAAGTGATTACTGCTCCTTGCACTTACAACCAGAGTAACATCTATACCACGGGTGTGAAATTTGCTGCGTCACGTGATGTGTCGCAACATATTGTGACTTTTTTCACATTGCCAGAGCTGGGGTGGGCATGGCCTCTGCATGATGCAACTGGCCCGCAGGCCGGTATTTGACACCCCTGATCTACACAGTCATGTGATCAAAATTCAAGCACTTGGCAACCAGCATATATTTATGATGGCGGCAGTATCACAGGGGTTATGTGATCATCATTTGCAACCTTCCCAGCTGGCTTCCAACGAGCAAAGTGAATGGGGAAATCTGGATTTGCTTAATGACCATGTGATTCACTATGTTTTAGGCTCCAGGCCTTTAAGCATCTTAGTTGCTCTTCTTTGTACCTTTTCCAAAGTCTCAACATCTTTTTTGCAATGTGGTGACCAAAACTGGATGCAGTATTACAGTATTTAAGCTTACTAAGGCTTTATAAAGTGGTACTAATACTTCACTTCATATAACTCCTGAACAGAGTGAGAACTGAATTAAGCAAAACATAGCATGATTATTGTATTTCTTAGGAGGCTGCAAATCTAAATATTAGATTGACAAACTGTATGTATCATTTCATAAACTGAATTAGCCAATAGTAGCATCATTTTAATATAACCACTTTGAGAATTATGCTGCAGGTTTTAGCTATAAATATTTATGAATTAACTGACCCAGCCAAAGTGCATACATTGTTGAGCAACTGCGTAGTAATGACCTTGTCGTGGTAATGCAACTGTATCAAATGATATGGTGTAAAATGAGAATATAGCCATTTTTTAACAAACATGTCAATAGTTTATCTCAAAACATTTAATGCAGTGTTCAATATACCAAATATCTCTCTGTGTGTGTGCCTAAAAATATGCCTAATAAGACAATGCTCAATATTTTTCTAGTCTAGATTTCAACAATATAAGGAATAACCACCATATGTGCATGCCAGATTCATCCACTGCACCAAAATCACATTGCTATCATCTGATTAAGAGTGGAAAGGCCAAGGGAATTCCCAAAAAAGTCTGTTTTTACTTTCTTGATAATACAAGGGCTTTTGAGTGTATTGGTCACAATGAATTATTGATAGCTCTTTTTTTTTTTAGAAAAAAATGGGTATGCCAAGCCACCTGAAACAAGAATAGAATTATATCAATAAGAATTTTTTGCAGATGTAGTGCATCTGGTATGACTTAAGACAGTTGGATTTATCAGGGGAAATCTGGGTTCAAATGCTTGCTCCGGTGTGATACTCTTTAAAATGTCTCTAGAAAACTTGGCTTTATAGGTGTTCTGTAAATTTCACTTTCTTTTTTTTAATACAAGTTTTATTGATTTTTTTAATATTTACATATAGATGTATTTGTGAAACAATATGGTGGTTGGGTAGTTAAAATAAAAAATAACTAGCTGTAAATAGTTCAGGTTACATCAACAGAGATGCCCTCTCTAATTCCCTTAGTGATTACATAGTCAAAATAAACAAGTTAGTATATTTCTAGTTATAACCCAGTCAATCAATAAAATTCAAGATATATTTTCAGTAATACATATCAATATCCTGTTTTTAAATTTTATCTAATTGCAATAGGATATTCTAGAATAGCCTATAGTATATAGAAGAAAGCTTAATTTTGGGTAACCCACAATTCCCTATTTCAATAAAGAATAGTTCTTTTGTCTAGAAAACTTATATTGGTCATTACAAAACATTCTTATGTTTTACCATTAAAGTCTAGTTTTCATCTTAAAATTCTAGATTCTATACTATAGTTCAAAAATAGCCACTGAATATTCTATAAATCTTCTTAACCGTACATCAATTATTAACATACTATCTTTTGATATGTCATTCCAAATTCTATAATATGATTCGGAGTTACATTTCCTTTACAGATCTAAAAGCTAAATGTAAAATCAGTGATTTTTTTTTTTGAGATTCCCCTTGATCCATAGAAAGATATTTTTAGGAATCCCAAAAGAGAAACAAGTCCAGTTTTTTAAATCTAACTCTTGGCTTCCTTTTGTGCCAATCATACTTCACTCTTGGTATCTTTAAATTCTCAAATGTATCTTCCTTTCTTCCTATACCCCTTATTTGAATCCAGGGAGTGTATCCAAATGTCAGTTTTGCAAGGAAGATGTCCCCTTTGTAACCATTGTATTTTTGCTTTGATAGTTCGGTTTTTGGTGGTTGATATAATATAGTTGTCATTAAATCAGTCAAGTCTTTTTGAACTTCCAATTCTATCTGGGTTAAGTGCTGTAAGTTTCACTTTCTGATGAGCATTGCTCTGTTTGTTTTTTTCCTTAACTGCAGCCTCTTCTTATGTAATGATACCCATTCAATTTCTTAGTGACCCTGTTGTGGTTTTATGTGATATGGTTTCATAGTTGGCTCCTGTTGCCAGATTAATGTGCCTTTGGAACAGCTGTATCACTCTATCTATCTATCTATCTATCTATCTATCTATCTATCTATCTATCTATCTATCTATCTATCTACCTACCAACCTACCTATTTATCTATCTATCATTCCTTTTATATATCAAACCAGTAAATCTGAACTTCAAAGATACAAGGTACTGCCTTTATGTCTTAAATCAGAGGCTATTACAACAACTGCAGTTCCCCAAGATCTCAGAGGTTGTCTTATTACCGCAAAACATGTTCCAGAGTTAATAAATGGATAAAATCAGGTGTTTGGTTCTAAAAACAGAAGAGTTGAATTAGGCTTATTTTTTCCCTCTCCTTTCATTGCTCAGTCCCTGTGAGCCACTATAATGACACAGGAAATAGTTAGTCCAGATTATTGGAAATGGTAGGTTGTCTCTTTGTCTTAGCATTAAAGAGTTGACTTTGATCTCAGTGTTGTAATCTTATCAATTGAGGTTAATATAAGTAACTGTTTCTTGAACAAGAAACTGATGTTGTTTTCTCCTAAGTATAACACTATATTCTAGTTTTATATCAGTGAAAGTTGTTGCTTGCTAATCATCAACATCATCAATTTAATTTATACGCTGCCTAACTCCTAGCAACTCTAGGCAATTTACAAATTCTTAAAAACATTTTAAAGAATGACAATACAAGAAACTCAAAAGAAACAAATCTATTGGATTTCATAGATACTTATGGTACAAAGTTCCAAAGGTGGAAAAAACCTTAAAAGGACATATTATCAGACAAAGTTTGATAAAAGTACAGAATGCCAGAAACCGAATAATGTCCAACAATTTCATCTATTTTTCATGCTGGAGATAATTACAGCAAGAAAATGTAATTATACACAACATGCAGATATTATGAGTAATGTTTCCAATTTTATGAGTAAATTACAAACACAAGTACTACTTAATAAAATATACCGTGGTTGATATATGCAAAAAATAAGTATAAATTCAGATCTCAAAAAGGAAGGAAGGATATAAAGGAGGGGAAAAAAACCAGAATTTGTAACTCTCATACAGAATCAACAGCACTTAAAAAAGTTAAAGGTTCCCCCGCACATGCGTGCTAGTTGTTTCTGACTCTAGGGGACGGTGCTCATCTCCATTTCAAAGCCGAAGAGCCAGCGCTTGTCCGAGGACATCTCCGTGGTCATGTGGCCAGCATGACTAGACACCAAAGGCGCACGGAACGCTGTTACCTTCCGACCGTAGTGGTCCCTATTTTTTTACTTGCATTTTTACGTGCTTTCGAACTGCTAGGTTGGCAGAAGCTGGGACGAGTAACAGGCGCTCGCTCTGTTACGCGGCACTCGGGATTCGACCCGCCAAACTGCTGACCTTCTGATCGACAAGCTCAGCGTCCTAACCCACTGAGCCACCGCACTTAGTAGGATGTATATTAGGACATACAAACTCTTAATTAGATATGCTACAGAGACAGAACAAAAAAAAGCAATATGATAAAATACAGAATTTCAAAAAAGCAATTACAACAATGAGAAGAATAATAGGCTAAATGTATAAAATATACACCAAGTTATAATTTAAAAGAAAAATTGGTTTTATAGATGATACATATCTCCATCAATAATACCTAAGATGGACAAATCATTCAGTTATAAATGTTGAAAATGCCATTTTACAGAAGGAACATTTTATCACATATGGTGGACATGTAAAAACATGAAAGTATTGGTAAGATATACATAATATAATGCAGACAATTTTGGAATTTAAATTAGAAATGAAACAGAACTGTTTTTTAAGGTATAATCTCAGAAAACTGGTAAGAAATACCATAATTTAATGAGTTGCTTATAGCAGTAAGAATAAACTTTCTTCAATACTGAAAGAAAAATACAATCCTGACAATATTTGATTGGGAACTTAAACTTGGAGGAACTTCTGAAGAATATGACAGACTGAAAATGTCTCCACAAAAAGCAGACTCACCATTTGCAGCCACAAATATCAGCTCCTTCAACCCTCTCTGAATAAAGAGGACACAAGATTTGCCCAAGCAGTTCTCCTTACAGCTGCTCCTTGTGAGGAGACCTCAGGACAGCCGTCTTCAGAGTGTGAGAGAGGAGGAAATTCACCACAGTTGCTTCAGCCTCAAACAGGCCTTTTTCAAGGACACTAAATTCACACTTCAATCCTTAACCACTTTTGGAAATTGCCTATTAACTGCTTCCAAGAAGTTAAGATACCGTCAAAGTGACAAAACTGTAAATACCTGGTGAACGCCTTCAGTTCTTAAAATAAGAAACTGAAGGCATATCTTTGTAACTTTTAAGGATTTAAAATAAACAGTAAAAAACAAGACAATGTTTTAGCTAAAGAAAGTTTTAAATGGGTTAGAGCTCAGAGAAGGTTGGACTATTGGATTTTGAATGTTAAGACTTTGAAATTAATCTTAAAGAAAGGGGAAACAAAAGTAGTTTTTGATGTTGGAGACCTAACAAGACAAGTAACTTGCAATTATGTTCAGAGAAATTTTTCAGAATTGGATTGGATTAATTATGTCAGCTATGTTGTGTCTTCTTGGGAACAGACTGTTCCCAGAAGAAGTTAAAGAAAAACATGCAACAAAATCAACATGAATGTGAATGTCAATAAGAATTTGTCATCACCTATAAAGAAAAAAATGGATGAGACTTTAAAAATTAACAAGGAAATTTTAAAAAACCCTGTCAATCCCAGAGAGCAGTTGGAACAATTTGTTTTGATGGACTTACAAAAGAAGCTGTTTAAAGCATTGAAGGCAAGAATCAATATGAATGGATTAAAGACCCAAATTCTTTTGTGCAAAAAGTAAGACCACAAGTCAATTTGATGAGGGTTAAAATGGGACATATTGCTATTTTAGGTGGTTCTTTTTTGGATTTCTGATCTGGACAGGAAAAATGTGCATTGGATTTATTTATATTTAATATAGTGTTAAATATATCCTAATTGATCAGCCTTTAAACTGGCTCTGATTTTTTTTAGTTAAAATAAAGAGGTTTTGTGAATATACTGTTTTTAAAATTCTCCCTCTTTGTTAAGTTAAATTTTAGTCCCATGTTTATTATAGAACCATGGTGGCGAACCTATGGCACGCGTGGCACAGGTGGCACGCGGAGCCCTCTCTGTGGGCACGCACACCGTCACCCCAGTCCTAGGCCTTCATCTGGGTTTTATAAAACCTTTTCGCTTTAGGCTTCCGCCGCCGTGCCAAAAAAAAAAAGTTTCAATCAATCAATCAGTTTCAACTTCTTACGGGGAAAAAAAATCAGGCAAAGTTGGAATTGATTGAACTTTTTAGTTCCACCCAGTCTGCCATTACCACCACAGCCATGCCCACCCAACTGAGGATACATAAGTGGGTTTTGGGTTGCAGTTTGGGCACTCGGTCTCTAAAAGGTTCGCCATCACTGTTATAGAATATTAGGATTACTTGACATTTGCCAAATGTAGTTTTCTTCATTGTTAAGAGCTGAAATATATCAAGTTTAACTGAATTGGATAAGTTGCTGTTTTGGGTGGTTCTTTTTGAAATTGTCATTTAGAATAAAAAAAATGTTTATTCAGTTTGATTACAGTTAACATGGTGTATAAACATTTTCCCTACGGTTATTTTAGAAGCTAGGGATATTTATGAGCTTGTGTTTTTTTTTAAAAAAAGGAGAAATGGTCCCTCTTTGTCATGTTAAATTTTAGTTTTTGTTTATACTAGGATAAACTTTATACCTTTTAAATGACTGAAACAGGTCTAAGTACTCCAGGGTTTTCATCAGCTGCCAGACTAAGTAACTTTTTAAGAACCAGAAATGGAAGGTTGGAGACTGCTTGATCAATATCAGAGACTGTTGGGTCCAGAGAGGCCCTTGAGGAGTAAATGCACCTTTTTCAAGCTTTTTCAGCTTTTAGCTGTAAACTACAATCCTGTATTTCAGCATTGGTGGCTAATGACAATCTACTCTGAGAAGATGTGGGAGTAATCTTCAGCAAATTCAGCTAATCTGTATTAGTATACATTAGAAACACAAGAAACGAACTTGGATAGGAAATAAATTAGACAATACAACAGATACAAATACAACACATAAAGACATAGAACCAGTTTAGTCTAGTGTTTAAGGCAGGGGTCTTCAAACTTGATCCTTTATGACTTGTGGACTTCAACTCCCAGAATTCCTCAGCCAGGCATGCTGGCTGAGGAATTCTGGGAGTTGAAGTGCACAAGTCATAAAAGGGCCATGTTTGAAGACCCCTGGTTTAAGGTATCAGGCTAGAGGCCAGAAGACAGTACTTCTAGTCCCGCCTTAGCCATGAGAACCAGCTGGGTGACTTTGGGCCAGCCACTCACTCTCTCTCTCTCTCTCTCTCTCTCTCTCTCTCTCTCTCTCTCTCTCTCTCTCTCTCTCTCTCTCTCTGCCCAATCCACCTCACAAAGTTGTTGTTTGTGAGGAAAATAGGAGGAGGAAGATGTGTTGGAGACGTTCACCATCTTGAGTTATTTGAAAAATAATAAAGGCAAGATACAAATAAATGAAACAAAATAACCAACCAATACAAAGTGTCTGTGGCAGTCCAATATACAGTATTTACTGACTTGAAAACCAAGAGGTGTCCGAAACTCTCCTTCTCAGAAGACACAGCTAGATATAATGTTGGAAGCTGCTAGTGATTCATTTAGCAAAATCATTCTCCTTTTTTAATGGGAACTCTTACACTCTTGCATATAATTCAGATCTTTCAGATGTCTTACTTAAATGGGGACACAGGTGGTTTCTAAATACAAATGAGTCATGCCCTATATTAAGTATTAAAACACAATTTTATCCATATTATTATAACAAGCTATACACTCTATAAAAGGGATATATGACCCAGGGTTAAATTTCATAAAGGCTCAAAATAACATTTGATTGAAAATACACCAGGAACTCAGCAAGGAAATGAATATATGCTACAAATTGCAGAATTGATTTGAAGTAGGAGATAAAGTTTCCACAACAAAACAGAATGGCTTAGGCAACATTCAGCAAGAGCACATCAGTAAAAGCAAACAGAAACAAGCATCTTTCCTGGATAAAATAAAATACGTTCAGAGCCAGGCAAGTAAAACATGATTGCAGAATAGCCAGAAAAGTTTTGAAAGATAGTAACAAAAGAGAACTATATTAATTAGGCATGGGGAAAACTTTAATTCACAAATTAAATAAATTTACTGTTTTTTCAAATTTATGTGTTGGTCCAGGATATGTAGGATCACAATAACAATCCTAGAGAGGAATGTTCTTCTTTCTGTCCTTTCCATCAAAATATAACCTGAAACAAAGCCAAAAGCTTTCTCCAGCTCCATAAGATTATTTCTCAGAATGCATCATTTTACACCATTTCAGACCAGACACACTGACTGAAAGCAACAACAGACCCCAATTTGGCATTTTTGGGTTGTTACAATCAAACAAGGGAGGAATAGGTGGCGGCTTAGGACACCTGTTGTGGCAAAAGTACTTAGTTTTTTTTCTCCCTTGTGAAATTAATAGCATCAAAGGAAGTGTTAAGTATCGGGATCGGTGAGGCATTGACGAGGCAGTGGTGAAAAGCTACAACACATTTATTAAGTTAACACAGAAGCATCACGAACTGCCGCTTAACTTCTATTGATACAGGCCACCGCTAGCGGTGGCCAATGGAATTAAAGCAGTATTTCCCGCTTAAAACACAAGTAACAATTCTGGAGACAAGCAGTCTGGAGTTTAAACAGACACAGCAGTTAATAAGGGATTCCAAGTAATTTGCACCAATACATAACACCCCTTCCCCCTAAATAGTTCACAAGGTCAAGTATTGAACATAGTGCTGCAAATACTTTGGTGGCCTTTGTGACCATTCCAAACGTGTCAGAACCTCTGGAGGTCCCCAGTCTACCAGCTCACCTGCCAGGCTAGGTAGACTGGAACTGTTGGACCCATTCACTAAGGGTAGACTTGTGTCTCTTTGGCTGGTCTGTCTGGGTAGACCTGAGCCAATGTCCATTGGTGGAACAAATTCTGTGGAGCTTGAAGTCGGGAACGTCTGCCGGTTTCACTCAGTGGGTGCAGACTCTGCATTCAGGAGGGACTCGCCATCCACTAGCGCCCTGTCCCCTCTTCTGGGAGTCTCGCCAATGCTTGAAGACTCCGATGCCAGGCTGCTGTCATGCCGACCCTGGGGTTGACTTTCATGTGAGTCATGAGTCAGTGACTGGTTCGCTAGTGCCTGCGCAGTTGGTCAATGTGCCAGTGTAGCACTCAACCGTCTTCCAGGACTTTGTAAGAGAGTGGCCCTGACACCTTACCAACCACAGCTATCACGCACAGTGCCCCTGGACTGTAGTTTCGTGCCCAAACACAGTCGCCAACTTGCAAGCTTCATGGTGGTTTTGGCTGTGCTGAGTCCGAGGCAACTCGGTCTAGATGCAAACGATCCAGCTTAGTGATTAAGCGCCATCCCCATCTGAGTTCTGCTGGGCTTCTGCTCATGGAAGTGCAGGGAGTTGTGCATTGGCAAAGTAAAAAGTCTGCCAACCGGTGCTGCCAATCGCCGGTTACGATTCTCTTTAATGACTCTTTGGTCGTCCGGACCATGCATTCCACTTGGCCATTCGAAGCCGGGTGAAAGGGGGCTGAAGTGGGATGACTGATCATGTTAGCCCTCAAAAAGGACTGAAATTCTGCAGCGGTGAATTGAGCCCCATTGTCAGATACAAGTACATTGCGTAACCCGTCTGTAGCAGTTCCTGGGTGGTCCTGGCAGTAGTCATAGTAGGGACAGGGGCAACGTCTAACCATTTAGAGTGACTGTCCACAACAATGAGGAACAGTTGTCCCTGGAATGGTCCCACAAAGTCTATGTGGATTCTTGACCACAGGGTTTGCGTGGTTTCCCAGGGATGTACTAGCGCTTGAAGGATTTTGGGTCTGGATTGCTGGCAAATGTGGCAACTATGTACTTGGACCTCAATATCCTTATCCAACCCTGGCCACCATAGGTAGCTTCTCATGAGTGCCTTCATCCTGACAATTCCAGGATGTGCCTTGTGTAGAGATTCTAAGACCCTAGTCTTCGGAGTTGGGAACTATGACCCTACTGCCCCAAAGAATGCAGCCTTTGTGAGCTGATAGCTCATCCTTCCTCCTACTGAAAATTTGAAAGTCTGTCCCCAGACTAGTTTCCGTCGACCCTGTGAGCACCCAGTTCAAAACATGACTTAGCGTTTTGTCAGAGACTGTCTCAGCAGCCACATCCCCAGTGTGAAGGGGAGACTATGGCAAATCCTGGATAGCCAGGATGCGGGCAGCCGGTGCGGGGTCAGGCTCTTAGTACAGCAGGGGCAGTCTGCTTAGGGCGTCCATGTGCCCCATTTCCCTGCCTGGTTTATGAATTAGTCTGTAACTATAGGCTGAAAGATGCATCACCTCAGCATCTGCGGGGAAAGGGTCTAAGGTGTTTGTTTGTCCATCGTGAACAGACCCAGAAGCTGTTTGTGGTCCATGAAGACCATGAATGGGCGGCCATACAAGTAGTCATGAGTTTTTTTGATACCAGCCACTATGGCCAGGGGCTCCTTATCTATTTGGACGTAGTTGCATTCTACTGAAGACAGGGTCCTTGAGTAATAAGCTATGGGAGCTTGCCTCCCATTAGCCATTAAATGGCTCAACACGGCCCCTATTCCATACGGGGATGCATCACATGCAATGCTGATAGGGAGCTTTTCCTTAAAATGTGTCAGCATAGAGTGTGATGACAGCAGTGATTTGACTGCCATGAAAGCTTTTCTCGTGGACGTTCGTCCACTGCCAATGTGCCTTCTTGTCCAACAGCCTGTATAAGGGCTCTGCCACTGCGGCTCTGTGTGGCAGAAAGGCATGGTAAAAGTTGAGCAGCCCTAAGAATGCCTGAAGCTCCCCCTTTGACTTGGGACTGGGAGCCTGCTAAATAGCTTTGAGCTTGGATTCAGCCAGGTGAATGCCTGTGGCATCTATGCGAAACCTGAGGAACTTGGTTGAGTCTATACCTATTTTGCATTTTTCCCTCTTCAGCTTCAGCTCCACTTCGAGGAAACGCTGAAGGACAGCTTTGAGCCATTCTGCCAATATTTCTACTGACTCCCCAGCTATGAGGACATTGTCGAACTAAGGGCACACACCTGGAATGTTTTTGAGTGTGCACTCCATCACACTTTGGAAAATCCCTTGGGCTACACTGACCCCGAATTGGAGGCGCCCAACCCTGAAAGCACCCCTGTGGGTTACTATGGTCTGAGCTTCTGCCATGGCATCATCCACAGGCAGTTGCTGGTACGCTTGTGCCAAATCCAATTTGGCAAATATGCGACCTCCCTGTAGTGACGCCAAAATATGGCTGACTACAGGCACCGGATAGGCATGTTCTTGAAGTGCTCTATTTATAGTGCACTTATAATCCGCACATATGCACACCTCACCGTTGCCTTTAAGTGGTGTAACTATGGGGGTCTCCCACACACTGCAATCTACTGGCTGCAACATGCCTTGTTGCACCAGCTTGCCCAGCTCTGCATCTATTTTTGGTTTGAGGGCAACAGGCGCTCTGCAAGGCTTGATCTTGATTGGGGTTACAGTTGGATCAAGGTGGAGGGCAATTGGAGGTCCCTTGTACTTGGCTAAGCTAGGGCTGAAAACATCAGCAAATTCCTGGCAAACTGCTGACAGGTCTGCAGCTTGCATTCTGTTAATGCCAGTCACATGGATGCCCAGGGCTTCAAACCAGTCTAAGCCAATGAGGGTTGTGCGGTGGCCTTCGAGTACCACGATGTCAAGGGGACCCTCAAACTCTTTGAATTGAACCTGGAGCGTAGCTTCTCCCTTAACTGCTACGCGGGAATTTTGGAACTCCATTAATGGCAGATTTGACGGCTTGAGTTTAACTCTTTTGCTGCTGCAGTAGCAAATGTTGTTAAAAGTTCTTTGAGAAATTATGGACAGGGCTGACCCTGTGTCCAGTTCCATGTGGCAGGGAATTCCTTGAAGCTTGACTCTAAGCCTAAGCTTTTCTTTAAGGGGGTGATGGGCACCTGTTCTAAAATGCTCCTTCTACTGGAGCAATAGCCAACTCTGTTCTGCCCCGGGGCCCCTGTACCTTTCCTGAGGAATTATTCTTGTGGAACGTCCCTCTGGAGACCTTTACAGATGGCAGCAATGTGGCCTTGTTTGCCACATGCCCGGCACATTGCTGTACGGAACCTGCACTCTGAACGCCTGTGTCTGCCTCCACAGCCCGCACATCGAGTGAAGGGAACTGCCTTCTCAAATGGCCACTGCCCACTTTCTGTCAGCTTCCACAGCGGGTCAATCTCATTGTCCATGTCAGGGTCGTCGTCTCTTTCTGCGTCTTCATGGTGGACAGTTTCTGGGCTGGCAGTGTTCTTGGAGGGCCGTAAGGCTTTGACGGCTCCTCTGGCAGCTTCTTCAGCCATTATCTTTCAGGGCGTCTTGGAATGTCAAGGTTTCCTTCACAAACAGCTTCTACTGAAGGTCCCTGTTCCTCAACCCACATACCAAATGTTCTCTCTCTCTTTGAGGTCTGTGAAATTGCAGAGCTGGGACGCCTGTTGTAGCGCGGCTATAAATTCAGCAGCAGACTCTCCTGGTTGCTGCTCCCTTTGCTCAAACGCGTGTAGAGCTTCAGCTCAAAATGTTCCTTGAGCTTTTTCTTGAGTTTGGAGTAGGGGACTGACTCTAGTGTAGCTGGAATGACTAGGTTTTTGGCTATATTGTTGGGGGCAATAACCTGACTTTGTAATAATGCCGCTTGGGGTGTGTGTGAAAGCCCTAACAAGCAGGCATATACATAGAATGAAGGCTACTGCTAAGCTTGTAAGCCGCCCTGAGTCTTTGGAGAAGGGCGGGATATAAATGGAATTAAAATAAAAAAATATATATTGAATGTCGCCTGGCCACATACGCACAGTAGCGTTGCGCCCTTTAAGCCATCTTCGCTAACTTGGTTAGCCCTCAGATTGTTCTCAACTAGTGAAATGTATCAGCTCCACCTCTTGGGATGCGACACGTCGAACTCCGACAGCTTGCCGACCTTGTCCATGGTTAGCTGTTACTGACCTCTTAATGCCTTGTGCTGCTAAGGGCTTCTGTGTTGATCCTAGGGACGGGTCCCTAGGATAGGATTGCCTCCAGCATGGCTTGCTTGCTGACAGAGGGGGGGAACATGGTTCCTACCAGACGCTGATGCCTGGTCTTACCCCTAGTGACTTTTGGCTCTCTCTTCCTTAGCAGCACATCCCTCTCTCGTCGCCACTGTTAAGTATCGGGATCGGTGAGGCATTGACGAGGTGAAAAGCAACAACACGTTTATTAAGTTAACACAGAAGCAGCACGAACTGCCATTTAACTTCTATTTATACGGGCCACCGCTAGGCGGTAGCCAATGGAATTAAAGCAGTATTTCCTGCTTAAAACACAAGTAACAATTCTGGAGACAAGCAGTCTGGACTTTAAACAGACACAGCATTTAATAATGGTTTCCAAGTAATTTGCACCAATACATAACAGGAAGTAAAAGTAATTTTTGCTCTTTGGGGAAAGAACTGGCAACTAGATACAAAGAAGAGACACAGTGGATTTCAGGACTGAAAATACACAAAATATTTTGCATTATCTCTTGTAAAAAGCAAGGGCTTTGTTGGTTAAAATCATAACTGCTAGAGGAAGGTAGTCTATCCAAAAAAGAAAAAAATTACTTAGAGCAAATGGCCAAAGCTAATATAAATAGCTGGTACCAGACATCAGAAGTCCTCATGACTCATTTCAGTTAGATTTAGAAGCACTAAAGTTAATTCCTGCTATTGCATAAAAATAAGGAAAATCTTATTAAATACAGACTGTTCCTTATAATTCAAGTCCCACCGCCACGCCGCCCTTGGCATATCTGCTTAGAGGTCAAATCATATCAGAAATGTATTTGTTTGATATTCAGACTTTTCAGTCTTTAAGATGTGTCTTGCTTCCAGAGCAAATATTCAACTAATTGGAAAACACATGAGATAGAAGTTAGATTTAACTGTGCTATCCTGCTCTCTTTCCTCATGAACTCTGCCTAATTTTTCACTACCCCAAATCACTTAATATCTAACAAGCAGAAGGAATGCAAAGCCTGGATAATTGTACAATGCTTCAGAGCAAATGCAGGCTTTTTTATGATATTACACCTTCTCGTTGGGTTAAAGGATAAAAACCTGTCTTTCTTACTTTTTAGAGTATAGTACTTAAATTCCTTTCAATAGCCTCCCACTTAAAAACAAGGAAGGGAAGTTTGCCCAGAATTTTAATGATTAGTATTTGTTCTGGTACTTGTCAGAGCAGAGGAATCCTCTGCCTTGCTGTCACCTTTCTTTAATTCCATTTTGGGCATTTTTTTTCTGGCCTTTTCTCCACATTTTTAGAAATTTCTTTTCCAAACTCATTATTCTCTAAAAACGTCTAAAGACTGCCATGTTGTCATCTCAAGAAGAAAAAAAAGCAGCTTTTAAAACAAGGATAGGGGTGGATCTTTTCCTAGACATGCTGGTTCAGGATAAATCTCATTTTTGGGAACACTCCTAGCAGTGACAGTGATGAACTCTGAAGGCTTTTCTGCATCTTCATCTGGCAGTCAGCAGAGAATTCCAGTCTGGAAAATAACTGGCAGCTTCCTATGGAGTGGAATGAACTGGGGCAAATTAAAGAGCCTGCCAGAGCTTTAGCTTTATTGAACCCATCCAAAGGACGATATCTTTAACAATTTAGATATCCTAGGGAACAGGATTAATAATGAACTAAGTGTCATCTCTCTAATCACATGTGATTAGATGCAGACTTTAACTTTAGTCATAGTGTATCCCTGGCAGAAATGGCTTTCATACTAGAATTCGCCAATTAAATTAATATAAAAGCACAATGCAGTAATATTTCATTTCTAACTCCTAGATGGCTATTCCAGGGCAGAGGAGAATTTTGAAGACCACATTGGACATTCTCTCACATAATAATATAGATAGAACTTATGAAATATTTTTCAAAGTTGCCTCTAAAATATCTAGAAATCCCTTAGGAAATTATCTATTATCATTTAAAGATGCTTCAGATCATCACATAAGAGACAATGAAAGGAACACAGAAAAGGCATGCATGATCTTCCCTCCAGTTTGTGTCTATGGAATCCAATTAAAAACATATATTAAAAATGACCAACAGCTTGCAAGATTACCATGAAGAATTTCAGTGGTTTTAGTAGAGATCTCTACAGATTTCAGGAGCAGAAGCTGACATTTTAAGTGAAAACTTCAAATCTCATGTTATTTGGGGTACTTTAAAATTACTACTCCTATTATGCAGTTGATGCAGTTGACTGAGCCTTTTCTAAATCCCAAAAGTTCTTTAAACCTTCCAAAAATTTCAGCTTCAGGTTGCATCTCTATCCATCTTGTAATATTTTACTGCACAGCCATGTAACTATTCTTTTTTATGACAAAGATTGAGGATACAACAATAAACAAGACATCTCTGCTGAAAGGTAATAGTTAAAGATTACAATGAGAATAGTCAAACTGTTCCAAATTTCGGGTTTGGAATTCCTTATATGGATAGTATGCAATATGCATTATCTACGATACAGTACGAACTGTGTATGCATCTGGATTATTATAAAAGACATAATCGGAGAAAGGCAGCAAAGTAATATTTAGCACAAATGGAGTATGATAAAGGAAGAAATCGGGATATAGGGAAATGGTCTTGGAATTTATCAGCAGCTTTGTTTGAAATACTGTTTGAAATATCCATTGTAAATGTTGCAAATATTTTATTCAGCATAACAGAATTGGTTTGAAAAACTTGTACAGAGTCATATATACTTCTATAGAAAATGACACATCCATTACTTCCATTGAATCTAGTGCTCATATACAGCTTTAAAAAGCTATTAAAAGATTTTATATTGTGAAATAATTGCTACTTTTATGTGGAATTTTGCAGCCCTAGAATATAAAAAGAACAAACAAATGAGTACTTACAATGAAGATCGGGGGGGGGGGGAGAGGTAATAGGACTATTTGGGTATTTTGGGCATGAGTTTATGTGTGTAGGAAGGGGAAGCAACTGATATGTTAAAGAAAGAGAAAACAGATTATCTTCTGCACTGGATCGCACTAAAAATTAGAACAGAATACCTTTCCATTCACAGCATTCATTCTTACAGTTAAGTTATTTGCTTTGACACTAAAATAAAAACAGCATGTCAGCAGAAGATTCTACTATTCTTAAGTTTTCCCAAACCAAAATAAAATTATTTAAGAAATGACAGGAGATTAATAAAAAGCAACTGCAGTAGCCAACAGCAGTAACTATTTGCAAAAGAATCAAATGCTGGCAGCAGAGGGCACCAACTTCCTTTTATTATATTGAATAGCGTAACCCAATCATAAAAGTTTGAACTCTTATGTAAAATTTCCTGCCCATATATCATAAACTATTCATGTAAAATTCAGTAAGCATAAATAATGTAGAAAAATCAAGTTTCCCTATAAATGTAATTCATTTAGCAAAGAAATTTAAAAAACTAGCAAGTTGGTTGGTTGGTTGGTTGGTTGGTTGGTTGATTGGTTAGTTAGTTAGTTAGTTAGTTAGTTAGTTAGTTAGTTAGTTAGTTAGTTAGCCAGTTTGGTCTAGTGGTGAAGGCACCAGACTAGAAAGCAGGAGATTGTGAGTTTTAGTCCAAACCAGGCATGAAAGTTGACTGGGTGACTAAGGGCCAATCACCAAGAAGCTGTGAGTTCTAGTCCCGCCTTAGGCATGAAAGCCAGCTGGGAGACTTTGGGCCACTAATACACTGTCAACCCAAACTACCTCACAAGGTTGTTGTGGGGAAAATAAGAGGAGGAAGGAATATTAAGTACGTCTGCCATCCTGAGTTACAGTATTTATAAAAATAATAAAGATGGAATATAAACAAATGAACAAATCAATAAAGTAAGTTACAAGTAAGTTGAATTAGTAACCTGGTTGTTAAGTGGATCTGGCTCCCCCATTGACTTTTCTTGGCAGAAGATCACAAAAGGTGATTCACACAATCCCAGGACACTGCAACCATCATATCAGCCAGTTGCCAAGCGTCCAAATTTTGATCACATGACTATGGGGATGCTGCAATGTTTGTAAGTGTGAAAAACGGTCATAAATTACTTTTTCAGTGCCATTGTAACTTCAAACAGTCACTAAATGAATGGTTGTAAGTTGAGGACTAATTGTATGAATATATTTGTGTGTGTGTGTGGATATGTATATACGTATGTGTATATTTTATTTATTTATTTTATTTCCATTTATATCCCGCCCTTCTCCGAAGACTCAGGGCGGCTTACAAGCTTAGCAGTAGCCTTCATTCTATGTATATGCCTGCTTATTAGGGCTTTCACACACACACCCAAGCGGCATTATTACAAAGTCAGCTTATTGCCCCCAACAATCTGGGTCCTCATTTTACCTACCTCGGAAAGATGGAAGGCTGAGTCAACCTTGAGCCTGGTGGGACGCGAACCTGCACTAATTGCAGGCAGCTGGTGTTACTTAAGGAGACATTAGCCCACTGCTCCACCAAGGCTCTATATGTGTACATATATATATATGTATGTATATGTATATGTATATATGAATGAACCAATTATGTTCAGAATGTTTTAGATTCCATCTTTCCATTATAATCAACCATGCCAAAAGATTACTTAGTACAAAAGTGAAAAAGCCTAAATATAATTAATGATTAAAATAAATTAATGTGACAAAAAAGAGGAAAAAACAATTAATTAACAAAAGGGGAGGAGAGATTTTAATCAATATCAATACAAAATTAATTCTATTCTTAGGTTTATTATTAACTCTAGACCACATAGAATCATGTTATTTCTCCCTCTCATTTTTCAAACATAAAGACTTTTCAAAAATAATCTCAGGACGATAATTTTAAGATTAAAATTTGTATGGCCTCTATAAAATATTTAGATTTATATCTTTCTTCAAATATATCACAATATAATGAATTAAGTCTGTGTACATCAGGCATGTCAAACTGCCAGCTCACCGGCTGGATGTGTCATGCTGAAACCACACCCACCCCGTTACCGGCAATGGGGGAAAAGTCCCGATATGTCGTGCGACGTCACTTGTCATTGCAAGTTTGACATGCCTGGTCTACATCTATAGGTAGCATTTCAGTAGACAACTGAATGGCTAAAAGTAAAGGCTAAATTCTCTATGGTAAGATTAATGTTATCCAAATAAATACTACATCGAGACTAATGTATATTTTAAGGAGTCTGTTGTTAATCCCTATTAGATACTGTAGTCAATTAGAGAACTTAATGAGAAAATGTTTATGGCAGGATGAAACCAAAGTGAGATTAGCTTGTGATGACAGCAGCTTTAACCAGCCAGTTTTACTTCAACACTTACTGTATATTCTTTTGGAATAAAAACTTTTATGAATATTCCCCTCTTTGGGCATACTTGGAGAGTAAATGTGTAACACTTTTAAAATCTTGTCAAGTTTTCGGGTCTAGTTATATTTAACAGGAATCTTTATTTGTATCTTAGAAATCTGCCAATTATAGCTGGTCAATAATAGGTAAGTACTTTTGATCCCAAATTATATGAGAAACTGATGTCTTTTGAAAGTAAAATGGAAAATGTCTTATTAGAATGCTTTGGCCAAACAGGATAAATATCTCAAATCAGTTAATTACTAATGGTTATTTTAAAGACTTGGATAAATTGCATTTTGAATATGATTTACTTACAATATTCACTTGCAAATATATACTTGGCTGAAAAATATATTTGGTAAACAAAATGGCTCAAATGTTTTAGTAGCCTCTGAGGCAACTGCAGTTTTAGGATTCTTAATAGTTGAGCATATGAACAGAAACAAGAATCAATTTTATAAGGAATTAAAATGAAAATAAAAGTTTGTTACCTATCTGAAGATCCAAATGAAGATCTGGAATACAGTTTGGAGAATCAATAGGTAGCAGCATTAAGAAATGTTAAGTATACCTCTTTATGATTTAAGAGGAAATTAATTCATGAGGAATATTTTACTATATTTATTGAATCTCTCAAAAATACTTGGATCTTATATTGGAGGGGCTAGCTTGTCATTAGCTCAGATGATCTGTTCTTGTCTAGCTATAGTTTTAAATCACTACATAAATTAATACAGTTTTGGAAACAAACACTGAAGATCTGAACATGATGTTGAATTATATTCATAAAATATGGAATTTGTCATTGTAAGAAGAACCTAGGTTCTCCAGGGCCCTAGGGTATGGTAAAGAAGTTAATTTTATGTGAATGGAAGTTAATTAACTTCCCAATGAACTGGTGGGAAGAATTATAGGTAGGTCAAAGAACCCTTTGGATATTAGGCATCTTAAAGATATCAAGGGCAGTGTTAATGGTTGATATACTCTTTCAACTTTACACTTGTGAAAATTATAGAGATGCCCATGATTATAGTGCTAAATATATCCATAAATAAATAAAAAGGATAAAAACCTGAAAATATTCAGGAATAATTTAAGTATCTACTATGCAAACTTCAAAGTAAATGAGACGATAGTCTGAATTGCCTCATAATCCCAAAAAGTAACCAAATTATTTATTTATCAATACATAATTATTAATACATAAATTTATTTTGAGAAGTATAGTTGGAGAAGAGACAGTCCCTGTTTAGAAGCAGAGAAGATAGAATTAATTATTTATAAGGCTAGGCTCCTCTAAGTAGAAGATAGTAAATACATATAGTAATGGTATAAGAACTCCAGTTACATTATGATAGCAAATCATCTCTGAATATCTTGAAGGGTGAGGTAGTACAATGATAATGTAGGCCTCTTCTCATAGAAGACACAAAGAACAATGACTGAGTTTTCAAAAGTCTCTTGTGGTTTTAAAATTAAGTCCAGCAAAGGCTTTAAAATATCCGTTTACATGCACCTATCCCAAAAATATGATGATGCTGTCAGCCCTATTCAGACCGTCTGCTGATACCCTTTGCTGAAGTAAAATTCCTGCATTTAGAGATGGATGTACCTTTTGCCAACAAAATGAGAAATGGAACATTTTCTCTTTACTGCGTTTTCCCCCCAAATACAAAATAACTTTTTTCCATTCTGTTCAGCTAGTACAAATGTATACTGCCTGTCTAGTAATAGGTAACATGAAGATACAGAATCTTATTTGACAACCACTTCCAAATGATTGCCTTTTAAGTTGAACATTCCTACTTTATCCTCTCCCAGAGAGAAAATGATGTTTTCTGATATCTTTGTTAAGCTCATTGGTTAACTGAACAGGTAAAGAGAAATCTGGTATTTTTCTTGAAATATTCCTGTGGCCAGATTTATTTCTTTAAGACAAATATGATATGGCTTAAATTTGAGACAGTGTTATGCTTTTAAACTAACAACATTACATTAGAAAACATAATTCCTGGCTGTTTTTAAAAAACTTTATGTCCTCCAGAGGAGCTTGACCAACTGCCATAATTCCCTACTCAAAATGTTCAAAGGCTATTTATGGTTCATGGATTCTACATTCATGAAATCTGGAAAGTCAGCTGTTGTATTAAGAATACTTTGCTGCAAGCATTAATAAAATATACAACTCTAACATGCCCTTTTATATATAACACATTAATTGAAGCACTGATAACTCTCAGGGAATATTCTGTAACATGAAGCTTCAGTGTAGCTAAAAAGATAGTTGCTTTCATCCTTACATAATAACAGCTAAAAGGAGATGAAAGGTATGGATATTATAAGACCCAAACATCAGAAGCTTACACAACCAACCTCGTGTACATGCACCAACGTTTTCTGAGTCACAGCCATTTCTTTATGCCAAATTATCTAACATCCCTGTTTTCCATCCACTGGAATCAAAGATATGCTTATCTATGGAATTAGATAATATGACAATATGACAGGTTCCTTACCGAGGCTGTGGATATCTGCAGAGTACTTTCTGCTTGCCCTGTTGTTATGGATACTTTTTAGCTTCCTCAGCCTAAGAACATGAATTGAACACATGAATGGCAAACTGAGCAGCTTCCATTTCTCCACTCTTACCTGCTTAAAGCAGCACTGCTGGGCTGCCTACCCAACTATTATGCTGTCATTGCTTCTGTGGGGAAGGATAAAATAGCAACATTTTTGATAAACCAAAGGAGAGTTCCTCTCCTGAGGACACATTCTTTAAGATCCATGATTTTAGATATTTAACAATCTGGGATGGGATGGGATGGGATGGGATGGGATGGAATGGAATGGAATGGAATGGAATAGAATAGAATAGAATAGAATAGAATAGAATAGAATAGAATAGAATAGAATAGAATAGAATAGAATAGAATAGAATAGAATAGAATAGAATAGAATAGAATAGAATAGAATAGAATAGAATAGAATAGAATAATTTATTGGCCAAGTGTGATTGAACAACAAGGAATTTGTCTCTGGTTCATAAGCTCTCAGTGTACATACAAGCAACCAAGTGATAGGTCATAAATCATAAATCACAAATATATCTCCAATGTTAATTTTTTGACGTTGTGTATGATGGTTCAATCCCAAATGTTGAGGGATCTATCTCAAAAATGGTTTTGGAACTGATACATGTAGTCTACTTGATAATGGGACAGAGGAACAGATAAGCATAGAGAGAGTGAGGGACTTCAACCTTCTCTGTTTAGCAAATTCAGCAGAAGAGAAGAATGCTACCAGTACCTGGATCTTGCATTCCACATGCACACAATCAATGTAGATAAAAGCCAATGTTCTATAGATCCCTGAAACTTCAGACAAAAGGCCTTTCCTGAATTATTTTTGTTTCTAATATTCTCTAAATGTATATATTAATATATTCCTACTCCTACATAATTAGCACATCCCATGACTGTCCAGAAGGTGATTGTGCTGTAGCTTCATTCTACTAACAAAACTGAGAAGACAAGTCTTTACATTAGAAAAGATCTTTAAAAAATAGGTCATCTGCTAAAATTCCAACAATATATTAAAAGTTGGATAATTTTAATATAGTCAATAAAAACCACTTTAGGAGCCCTACTTGTCCCTAGTACAAAATACAAAAAACTCAATTGTGTTTTACTGCTCAATTATCAACTGTTGTCAAGGTACCTATATATAAATCCCACCTAAATGCCCAAGATCTCTTGCCAGAGGTAATACATGTAAAAAGCCCCAAAATAATGGCACAGTATTTTTCCCCCCATCTTAGTTGGTGACTCAAATGAGAAAACTTTAAGACTGATTATGTCTTAAAATTTAAGTAGTTGTTTTATTACTTTGGATCACATGAGTGTAGAAATTCTCAATTCTGCCTTTAAAAAGAAAGCAGGGAACAGGAAGAATAGAACATGTATCTCTTACTGCAGAATCAATTACAAATAAATACTTTTGTGGAATATTGTGACTTAATTGAATATTGTAAATTGCAAAGGGAATTAGTTTGAAACTTAAATAATATTACTGTACAGCAGACTCCAATATGCAAGACGCTTCGCTGGTCTAAAGTAAACACCCATTTTTCATCCTAGTAGGTCAGATCCCTCTAAAGACTTTAAGTTTGATATATACATTTTTAATTAGAACTCAGTTTTCCAACACCAGATGGAAAATCTGTGGGTTATTTTCTACAGGTTGCAAGTAGTTTCCAATCTCTTTTATACCCTTCCTGTTATAAACATTCCACAAATAATGCAAATATTTTCATTTTTTTTCTGTCTTATCAATAAGGTTCAAGATGGGCTACAGTACACTGAAACCAAATGCTAATAGCATCAAAGCACTGAAAACATGACAAATTATAGATGACATCAAATTCAATTAAAATTGTTCTCATCAACAATTATTTCATAGAGAAGCAACAAAAAGTTGCTCACTCTGCGATTGGGTTCGTACATTGTATTAATCATGATTTAACTATGATTTATTCACTAAGTCACAAAAGTGGGGTACAAACAATTTATCAAGGTAAAATCAAACAAATCACATTATAATTCTGGCAATATGTAAATCCAGCCTATAAAATAGCTATAAATTAGATGTTTCTGATACTAATCTCAAAATCAGAGAAAATAACACTGGACTGAGCTTAAATATTAGTACACTCTTACTACTGTATATGTGAATAGGCATAATGTAGTCTTTAAAATTGTCAGTATTTCCAAGACGTTTTAAGGATAAGCTTCTGCCAGATAATGAATCTAAAAAAGTAAAGTTGTTGGACATGATCTAATCAAAGCTTAGAGTATCTCCAGTAATTTAAACGGGGAAAAACTGTTCAACAGTTCAGCAACCTGGGAGCCAATTATACAATATTACCAGATTGGTATAATAGGAACCGAGTGTGACCGGGCTCATCCCAGAAGAAGATTGCAATTTTTGTGATATGTTTCAAAGACAATGTAAGAATAGCAGATGCATCTCTACATTTCAACAGGCTAGAGCTGCAAAACTAGTAACAGTCTGGATTTTTGCAGCCCAAAATCTGTAGTTCTAGCATAAGCTACAGTAACATCCATGTATCATAGGGAAAGGGGGGAGACTCTGCAGAACAGGCACACAAAAGTGGAGATGTTATTATTTTGCTATCCCTCTGAGTTCCACAAAAGTGAGATGGATGGCATATAAATTCAATAAATAAATAAATAAACAAACATCATGAATTATTATAAGCAATGAGTTGTTTTAAGCATGATTTCTTAAGAAAGCCACAACAGCTGAATTTGTAGTTAACAATGAATAAACAACAAAGGTTGCATTGGCTGGAATCACACAACATGTTGTAACAATTAAGCAAAAGACAAAATTTACATTTTTCCAGAGATTTGTGTGCCTCCCGCCCCAATGGCCTTCCAGAAGCCTTGAAAAGCTGGCTATTCTCTCAGGGTCTGGGGTAGAATGGCTGTGGTTCCCTTGTTAGATAGGTTTTGGGATTTTGGATGTACCGTCTAGAAGATGTTAAAAAAAATTGTACCTTTCATATTTTGTATCTTGTTGTTTCACCTGGCCAGCCACTCAGAGTGGTCTTGGCATCATATAAATAAAATCAATCAAAAATAAAAACGTGGTATCTAAAGCCAATTGTGGCAACAGCCCCAAACACAACTAATGAACTCCAAGCAGTGGTGGGATTCAAATATGTGAACAACCATCTCTCTGTGTGGATGCCACTTCCAGAAGTCCATTCTGGGCCTGGGCAACAAAAAATTAGCTACCGGTTCTGCCGAATTGCTGCAAACCGGCTGAATCCCACCACTGACTCCAAGCCATGTGCTACACACCAAAATGAGTACAAATGTAGGATTGTGCTGATTCACTGCTCTGCCAGGATAAATCTATCTTTCTAGCTGATAGCAGGGGCAAGGAGAAACTCCTCTGGTGAGTTTGCAGAAACAGAGTCAAGAAGTTGCTGATTCAAAATCCCCTGTGACCAAGACATTTTGCTTTGGATCCCCTACTAAGAAAGACACTGGAGGAAGGAAGCCAGACAGAAATGTGTTTTACCTGGTCTAAGTCTGTTTTTACTATCAAGGGGAACATGAATGAAAGAGAAGATAAAGATATATAAATATTTGTGACATGGGAGCTGCCTTTTTTCACTTTGTCTTGCTGCAGGCTGGGTGTGTGTGTGTGTTAGATTACCATGAAAATAATCACATTACTGAAGTTAACAGGGTGATATTCTGGGTCTAAGATTAAGATTTTTCTCCTTTATCTATCCTAAAACAGGAGAAAATGCTTCAATCTTAGGAGGAAGGGATTTCAGTTTTTTAAAGGTATAATAGGAGCCTTAAACCTTTCAAGGTTAAATCTCATTATTCTTTAAACCTCTCTGTCAAAGATGGGGGAAAAAGAGTTCTGTTCATTTCAGTCCTCCTAGGCTGCCTCTTTCTAAGTTATGCAAAAAATGGATGCTACAAGGAGGACCAAACCTGTGTGATACAGGTAGTCCTCACTTATCAATCACAACTGAGACCAGCAACTACACCATAAACTGATATGGTTATAAAGTGAAATGTCACATGATGATCACACATAACTTAAGATGTCAGTTCATCAATTCCAGCAAAGGTCATTAAGTGAATCATCATGGATTGTTAAGCACATCAGGTGATTGCAACTTGCGATTTCCTGCTGACTTCCCCACTGACTTTGCTTGTTGGAAGCTGGCTGTTGCAAATGGCAATCACATGGCTGCAGGACACTGCAATGGCTGCAGGTTCAAAGTCAGGTTACTAAAGAAAAGGGGAGGCTGCCCTCCATCCTTTCAATTCTCCATGCTATTGCCACCATATCATTTTTATTTTTTAAAAAAAACATCCCTGGGTTATACATAAAAAACAGAAATATTTTCTGAAATAAAAGATTGGTGCTTCACTTTGCAGGAAGCTAGGCTCTCAATTTTTTAAAACTAAACATTTCATTAAAAATGCAGAGAAGGCTTAGAAACCTACCAGGCATCTTAAAAGGTGTCCATGGCCACAAAAGCATCCCCAGGTATTCCCACTGGTGTCCCAGGGCTTGATACAATGAAAGAGCTGATGATAGGTAGTATAAACACTACCAATTATGTTGTCTCACAATGCATTCTAATCTTAGTAGTAAAAATATACAACATGTACCCAATAGCTTTAAAACTATCAAACTCAATTGTTCCAAAATTGGAAGGAATTTTGAAATCCTCCTATAATCAGAATGAAGTCACCTCATGGTTGAGAACAACTGAAATAAAATTCAGATTACAAGTGGTCCTCAACTTATGACCACAATGGAGTCTAGAATTTTGGTCATATGTTGTTCTAGTTTAAGGAATGCTGACTCTGTAAACTGCTTAGAGAAGGCTGTAAACCACTGTGAAGCGGTATATAAGTCTAATTGCTATTGCTATTGTTTAGCAAATCTTTCAACATTGTGCAGAATGTAAGAAGGATGTATGATGTCTCCTTGGTTGTTTAATGTATTCATGGATAAATATGGAAGGAATGCTCATGGTGATGTTAGAATGTAATACTTGGAGGCATGAATGTGTATGCACTTTTCATTAGAAATAATGCTACATTATTGGCTGAGGTACTGTATGATGCAACAAGGAGTATAAATCTGAAAACATATGTTTCAAAGCCAAGGTATTTTGCTTGACAAGGAAAAAGCCGTGAATTATTCCATGTTATACAGTGTGTGTGTGTGTGTGTGTGTGTGTGTGTGTGTGTGTGTGAAAAAACTAAAATACATGAATTTATGTACCTTAAATAGAAATGTTTACAGAGAGTAGGAAAATGAATGGAAGCATTTAAAGAGGTGCAGATCCTGGTATAATGGTCTGTTGCAAAAAAAGAATGTTGAACATTCATTGTGGCTGTGTTTAGGAATATGCTTCTGCATATTTAGTTATACTAAAGTGGTAATAGGCTAGGTCAGAAGAAACATAAAGATGAGTTGGATGCTGTGGAAATAGTATATTTATATATATGTGGTTTTAAAAAAAGAAAATAAAGGGATGTATGGATGCTGAATTAATGTGGTCTGTAACTAAAAGCAAGTGGGAAATTTAGAGCATAAAAGCAAAGTGGTATATGGATACGCTGAAAACAAGGGTGGTTTGCAAGGACATAAAGACAGGGAGATGTTGAGTAGTGAAGGATACTGGCGTAGAACTGTATTTAGATGTCCTTTTCTTACCTCTTGGCTTAGTGTATTTGACTTATTTCATATTCCTTTTCTGTGCTTTACATAATCTTGGTTGTTTCTAAAGGGAAAAGCATGATGGATATATATGTATGCTGAACACTGGACATCTAGCAACGTTGCATCAGTTAATAAAATATAACTGCAGCAGCTATTCTCCTTTGACTCATGTAGTTTGGAAAGCCTCCAGTGAGATGCTCAAGAAGGAAAAAAAGGCAACTTAAGCATTCTGTTACTTAAATTGTAGGAGAATGGTAAATGTTTATTGAACTTGATGCAACTGCATTTTAACTGTTCTTACAACCAAATAAATGCAGAATATATGGTAATTGATCCTTCACATTAAAAGTCTACAAAATTGTTGTCCTGGCTATTCAAGAGTCTACTAATAAGTGTAACTATTGTATTATTGTTAATTATACACATTTTCAATGGTTTAAACAGTGCATAAAATCATTTTGTGTATACACGTATATGTATGTATGTATGTTAGTGACTAACAAAACAAAAACTTAATTTTTTTTAAAAAAAAAAAAGAAAGCAAAACAATGTGGCTTTCCCCTCTATCAGCTATCTGTGGCGGATAAACATGCCATGCCCAAGTTAACAGTTCTGGGATGATAAGGATGACTGCCCCAAAGTGCTTTTTCCAAAAGGCAACTGGGCTTTCTTGGTATTTTTTTTTTCTTTAAAAGCATTTCACTTATCATCCAAGAGTATAGATCTACGGTAAAACAGAAGCTTCTTGGATGAGTCCAGTTGCCTTTTGGGATAACCATGACCTGGATGATTGAGTAATGCCACAGATGATAGGATGACTATTCTAAAGAATGGCAGTTGTTTCACCAAATTAGGGCCATTGTAGCATTAAAATGGAAAGATGATTCAGATTGACATCCCTAGTATTGTATCAGTCTCTAGTTTTTTATGCTGGACCAGGGCAGAAATATTCCTTGCAATCAGTGACAGGCTGTGATTATCAGCATTAAGGATTCCTTTCTTTCACTTCCTAAGTTGCAGAGACATAGTTTTCTTTTAAAAATTTCGTATTGTTACTTACTGTATTGTGGATGTAACATATTAGGCATTGCTGTTCAGTAATATAATTTTTTTGCAATAATTTTCAGAACTCACAAGGGATTTTTTTTCATATTATACCTTCAGCTGGTCATACTGTTTACCATAGATCTATAATTCCGGAGATCCTATTTTTTGCTTTGATACTTCTATATGTTATTTGTGTGTGTGTGTGTGTTTGTGCCTTCAAATCAGGGAGAAATCCCTACAGTTTTCTTGGCAAGGTTTTTCAGAAGTGGCCTGTCATTGCCTGCTTCTTAGGGCTGACACTGACCGGCCCAAGATCACCCAGCTGACTTCAGGATTAAGATAGCACTACAGTAGAACACATGGTCTCCTGCATTCTAGCCTGGTGCCTTAACTACTACGCCAAATTGGCTCTCATATATACTATTTATACCTTAAATATATTAAACCCCACTGGTGGAGAAGGAAATCATACAGATGTATCTGCATGTCATTTTAATATTTTTTTTAATTTCATGTGAGAAAATACTTAGCAAGAGCTGCATATCAATCAGTGCTATTTTTGTCCTGATTTCTTTTTCAGGGTAAATAGAATTTACCTAAATGATAAAATACCAATTCCATTTATAGCAGATTACCTCCAGATTCAAATGAGATCAAGGCTGCATCCATAATTTTCAGAAAGGAACTAATAATCATATGAATAGACTCTAAAGTGAGTGGTTTGCATTCAGAAGGAATACTGATGACTGACAATGTTTGATGTTATTGTTCAAGATCTGAAATAAGTTTTTATTTGATATTAAATGTCAATATCCAAGGTGTCAGACTACCTACTAGGTGAATATGAGAGTCCACGAGGATTATATAAATGTTTTAAGCCCTAAAGAAGACCTTATTCTCACCAGTTTAGAACTGGAAGAAAACCAACAGCAACTAAGCACAACAAAATGACATTAATCAACTCATCTTTATGAGAACACACCTGACAATTTGGTTTGTTCATTAAGCCAACTTTTCAGGACCTCTTAAATTTGAGCCACTACACTGGAAAAGCCAATGCATATAAGTGGCCTAACATTTGATGTCAAGCCACTGACATCACCACAAAAATAATGTGACAGCTACAATAGGAATTTAGTGACTTTTTCCAGGATTACCCACACTCTTGGTTCTCTCATTTTTAACTAATGCAACCAACCATAGCTAAACCCTTCTTCCCAAGAACCTCTACAAACAGAGCATAACTACTCAGTCCAACTACTCCTTGTCCTGTCAGTTGTAAGAGAAATAAGTACCTATTTCCTCATGGGATGGAGTCAAAAGGCAACCATCTAGTTCAGGAGAGGAGAAAAAAAGTGCACTGGCACACCCACTCCACCCCCACCCCCATCCCCATCAATTTGCATTTCACTTTTTTTACATAAAGAATAAGTAAAGGTAGTCCTCAACTTACAATATTCATTCACTGACCACTTGAAGTTACAGCAACACTGAAATAAAGTGACTGTTTTTCACACTTACAACAGTTGCAGCAAACCCCCCCCCCCAGTTACATGCTCAAAATTCAGACACTTGTCAACTGGCATATATCTGAGGGGTCCTTGATGCTCTCTGAGCTTGGTTGTTTTGTTGCAGACATTTCATTACCAAAACTTAGGTAGTGATGTTGATGCACTGATGATGTTACCTACTTTGCATAATGAAACATCTATAAGAAAACCCAGTTCAGAAAGCAACAAGCACCCCTCATGTCAACCCTGAGCTACAAATATTCTCTTTTATTGGCATGTATTTATGATGGTTGCAGTGTCCTGGGATCATGGGATTTTGTGACCTTCTGACAAGCAAAGTCAATGGGGAAGCCAGGATTCACTTATCTGTGCTATTAACTGAACAACCACAACGATTCACTTAACAACCGTGCCAAGAAAGGTTATAAAAGGTTATAAAAAAAACCCATCTGGCTTAGCAATGGAAATTTTGGGCTCAATTGTGGTCCTAAATCGAGGACTACCTGCACTGGGGAATATAATCTCAAATCCTGATTATGTGTGCCATCCAACCTGGTGCAGAATTTAACAACGAACAGAGATATAGCTTTTGCTCAGTGTCTTAAAACTCCGGAGGAGAAAAGCTTTGGAAGTTTGTTTGGCACGAAATGCACCATTGCAGAAGGCAGGAGCGTCGCCTCGCCTCGCCTCGCTTCGCCGGCAACGCGACTCGTGTTCGCGGTCGGCCTTTCTACACCGGGCGGCAATGTCGACCTAAGGCAACGCGGGGTATTTGCCTTCCACGCGAGATTTTTCCAAGGGAAAGCAGCCCACCCAGCTTCTGATTTACAGCCGTCCTCGCTTCTCTTTCCACCTCCCTCAAACTCCTCCGCAGCTGGCTGACCTCGCCTCGGGACTAGTAGGCGTCGCGGAGAAGAGAGACGAGGCGTTTCGCCTCTGAACCCCCAGCAGCCTATGTAGTTCTCTGGCTCTTTTTTTCCCCCTTTCTTCCTCCTCTCAAAGCAAGCCGCCTTCCCACAGATTTAACGGGCGGGATGGGCGCTCGGTCTTTACTTCTTTGAGGAAACAGTGAAGTAGGTTCGCGCTCTCTTCACACTCCCAGGACTCTAGAAATCGAGACCGCGCCCGAGGGCGTCTGTGTGAGGCAGCGGCGGAGGGAACCGGTCCGCTTGGGCCCAAGCGCATAGTGCTCCTCCCTGCCCCCTTATCTGCCCTCGCCGCGGCTCGGCAAACGGGGGCCCAAAGACACCCCCCCCCGCCGCCGCCATATCCCCGCGGAGCGTTTGCAAGGTCTCCGACAGAGCCTCGTGCGGGAAAGCCCGCGCGCTTCTTGGCCGCTTAGAGAGCCTCGCCGCCTGTGCGCTCGAGAACGAGCAGGGGAAGCGAGCGTCAGTCCGCAGCCCCTCAGCAGCGGACTGCGCCGCACTAACCGAGGGAATGCCGGACGGCGGTCGCCCCAGCCAAAAGAACAAGAGACACGTGCCCGCGGACACGTTTTTTCCCCCCTCCCCCCGGCACTTTCCGCGGCAGCGGGATAGTCTCCTCTCGCTCTAGCTTATTTTCCAGAAGCGCCGGTTTTTTTTTACGCGCCTGTTCCCGCTCCCCCGGCGCGTCCTCGACCGTTCTCCCATCTTTGATCGGAAGACGCTCGCCGCAGTCCCAGTCGTTTCTGAGTGCTACCTCCGGACGGTGGAGGCTACCTCAGACACAGGGGAGCGTCCTCGGGGCCTTCCCGATTATTTCTGAGAAAGTTCTCCCTCGCCCCAAAGAGAGGCCGCCGTCGTTTCAACACCTTCCGTTTGCCCAAACTGGAGCCCGGCTTTTAGGAGGACGCCGTCGTGTCTGCTCCTTCCATCCTTCCCTTGTAAAAAGACAAGACACCACCACCACCACCATCCCGAGTTTCCTCCCTCGCGCTTTCTGACACAGCTTCCATATATCGTCGCTCTCTCCCCCCACCAGCCATCCCAACTCATCCTTGGTTTTTCTCTCACCACACTTCTACAAGCACCTCCAGGACTGGGACTTCGGTCCCCACAAAGAAGAGACGGGGGACTTAAAACACACGTTCTGTCACCCCGATATTTCTCAGTCATCCTCAGTATCAATTCTAGGTGCTTTAAGCCTTCTCTCCCCCCCCTCCCTTCTGCCAGCTCGTACGAGTGTATTCACGTCGGCGGGAAAGCGAGGGATGGCCGCCGTACCCCCACTTCTCAACAGCAACGATGCCGATTGTGGCTCTGAACCCACGCAAATACTCCCCCTCCGCGACCGAAATAACCGCAGCTGTCACAGAAAACTCCCGTTCTTCTCAACTCCGTCTGCCCCACCGTCGTCCCCTCCCCGAAACAGCCTCCGCAACAGATGCTACCCCAGCCCACCAGCATCGTCTCCCCAACAACGCCACGTCGAAAGCCTCTCTCCCCAGGCTTTTGACTCCAATGGCCCAAGGTGAACCCCTCTGTCGCCCAATAACTACTACGGTACTAGAAATCCCGGTCGGAACAACCACGCCGAGGCAAAAGGCAGCGTTTCTCTCTTCATGACCCCCCCCCCACACACACACACACACAGGACTTCATCTTACCAATTCTTTCCATCTCCTGTTCGGACACCCACCCGCCCACCCTCCGGAAACCCACACACTCCCGAGAGTTTGCTAAGCTTAACGCTAATTCGCCGCCGGCCAAGCATCTTTGCTCGAGGTGGCTCGTTTTAAATCTTCGGCAAAATGTATACCGAAGCTATGTGTGTACGTGCGTCTGGAGCGCGTGTGTGTGTGTCGGGGGGGGGGGCTAACCTTAGATGCCCCCTCCTGCCTCTCCGCCCCCGCCCCACACCACCATCATCATCATCATCATCACACGAGGGTCCTGGGCGGTCTTGCTCATTGGCTGCCCGCTTACCTTTTTCAGCGCGGACATTCTAGTGCATTATTCATTTAGCGTATAAGTGGGTTGCGTGCAGCGTTCAACGAGTCAGGTGAAGGAGAAGCCGGGGCAGGAGGAGATAGTAGTGGTAATAACAGTGGTGGCAGTAGTGAAGGTGAAGAAGAAGAAGAAGAAGAAGAAGAAAAGAGGCAGAGAACTATGCATAATAACATTATCTCCCGGGTGTATTTGTCTCATAGACTCGCGCGCGGCCGACACACATTCGGAAAACGGCGCCGCTGGATAGTTCCCTTGTCGCGGTCCAGGCGCAGCCGGCTTGCTCCGTGAAAAAAAAAAGCGGCTGTGCGCTGAGCAGAGCGGCTTTGCTCGCTGCTGCCGCTGTCCGAACCGCTCTCGAGGCGGAATTCTCACGTTCTGCGCAGCCGCGCACGGTCTCCCGCACCCTCCCCCTTCCAGAGCTCGGCGGGCGGGGCGCGGTTCAGTCCCCGGCCAGGCAGCCCTAGAGGGGAGAGGTCTTCCCCGCCCTTGGAACGCTGGCGTAGGGACCGCCCCCTTCAGCGCAAGGGCCAATGGGAAGCCAGGGCTTCTGCGGATAGATACGCCGGATGGAAAGAGGAAGCTGGGAGTGGGTTGGAGCTGCAGTAGCAGCAGCAGCAGGAGAAGGAGAGCGTGGAGGGCTGTTTTCAACCTCGTGCCTATGATTCTCCCTTTGTGAGGGGTGTGAGCCTTTCGTTGCTTTTGTGGGACACATGGCCTTGAAAAGGAGGAGAGAAGGTGAGGCGGCGGGGCGAGCTGGGGAAACAGGCAAACAAGAACGTCACTGTGCAGGAAGCATAGAGCTCAAGCGGGGACGGGCTGGACAAATATCCCCCCCACCCTCCTCCCAAGTATAGTAGTGGAGTTTGCTGCGATCGGTAGAGAAGAAGGCTTTGTGTTTTAGGCATGGATAAGGCACTAAAAGGCTAACGAGAAGAGCCTCAAGACTTTTCTGCTGTCAAGGGGTGAGAAGATTAGAAGAAGCTGTGGAAAGAGGTCATCAAACAGCGTGGATGAGAGAGAGAGAGAGAGAGACATTAGGTTTGCTCATAATGCCTGTCACATGGGTCGGTGGGCAAAGTAAGGTCCTATAGAAGTGAAGCTGACAGGTGACACAGTAAGGTTTATCTGTTTCGGTTCCACCTCCAGGTAATTCACACATGAGTTGCCAGGAAGCACGATCAACCTGCAGGCCAGCAAATCTGAGGAATGCCATACCAGGAAAGACTGGACTCTGTTATTAAGAAGTCACATATCCTAAGATCCCAAAATTGGGGGAATGCTGAATGTCAACTTGGCTAGAAAAGATACCTTTCAATTGCTAAAGAAAATGTGTTTGTCATTTTTCAGCCAAGTGCTGAAAAATATTTCAGTGAGTGATTGATGATGAAATTATATATTACTAGTTTTTATTTCTCTAATATTGCATCACATACATATAAAAGTTTTAATGTTTTTAAAAGAATGCCTGGGACCTTGAGATGAATTGATCTATATACCAGATAAAGCTAATTTGTCAGGAATGCAGCAAACCACAATTTTGAAATTGAAATTGTCTATTTACAGAGATAGACCTACTATTACATAAGTGAGTCAGCCTCATCCAGAGTGGGTAGGGGGAAATAGGTAGTGATTGCCCAAGGACAAGACTACCAGGAAAAAAGTGTCACATGGTCTCCCAGTCCCCCCTAAATTAACTTGCAGTTTTCAGATATAGTCAAATAGCCTGTCCTGATGTCAGTGTTAAAATAAGACAACAGTGGGATTTGGTATTTAAACTGGAAAGGTTGATAACTTATTCTTCAAGCTGTTAATAACTTGCACCAGTCCTATAACTAAACCTTGGAAGATAAAATAGAGTGATCAATGTACTACCTACTAAAGGAGTTACATTATTCTAAAATTATGCTTGTAAATATTTATTTATTTATTTATTTTATTTCCATTTATATCCCGCCCTTCTCCGAAGACTCAGGGCGGCTTACAAGCTTAGCAATATGTTGGGAAGATTTTTGTAGTAAATCTTGGAAGTTTTAAATTCTTCTGGCTAGATTCAGAGGGAAATATCAGTGAACAACCATTAGCCTAGTATAGGCCAAAATGCATTCTTGACTGCTATGTATTTCTCTACTTTTTACCTTCGTATGGTGGGATGGCATTCATCATATCTGCTGTCATAAGGAAGTCCTAATGTGGAAGATGCAAAAGTATTTATTTAGTATTTATATCTCACCTTTATTTTATAAATTACTCAAGGCAGCGAATGTACCTAATTTTCCTTCCTCTCCTGTTTTCCTCACAACAACTCTGTGAGTTGGGTTGGACTGAGAGAAAGTGACTTGGCTACCAGCCAGCTTTAATGCCTAAGGCAGGACTAGAACTCACAGTCTCCAGCTTTCTAGCCTGGTGCCTTAATCAATGTCTAGTCAGGGTTGTCAAACTGCCGGCCCACAGGCCGGTTGCATCATGCAGAGGCTGCGCCCACCTCAGCTCCAGCAATGCAAAAAAAGTTGCAATACGTCGCAACTTGTCACGTGACGCGGCGAGTTTGACACCCGTGGTCTAGGTCATTATTCCTGTATAAGTGAGAAGTTTATAGAACCGGTATTATGGCAGGAACATAATGGCATGATATGAGTGGGGCTGCATTTCCATGAAAATTATAAATTATTTCCACTGGCTGTAATATCTTCTGTGGAGCCTGACTATAAATCAAAATATTGTGAAAGTAGAGAATCTTATCCAGAATGGGTGTTTTTTAAGGGGAGGGGGACAAAGTTAGTTATAGCTTAATTTGCCTTAACTTCAGTTCTGTATTAACCAAAAGGAAAGGGTAAACTGTAGTTAACCATCCCTCCTGGCTCTCAAAAGACAGCAAGTCACAAATTAGAGCTATCACGACTCCAGGGTTCTTTCCATTTGATTTTTAGGACTTTATTGGTATACAGGATGTGATCTGAAATGGTATATGTAGGCGGCATGGGGCAACCCAGCCATGATGATTTATTTTTTTTCTGTAAGAGTTCATTTAAAAAAAATTGAATCAGGAAGCATCACCTGACCAGTCATTACCAAATCACAATCAAGATACCTGCCCCAGAGCAATCCAGAACTTGGAATGTCTGGTGCCAAACTTTTGTATGCCATGAAAAAGTTTCCTGAGGTTTTTTTTTAATCCCATTTATATCCCGCCCTTCTCCGAAGACTCAGGGCGGCTTACAATCTAAAGCACAAATCAATGTGCTTAGCAATAGCCTTCATTCTATGTATATGCCTGCTTATTAGGGCTTTCCCCCCCCCCAGCGGCATTATTACAAAGTCAGCTTATTGCCCCCAACAATCTGGGTCCTCATTTTACCTACCTCGGAAGGATGGAAGGCTGAGTCAACCTTGAGCCTGGTGGGACTCGAACCTGCACTAATTGCAGGCAGCTGGTGTTACTTAAGGAGGCATTAGCCCACTGCTCCACCAAGGAAGATGGAAATTGCTAGATTCACACCCAACAGTATGCTATAAAATGCCTCGCTTAATTTTGCCTTTTGTATGTTCCTATGATTTCAACTATTGTCCATTGTAAACCTCAGTATAAGATGTGTAGGCCCAGCTAGATGGCAGTACCGAGCTGACCTTGACTGACCTTTAAAAAGTAATCAGGGTTGGACCTGGTTAGTGTTAAATATGGTAGATATAAACACCCGAAGGCAGGACAAGAAGCAACGGATGGAAACTAACCAAGGAGAGAAGCAACCTGGAACTAAGGAGAAACTTCCTGACAGTTAGAACAACTAACCAGTGGAACAACCTGCCTCCAGAAGCTGTGAATGCTCCAACACTGGAAGTTTTTAAGAAGAGACTGGACAGCCATTTGTCTGGAATGGTAGTGTTTCCTGCCTGAGCAGGGGGTTGGTCTAGATGACCTCCAAGGTCCCTTCCAACTTTATTATTATTATTATAAAGTCTTTAGGTTAGATTTGGAAAGTGAAAAAAATATCCTGGAAGAAGGCAGTAATGAATCTCTTTATAATATTTCCAAAGGAACTTAATGAAGATATGCATTATTATATGTGAAGATGTCTAATATAACGTCTTTAAAAGCCATGGTTCTAAACACTTTGTATGTGTGGACCCAGCCAGAGAATGTAAACAATGATGGGTTGCTTGTTAGAGGAATAAGTCTTAGTTTGTCAGTAATGCTAATTGGAAGTACTAAGTTATGATTTGTTCAACCTGTTCAGATAGTGGGAAAACCTGAAGAGTAGCAGTTGGACACAAGGAAAGAGCATAAATGTGCATTTACAATATTAGTTTTGGTTATCTGTTTAATCTATTAAAAGGTTTCCCGTCATTTAGTTATTCCAGTGAAATTAGGAATGACAAAGAGAGCTAGATTTTTCAAAATTTTAAAATGTAGATAAGGGTTCTTGAAATGGTTGTAAAACAATAGATTCATTTACCATTGGAACTTCACTGTTGAAGCAAAGGAACAGCTTATCCTTTGGGTCAGCAAAAAACTTAACCAGTGTAATTGTCAGTTCCACTCTTCCTTTACAGCTGTTCTGGCCAAATTATGTGATTCTAACTGATGGGTGTGCTAATACACCCTTCTGTTCGTCTCTCCAGAGTGTGCAATTCTTCCCCTTGGTAAATGTCATCTTTAGCATGGAAAAGCCAAGCTGTTTTATTTATTGATTCTGTGTCATTTTTGCCCATTGCAACATTTCATCTCCGCAGAAGTTCACCATCACACCAGTTCAGGTTTGCACAAATCCGCCTCTGCCCTCAATTCCCCTTCTCTTAAGTTTTATTTGTAAGAATTTCATATATATCATTTGGAGCTAGAAGAGAAGGTTGACCACATTAAGGAAATTGACAAAAACTGTTCGGAATTTGGAGATATTTATCTCTCCTTTCCTTGAACTGTTTTGCAGAATCATCTCTCTTCAATAGCATAAGGGGTAGTGCAATATCATGCTCATGTATAATGGGTAAATTGGGGAGAACAAGAGATAGGAATGGGCTGGAAGAAGCAACTAGGTTTATATAAGCTAGGTATCTTTACAGGTACATTTTGAAAGGGGGAACAAAGAAAAGATCTAGTTTTAACTGAGAAGCAGCAGATGCTAGCCATTCAAGGGGAAGGTGATAAAACCATACACACCTGGTACAACACCCAGAGACAGTTGTTTTGCCCTTCCTTGTTTGTTTATGGCCTTCAAGCCAGACTTGACTACTGGCAATTGCCTGGAAATTTGCTGCAGTGTTCTTGGCAACATTTTTGCTTTCAGAAATGATTTGCCCTTCCCTGCTTTTTAGGGCTAAGAAAGAGTGACTGGTCTATCGTCACCCAGCCGTATGGGATTAGGGCTCACAATCTCTTGGCTTTGTAGCCTGATGCCTTAACCACTATACCAAATTGGCTCTCTTCTTGCGCTAGCTGCTACAAAACAATATTGATTTTATAGACATAATCTTAAAGTGATTGGATATGATTTATGTACCCTGTTATAATGAGTCCCTGTCACCTTTAACAGGAAAAGTTTCTTTTAATCTGCAGCACAGTGAGTACAGACAGGTTTAATATTGGGCTGAGAACTAGATAAGTCTGGTATAATAAAGGAGGAATATGGGTTGCTGGAATATACTGGAGTCTGTTTAAACTTCAAGTATTTTGTCTTGTTACTTCTGTACATTTTACGTCATCTGTCCTTTCTGCATGCTTCATGTTTCTCCTCTCAATTTCCCTTTTAATTAATTTTCCAAATTAAAAATAATTTCTTTAGCGTTAAAATTTTTGGCTCCTTTCTTCAAGGAGACTGGAACAGATTCAACTTTCATTTGTACAAAATTATCTCATCAGAAGTCTATACAGATCACAGAATTTTTACACAATTGATGTCGGTTATGCCATTTTTTCATTGTAGAAACTTATTTGCTTATTTGGTTAGTAAAGCATAACTTAGAACAGAACCTAAGGTAACAGAAAATTAAAACCCCTTTCTTGCCATCACATATTTCTCTAAACTTTATCAAAATAGGTAGTTTGTTTTGGTATCCTATTTCTTGGATGAAGTATATTTATGGAAGGTTAGTTAATGGAAGGTTTCAATACTAATCTAGGATATTTTTCTTGTTAGATATCATATGATACAGATGATGGCGTCATTTTTCTGTTATGTTGTCCCTTCAACAGTAAAAAAAATAGCCATTTTCTACTAGCTTTGAATTCTTATCAATTTCCAGGGCCTTAATAAGTAGTAATCCAAAAATGACAAGGAAAAGATTCTTTGCATTTATTATTAAACTGAAATCATTAATATCACATTTGTTTTTACATAGCTTATTTCTGAAAAACATACTTGTCTGAATTATGTATTAATAAATGTAGATATTTAGTGTTTCTGCCAGCATACTTTATAGCCTAGAATTTTGCATACCTGTAGATCCATTTTTAAAAGGATCTAAAACATGAAGGTGCTCTTGTATGCACTGACTATATATAGGAAAATGTTTCTCATTCATATAGAAATAACAAAGATGAGTTACAGAGCTATTTTTCAAATAAAGCTTAAATATCTTGTTGTTTAGGAACAGTTTTGAAAAAGGTGCATTTGCAGATATGTATGTGAAAATGCTCACAACCTCTGTCAGGTGTTCAGGGGAAGTGGTTGAGCAAAGGGTCTCATTGATGTTGAGGTTACTGAAATTTATGGGCATGAAATGTTACAGGAGATCCACATTTGGAGATCTGCATTGTTTGCCCAGATCTTTTTTTATTAAAGGTATTGTTCTTATTAAGAGAGAAAATAGACAAAATAAAAATCACTGTGGGCTGGGGATTCGATCTTGTGAGCCTTATATACTTTATAGCAGTGTTTTTCAACCACTGTTCCGCGGCACACTAGTGTGCCGCGAGATGTTGCCTGGTGTGCCGTGGGAAAAATTGAAAAGTAATTATAAAATACTTTCTTTGTGTTTATTTGATTCCTATTCAAGAGAATTACTTTATATATAGTCAATATAGGCACAGAGTTAAATTTTTTAACATTTTCTAATGGTGGAGTGCCTTGTGATTTTTTTCATGAAACAAGTGTGCCTTTGCCCAAAAAAGGTTGAAAAACACTGCTTTATAGAATGCCCTATGAAACTATAATGGTGAATTGCACACATCTGAAAATAGCTGTATCTTTTTTCTACCTCTGATTCACTCAACTGTTTTTTAATATTTATTTATTAGGTTCCTTTTCATCCTTTATTGCATTATAACTAATAATGTAATATTACTTATTACATTATTACTTACTATATTATATTACTTACTTGCATTTAAGTAATGTAATATTGTAATAATATAAGCAGATACACCTAGTACTTCTTCCTCTTCCTATTTTCCCCACAACAACAACAACAACACTGTGAGGTGGGTTGAGTTGTGAGAAAGTGACTGGCCCAAAATCACCCAGCAAGTTCCCTAAATAGCTTAGGATCTGACTTCTTTTCATATGTATCTAGTAAGTACTTCTGCCAAATGAAGTGATGGTGGCTGATCATTGGTGAGCAAAGTACTTTTTATAGTGATATCAAAATGGCTTCTGCAAAGGCATTTGCCAAGTGTTATCCTTCTGGTCTTTTAGATTCCCAGCGAAGACATTTTCATTCAGACATTTATTTATATTTACAACATTTCTTTTTGTTTGGAAGATTTTATGTATAAAATTCTGAACGATTTTTGAGCGACATGTTTTTTATGTTATTAACTGTTCCATTTGGTATTTTAGTAGTACATTTATGAGCTGCCAGCTATTCATCTTTAGGATAACTGTACTTATATAAATATAGCAATGAAGTATTGCCCATTGACAAGATTGTTTCTAAAGGGTCTCTTTAGCAGGAGCTTTTTTTTTTTTTGAATAGAGAAAGAAAAGGAACAAACAGATGTTACTGGTTTTCCACTTGGCAATTTGGTGTACTGTGTAATTGGTCCTAGTGAAAGCACAAAACAGGGCTAATTTTCTCTTCATGCATTCTGCACCTCCTATGATGATGTCACATTTTTTGTAATTAGTTTCTGGATACATCCTAGGGTAGCTTGCACTGCAATTTCATCTCGTAAGTATTACCATTAGATATTGCTATTTATTGTATTCTCTTTTCTCAACTTTATTTGTTCTTTAAGTTTTTGAACTGCTAATCTTCAGAATATAATCTGTAGGGATAAAGGTGAAGTGGGGCACAGGTAATGCTTGGTTTGTGATCACTATTGAGCCCAAAATTTCTGTTGCTAAGCAAGACAGTTGTTAAATCAATTTTGCTCTATTTTATGAGCTTTTTTTTAAACCACATTTGTTAAGTGAATCACTGCAATTGTTTAGGTTATTAAGTGAATCTGGCTTCCCCATTGACTGCTTGTCAGAAGATCACAAAAGGTGATCACATGTCCCCGGGACACTACAACTGTCATAAATGCTTATTACATAATTTCTTTCCAACATAGCATTGGATTGGAAACTATAAAAGGAAGGACAATTGGTAAGACAAAACTCAACTTCTCAAGGGCCTGAAGCAGGCTAATTGATGTTTCCATAGTTCTTTTTTAAAAAATAAATAAATAAATAAATTTCAAACTGATTGGGAATAATGAAATAAAACACCAGATGGATTCCAAGGCAGTGTGTGTTTGAATACTAGCAGAGATTATTGTAAGGCAGGAATAGTGAAAGACCACAGTGCTTGGAAGGCAGTAGTTGCAGTGGATAGCTTAATGGTACATATTGGTTGAGGCACGTTGTTGGATTGATTCCTGGATTTAAAGGGGCTTTTTCTTAGCTTTTTCAAATTGTATTAAGTCTGCTCTAGATTTCACACCAATGTTCATGTCTGCTTCCTACCTTAAAATGGCGAAAACTATGCCCAGTTGTTTTCAATAGAGGCAGAGGGTTCTAGATATTGCAAAAGCTGGATTGGCAAGCTCCAAGAGACCCTGAGGAATGAAGTTGTCCATCCCTGTTGTAGGCCGCATTAAACATGATCTACTGGCAAGTACGGTTAACATCTGAGTCTTGTCTGTGAACACAGATTTGCACTTGGCCAGCATTCCTTTGAAATTGGAATAGTATGATAGAGAACCTTGAATGTACTCTGTTAGTGCAAGAGATTGTTTTGTGAGTGCAGGGTTTGTTCATTTGTGAATGCAGTGGTGTAATATCTGTTGCAGGTGATTGATAGGGAAAACTAGGGATATAGAAACAGCATTTTGGCCCATGGACAAATACAACAACGGAGTCTCTTTAAGTTTAGAAAACGTCATCCTTGCCCTCAGTTGCTAGACTACATTCTTGCTGCTGTATTCTTCTGCATGTGTGCATTATGTTTGTGACAGATGCTGTTCATACTGTGCAACTATAGGCCCAGGTGTTGGTTTTTCTTTTGAAAAGTAGTTATACAAGCTGCTCCACCTTCCCTTCCCTGTGATATTTCTTGTTTACACTGGGATGTGCAGAAGCTTGCCTACAGGCATATCTAAATTAATAGTACTAGGGGGAAAAATCTCCCCAGGCACGTTGTATATAATTTTCTTCTACAAAAGCAGCTTTAAATATGATTTCTGTTCGCAATTGTTACTATGAACAAACTGATTGTTTCAGGTGCCTTATTCAGAATACAATCAGTCCATGATTTAAAAGAGAGCCAAGTTACGTTTTCAACTTGTCTTTTGCCTGAAATTAAAAAAAAATATCTGAAAAGATTTTGTTTCTTGAGGAATGTAATTATTATTTTTTGGCAATTACATTAGTCGTCCTTACTGCACAGATGTCATTTTCTTCTCAGCTTTTCTGATAAAGATGGCATTATTGAGGTTTTCTTAGTGTTGTAAATTGTTTGCATGAAACTGCCTGGGGTACCAATGACAAATGACAACTTAGGGTATTTTACCATTTACCATTAGAACAAAAGCTGTAGGCCTTTACTTGACCGAGGCCAAGAAAAACTAAGCATACGCAAAAAACATTTCCCATAGAAAGGGCTAAAAGAAACACAGAATATTCACCCAGATACATTAAACGTGACAGTTTACAAAACCTATTATTTCAGAAGGGTTTGTGTAGGTCTTTAAGCAAGTATGATTTGATAACAAAAATCACATGGTTCTACATAACTGCTGTCTGTGCCTCCAAATAATGTTGGAAACAAGCAGAATTTCATCCGGGTTGGATCTAGGCTTCTAAGAAGCATATTTTTTATGCCTTTAATGTGCATTGGGGCTAGGAAAATGTTCCCCTCAGTTGTTGGTGAATTCTAATTCTAAGGTCCTTCACCAATGGTCATCTTTGTTAAGGGCACGGAAGTTGTAATAAGGTTGCATCTGGAGGGTTGCCGATTCATCAGCCCAAGTTAACATTTCTTTTATAATTTGAAAATTCTATAATTTGTTGTGGGACTCATGTACCGTATTTTTATTTTTCAATTAAAAAATGAAAATAGCTGAGGTAGTCGCTGTTTCTGATATCCATTCTCTCCCTTTCTCTTTCTTCATTTATATGTAGCACAAATTACCTGACAAATTCTTGAAGCTAGGTATCAAAACTTTGCAAAGCTTACATGACCTGAAAAGTCTTGTTGGCTCTTGATTATCAAGGCTACCTGATAATCATATGATGGCCCTGCCATTGTTACTAAAAATAATAAATCAAATTTTGCATAAGGCCAAATAAAATCTATAAAGTAAAAGTGCATGTGTAACCTTTAAATTTCTTCCACACCACAAGGACACAAGTAGAAGATTACAAAAATTTTGAGGTACCTTCCCTGCAGCAGTACAGAAGAAAGAGTATTTCCATCTTCCTTTGATAGTTGGAAAAAGCCTATAACTTTTGCATCAAATATAATCGGGTTCCTTGAGAAAATATATAGCTGGTCCAGACTGAACTGCAACTCTAGATTCAGGAATCATTGTGTGATTTTTGACCTGGTCTCTGTTTAATGCACAGTTGGGAATAGTCACAAGATGTTAATTTCTAGATCAATATCTTTTTCCAGCTGGATTAAAAATTACTATTGCAAGTGAGATGGGGCAACCTAGATACAGTCAAGTTTATTCTGCTATCTAAACTCTGTTTTCTACCCTGGATCCTAAGGCTGGCGTTAGCAACGCACATGGCAGTGGCAAATACAGTTCTAGAAAACCTAGAAGTCAGTCATTTTATTTTCGTCATTGGCTGGTAAAATGAAACAAAAGGCTGACAATTGATTAGAGTAAAATAAGCTTTAAATCATATCACAGTACAAGTAAAATTGTGAGTTAAACATTTAAGAGTTTGGGACTGTAAAATGTACATATAATTTATGTATGACAACATGACAAAACAATAAAATTACTAATTTGAAATATATAGATTATAATTATAATACTAAAAAGCTATGGAAAAGTTGTAATTAATATTATTTCTTGAAAAATGTAGTGATTAATATATGAGGAAGGATAATGCATAAAAAGTGATTATGATTTCCAAACTAAGAGTCCAATTATAGTGACTATATTGTGAAAACAATTCTGGCAGCTAATTAAATTAAGACAGAAATAAGATTCAGTTGAGAGTAAGGACACAAAACATTGATAAACAGTAGAGACTAAATAGCTGCATTTGAAATGTTTCCAAACAGAAAATACCTAGGAGATACTTGAAAAGAAATTATGGCAAATTGTACAAACTACAGAACAGTGCTTAACTGTAATTATTGTAGTTATGTAGTAGAATCAGATTGGTCTGATAGTAGCAACTTGAGATGGAAGGAATCAGAGCAGCCAGAATATTTGGTGGTGAGTGAAAATAGCAATTCCTAGCGTCTATGGAGATTCTCAGTCATTCAGGTCATGGTTGTCCCAAAGATGCTTTTTTCAAAAGGCAACTGGACTTCCTTTTTTTTTCCTTGAAGATGTTTCGCTTCTCATCTAAGAAGCTTCTTGGATCAGAAGCAAAGCATCTTCAAATAAAAAGAAAGAAAGTCCAGTTGCCTCTTGAAAAAGCACCTCTGGGACAGTAATTCCTTTGGGACAGTAATTCATGGCGAGTGTCATTATAGAAGAAGCAATACAATATAACATATTCCAGCATTTTAATTGCTTCTCCACTGCAAGGGTACAACCTCCATTCAAAAGGGATTTTTCGGGATTTTACTTTTTTCCTAGGACCTAATGCGAGAGCATTGAATCCAGCCAAGGACAAATTCTTTCTGAATTTGGGGTCATTATGTAACTGTGATATGTGACTGGGTAAAGTAAATGTGCAGAGTGTCTCGGAAAGATGTTTCTGGCAAATCTGATTACTGCTGTAAGTGTTGTTTAAAATCAGCTAGCACGCATTCATGGCCCAACAGGTGATGGCTGCCTCTGAGAAACTATTAGGTTTTAAATTTTCATGTATTTCCCTACACCAGAGACACTGGAAGTTGTCAATCATAATTAAAAGGGCCAAATCAGCTGATTTTTAAGAACAGATTGGACAACCATTTGTCTGAAATGGTAGAGGGCTTCCCACTTGAACAGGGGGTTGGACTAGAAGATCTCCAAGGTCCCTTCCAACTGTTATACTGTGGGGGGGGGAAGAAGCTTAGGCCAAGAGGAAAGGATGTATATCCAAGTGGAAGTTTCTATTTTGAGTAGGCCAGTTTCATGGAAATGTACGACATTTGGAATGCAGTAGGATGCTTGGGAGATAGATCTCAAGCCTTTAGACTAAACTCTTTCAAGGGGAAGAAATGATCTGTAAGGTCTCCCAGCTGGTCTCCAAAAGGAAGTTTCTTGTTGAGAAGACTTTAAGCGCTATGGGTGTGTTCTGAGCTCCTTTGGAGACGTAGATAGAAAGATTGTAGGGCTACAGTTGTTTTCTGTACCTTTAAGCCAATGTAGTTTGGCATGGGATCTGCATTTGCTCTTGGCATGGAAAACAGTCTCTAGGTCAGGGGTCGGCAACTTTGGCTCTTTTATGACTCGTGGACTTCAACTCCCAGAATTCTTGAGCCAGCCATGCTGAGGGGAAAGAGAGAGGTTTCCAAGCTGAGCCATGCTGGCTCAGGAATTCTGGGAGTTGAAGTCCACGAGTCATAAAAGAGCCAAGGTTGCCTACCCCTGACTGAGGTATTTGAAGGTCTTCACTTGTTCGATTGGTTGTTTGGCAACTAGGCATGTGTCTTAGGGCTAGATTGTTCAATTTCAAGTGAAGTTACTACTAAGAAAAGAGAATATTTGTAGCTCAGGGTTGAAATCAGGAGTCCCTGGTGCTCTCTGAGCTTGGTTATTTTTTTGAAGATGTTTCATAACCAAACTAGGTAACATCATCAGTTACTACTCTGTATGAGCCAGTGTTACCCCAATAAAAATTGTACCAGAGCCTTTGTCTCAAAAAGTTTAAAATACAACCATCATCATCATCAGGTCCTGTGCAGAGCACACTGAGCAGCAAGCGTTTTCCAGCAGTTTTAATCATTTGCAGCATCTTCGGCATCGCCCCAAGGGACATTAATCATCTTAAGATCTTCCTTAAGTGTTTGGCCCCAGGTTTTCTGAGGCCGGCCTCGTTTTTTCTTTCCTCCAAGAGGTATCCAAGATAGTGCAGGTTTTGGATGTCGGTTTTTAGGCATATGTAAGATATGACCAACAAGCTGCATTCACTGTTCATTCACAGTTCTCGATAGGTGTTCTAAATCTGATATTTATAGTACTTTTAATTAGTGATGTGGTCACAATATGAGATGCAGTCACAAAGTGTTTACTTAGATACAACCACAAAATGTTTATTTGAATGTGTTTAAGAAGTTCAGTTGTTCACAGTGCACCAGTGGGGTATTGTCTTTTAACTGTCTTGAGTTTTTTAATAACAGATTATCAGTTGTTCATCTCAACATGGTGACAAGGGTTTTCCTTCTGTTCAATTTTTCCTAGCCGCACGCTTAATTTAAAAAATGTAAAAGAATTTAAAAGTAGAAACTCTTACCCAAGGTTCCAATATCTCAGGGATTGCCACAAAGAAGAGGGAGTCAAGCTATTCTCCAAAACACCTGAGGGCAGGACAAGAAGCAATGGATGGAAACTAATCAAGGAGAGAAGCAACCTAGAACTAAGAAATTTTCTGACAGTTAGAACAATTAATCAGTGGAACAACCTGCCTCCAGAAGTTGTGAATTCTCCAACACTGCAAGTTTTTCAGAGAAGATTGGATAATGGTTTGTCTGAAATGGTATAGGGTTTCCTCCCTGAGCAGCAGGAGGTTGGACTAGAAGACTTCCAAGGTCCCTTCCAACTTATTCTATTCTGTTCTGTTCTATTCCATTCCAATCCATTCTGTGGTATTTGTGTTTTTGTTTGCTTGGGAAATCATTTCTGTGCATGCTTTGTAATAGTTGTAATAGTTCCACTGTCACCCCCATCCTCCAAGATATATAGTCCACAGATCGGGAACCAGAGAGCCAGTGTGGTCTAATGGTTAAGGCACTAGAGTCAAAACCAGGAGACTGTGAGTTATAGTTCCATTTTAATCAAGAAAGTCTGCTGGGTGATCTTGGGCCAGTCATTTTCTCAGTCCAGCCCACCTCACATGGCTTTTGCTGTGGAGGAAGGAGGAGGAGGAGGAAGGAGTTTGTTTGTCACCTTGAATTACTTATAAAATAAGGGTGGGATTACATACATACATACATACATACATACATACCACTGCTGTCCTAGTTCCTGTATCTTGCTGTGTGATTTTTTTTCCCCACTTATGGGTTCACAAGAATGACTGCTCCTTGCTTAAGGAAGGCTTTTGAGATAGAAAGCTTGAGTGCCATAAACTTTTTCTTGCTTTACCAAGGTTTTAAAAATCTTATTCTATTGTTACTTTTTTAGTGTTCCAGAAGAAAGTCCTGGAAAAAGTCTTCCCTGCTCCTGTACTTCCCGATGTCGTTTCTTCAAGCGTAGAGAGCACTGCTCTTCCGAAAGGTGCACTTGCAACTCAGGACGACCCAAGAAAGGTGACAGCTTTGGAAAAAGATTCTAGGGTGCAAGGTAATGTTTGCTTGTGTGTCTTTGCAGGTGGGAGTGGGTGTGCATACACATGTTTGTGCTCATGATCATTAAACCTAACCAGTTCCATTTTGCTTTGCTATGATATCAAGATCCAGTCAGTGTCAGCAAGGTTGACTTGATGCAACAGGATCTGTGAAAGGTACAGGTCACTCCAAACGGTTTTGACTCTGGGGATGCTCAGAGTTCGATCCTGTGACTCCGGAGGAAGTGGACAGGATCATGGGGAGGCTGAGCTCCACCACATGTTTATTGGACCCGTGCCCTTCCTGGCTGGTTTATGCAGCCCGGGAGGGGACGCGAAGCTGGTTCCAGGCGGTTATAGCTGCTTCTTTGAGTGAGGGCAGTTTTCCCGCCGCCTTGAAGGAGGCGGTGGTGAGACCTCTCCTCAAGAAGCCTACCTTGGATCCGGCTGTTTTGAATAACTTTCGTCCGGTCTCCAACCTTCGCTTCCTTGCGAAGGTTGTTGAGAGTGTGGTGGCGCATCAGCTCCCTCTGGTCCTGGATGAAGCGGATTATCTAGACCCGTACCAATCGGGCTTCAGGCCTGGGTACAGCACGGAGACGGCATTGGTCGCGCTGGTGAATGATCTCTGGAGGGCTCGGGACAGAGGATACTCCTCTGTTCTAGTCCTATTAGACCTCTCAGCGGCTTTCGATACCATCGACCATGGTATCTTGCTGCGGCGTCTCAGGGGATTGGGAGTGGGAGGCACGGTTCTTCAGTGGTTCTCCTCCTATCTCCTGGGACGTTCGCAGTCGGTGTTGACGGGGGGGCAGAGGTCGACCGCGAGGCCTCTCGTTTGTGGAGTCCCTCAGGGGTCGGTCCTCTCGCCCCTTCTGTTCAACATCTACATGAAACCGCTGGGTGAGATCATTCGTGGTTTTGGAGTTGGGTATCATCAGTATGCTGATGATACCCAACTTTTCATTTCGACCCCAAACCACCCCAGTGATGCCCTCGACGTGATGTCCCGGTGCCTGGAGGCGGTCCGGGTCTGGATGGGGAGGAACAGGCTTCGTCTCAACCCCGACAAGACGGAGTGGCTGTGCGTACCGGCATCCCGGGATATTCAGGATATCCCACCCCTCATTATGGGGGGTGAGTCATTACCTCCTGTAGATAGGGCTCGCAACTTGGGAGTCCTCCTAGATTCACAGCTCTCTTTAGAAGACCATATTGTAGCTGTAACTAGGGGGGCGTTCGCCCAGGTTCGCCTGGTGCGCCAGTTGCGGCCCTATCTAGACCGGGATGCCTTGCGCACGGTCACTCATGCGCTCGTGACCTCTCGTCTTGATTACTGCAACGCTCTCTACATGGGGCTACCCTTGAAGACCACTCGGAGGCTCCAGCTGGCACAGAATGCAGCCGCGAGAGTTGTGTCGGGGGTCTCCCGATACTCCCGTGTTACACCTTTGCTCCGCGAGCTGCATTGGTTGCCAGTTGTCTTCCGGGTGAGGTTCAAGGTGTTGGTAATGACCTACAAAGCCCTCCATGGCATGGGTCCAGAATACCTTGGGGAGCACCTGCAGCCGGCGTCAACTTCCCTCCGCCCAGTACGCTCCCACAGAGAGGGCCTCCTCAGGGTGCCGCCGGTCAAAGAATGCCGACTGGTGGCCCCCAGGGGGAGAGCGTTCTCTGTGGGTGCACCGGACTTATGGAACCATCTTCCGGTAGAGCTCCGGATGGCGCCCGACCTCCGCTCCTTCCGGCGCGACCTTAAAACCCATCTCTTTAAGGAAGCGGGCCTGGCCTGATGGGATGGGGTGGGTTTGTTATTATGACTTTAATTTTAAATTTGTACTATGGGCATTGTTTAATCATGTTTTAATAATTTTAACTTTTGTATCTGTCTTTTACGTATTGCCCTGTTAACCGCCCTGAGTCTCTTAGAGAAGGGCGGTATATAAATTAAATAAATAAATAAATAAATAAATAAATGCTGGCAGGTCCTCTGCTGGGCTGCTGGCTGCCAGCTTCAGATGTTCTGCCAGCCAAACCATTGTACATCTGCCCACTCTCCCACAACTTTGGCATTGTTTTACACACACGTCCAGTAGTCTAGATCTCAGGACACATATCAAGCACTAAAACTAAGGGGAAGGGACAGGAAGACATAGCAGGATTTGCTGATAGGAGAGAACTAGAATCTTGGCAATAAATAACCAAGGATAGGGTGGGGCACGTCTGTAGCCTTAGCTTGCCTCTAGCAACTGGGCCAACATTTTCCTCTAAACGTACTGCAGATTGAACTGCAGACTGACCATTTGGCACAGTTTGTGCCGGCAGATACTGGAAAGCCACTTTAAAAGTGGAGCAGATAGAGGCACCATCTTGCTGGGCCAGAGTCAGACTAAGGAGAACATCGTGCATTCATATCAGCAAGTAGTTATTGGCCATCTATGCCACAGCAAGCAGGGTGTCTGAATAAACCCTGTATATTTATAATCCAAAATGGATTTTGGATGAATTCAAAATGGTATATTTGGGATTTAATTGCTTCTTTGCTGCATAGCTACACACAAGATCATTTATACTAAAGCTCTTGGCTTCAGGTGCATCAGTGTGAGGACTGCGGTTGATTATTTTTGCCTTTTAGGTTGGATTTGAATATTGAATTACTGTATTACAAGTCATAGTTTTAAAACATTAGCAATACTTCACTGAGGGAACAACAGCTATCTAGCATTTTTTTCAACATAAAATATTAGCACGGCAAAAAAAACTTCAGAAGCTAAAAACATATCATAAATATTCAGCCAGCAGGTGTAAAACAAAAGTCACCTCTGATAATTTGCCGCTAAAACAGCAACGCACAGCAACCTGTGAATTATAAACTCTTATCTTTGAAATACTGACAGGTGGACACTTGGGAATTACACTTTAGTATTCAGCTGAAAAGAAGAGTGGATGCAGATTGGTTGAACTTATTTTACATTCAAAACAACCATGCAGTGAATTAGATTCTTCCTAGAAAATACTCCCTTAAAAATTCCTTCACTTATGAAAATCATGCATGCTGTTGCCCTGAAGTATCATTTGCCCTTTTCAAATTGGACACAGTGCTTGATATTATAATTTGAGAGGCATAATGCAATCAAGCATTCTAATCAGATTCACTCAAATTTATATGAATGGTTTCCACATTGGCATCCCATGTAAGTAGTCCTTGTTCAGTCCTCCCTTCCATCCAGGACACAGCATAGAAGCGTTGCTTGAGCAGGGTCCGCAAGATTGTCTGGGACACTACACATCCTCTTCACAACTTGTTTTCCTTGTTACCTTCTGGGAGGAGGCTCCGGGGTATCCGGAGCAGAACATCCAGATTCAGTCACAGTTTTGTTCCATGCAGTATTAACCTTGTGAACTCTAAAGCTTCCTCCTTCCGTTATGTATTCAAGATGGACACTGATTAATATTTATATGTAAGGGTTTAGGTCTATACGTATGTTGTACATAGTATGTTTAAATGTGTGTTATGTATGTGTACACTTTGAGAGCAAGCAACTAAATTTTATTTTTAATGTGTGCCGTTGTTCCCACAGGAAAAAAAATGACAATAAAGGTTATCTAATCTAATCTAGTGACTGTTTGCAGTTATCATTCCAGTTACTGTTCACAATTACAATGATGAAAAAGTAATTTTATGAGAAATATTTATAACCTTCACAGGTCTGTAAAGCAAAGGAAAGCTGAAGTATGAATATAAGCACAGTCACAGTTTCACATAGCAACCTCTTTGAAGTTACCTGTATACTCTAGGAAGCATTTTCAAAAGAGATAAAATTGCACGATTCTTGACATGAGCCCAAAGAATATACAACTGGGAATGTTATTTTATGCTACATGACCCTCCTAAGTAATAAAAATGCTTAAAAAAAGTATTCGCAGCTCAGATTATCCTAATAAAATGGACTATTTTGCATCTATGTATATATGGTTTGATATTAGGGGCGCATGTCTCTTTGGACTTAAAGTTCACTGCAATCCCACAAAAGTTGCATTTAGTTTAAAGAATTGCAGACAGGTGATTCTCTGTGTGTTCCTAAATATCTTTTTGCCTTAGAACGCGAAGCGTTTCATTGCCCTGTTTGATTTATCAGTATAATACAGCTTTCTTCAAATCCAGGATGTGTCCTGCCTTTGGAATCTGAGGATTTCTAGTTCCAAACAGGGAATTAATTAATTCCAACACTGTAAAGTTTTAAGAGACTGGACAACCATTTGTCTGAAATGGTATAGGGTTTCCTGCCTGAGCAGGGGTTTGGACTAGAAGACATCCAAGGTCCCTTCCAACTCTTCTTCTTCTTCTTCTTCTTCTTCTTCTTCTTCTTCTTCTTCTTCTTCTTCTTCTTCTTCTTCTTCTTATTCTTCTTCTTATTATTATTATTATTATTATTATTATTATTATTATTATTATTATTATTATTATTATTATTATTATTATATCAAAATTAGTTAAGTAAAATTAAGTCCATTGATTTAGAGGCTGCTGTATATTTAATTCATTGCTTATCATTTTATCCCCTGTCTTGATCAAGTATTTTAATTCTTTTTAACCATAAAACATTGAGTTTTGCTTATTCTTGATGACTTCATGGACATATCTATGAAGTATTTTTGACAGTATCAAAGTGTGGGATCTTCTTCAGGTTATATAAATAATATAGGTTATATAAACTGAAGTATTTCCTTGACTCCTAAAGCTGCAAGGCCTATAGCAAATAGTTTATTGACAACGACCTAGCAAGATTTATTTAAGTAGATTGGAGAGCAAAGGAATGAATAGCCTGTAGCCCTACAATTATATAATCATTACATCAGAAACGGTTTTGAAAACATTGTTAGGAGCCAGAAATCGTGCATATTCAACATCGAAAAGGAGCTTGCTTACTATAAAATCTGAAATCTGCTGTATATGAATAGCTAGAAGAATCATAATATATTACTAGATAATTCAGAATTATTGAAAAAGAGTAATATCTTCTTTTTACATTCCTTATATTGATAATATTTCTGTAGAGTGGCAAATATATTGCTAGAATCAAAATCTGGGGTTGTAATAAACTCTTGTTTGTTTTTAATGTGGAATTTTAAATGTAATGTGAGTCCTTTGATGCACTTGTGTTGATTTATAAGAACAGATGTGTTTCTTTGCCAGTTTAGCAAGGCTAGCAGCTTAAAGCATACTTTGCACACACAGCCTTAACAAAATGTTGCTTGTCTTGTATAAAAAATGTCTGTGATTTTGAGGACTGAGGACTAGAGAGAGACTGGCAAGCAAAGCAAATATTGTCTATACATATTCATGATAGACTCTTTGGCAGTGCAATATTGGAATAAACAACTTCTGCAGACTGATTAAACAATTCATTTTAGCAGTTAATTACTGTAGCAAGAAGGAGCGACAGACTGTAATTATTACTTTGCACAGTAGAATATGACATTTTAAAATGGTTTTCCATCAAGAATTTGTCTTCTGTTGGGTGCTTATGTTAACATGACATAACTATCAGTATGGCTGCTGATTATTCATAATCTTCTGAAGCCATAATTTTATGGTTTGGATCAATGAACTGCTGCTTTTAACTCTCAATTTCTGTTGCATAGATCTTCTCAAGCACTGTCAGATAATTATCTAGGCAAAATTCCTTGAATCAATAAGGGATGGTGGAGTAGAATTACTTGATTCTCATTTATATATACGTTTAGTAATTTCTAAACTATACACCATGCGAAATTAGTAGAGACATTTATCCCTAGAAGCAAGCCTTGGTCCAGTAGAATTTATTCTGATGTAAATGTGTAGAGTTTATAGCCCAAACCTTTTGTTTTATCAAACTCTGCATTTCTGGTGTCACATTAGTTCTCCTCTTTGTAAATAACATTTTGGTTATTTTATTTTTTATTTAGTATAGCGCTAACCAGGACAAATCTATAGCATCATCATATGAAGACAAAAATCTAGTTTCTGGCAACAAATGGCAAATGGGAAGATGTGTGAGGGGTCCTTGATGAGCTCCAAGTTTGTTGTTTTCTTGCAGATGTTTCATTACCAAACTAGGAAACATCATCATGCTAGTAGGGAGTGGGGTTTGCTCTCAGTTTATGTCTAGTGGCTTGCCCTGTCAGTGTTGGTAAGAACGTGCTTGGAGATTCTTTGGTTGGACTGTTTACTGATAGTTTCCTTGGCAACTCCTTGATTGGGGGATGGTTTACTTCTTGATTGTTGGTCTGATGTTAATCTTGACGTTTTATCAATGCTCATCTGGGTTTTGACTCTCTGGTGGGGAGGAGTTTTGGTCATTTTGTTATCTTTTTGGCTTGTTGGTTGCCTCTTTTATACAGTATACAGATATTTATATCTATGTGTCTATTGATGGCCAATTTCTGTCTCATAAAGGAAGCTGTGTCTCATAGTTCACAGATACCACAGGTTGATATTATACATCAAGAATATGAGTGCCACATCGTCCTGTTAATGGATCTGGTCAGTGACCCCATACCTTTGGACTTCTGTTATATGAGAAACCATAACAAGCAGTGATGACTCCCCCCATATATATATATATATATATATATATATATATATATATATATATATATATATATATATATATATATATATATATATATATATATATATATATATATATATATATATATATATATATATATATATATATATATATATATATATATATATATATATATATATATATATATATATATATATAATGAAAAAGTATAAAATATTAAAAGACCAGTATCTATATAGCCAATCAAAAGTGGATAAAAATCATAGCCCTGATACAAATTAGCAACAAGTAGTATATTAGCAACAGGTAGTATATTGCAAGAACAGATAGCACACTTGTTTTTAGCCAAAAGGTCTAGAAGCTTGGTTCTGGTGCTTAGTCAACTGCTCTCCTATGAGTAGATGCATGTCTCCTGTCTGTCAAATATCTGCAGATATTTGGGAGAATTAATTTTAAATAACTTTCCACTCAGAACTATTAAATAACCCCCTGGTAGTCCCCATTGTAATATATTTCCCAAATAGCCACCTCTGTTTCTAGTTAACACGAAGTATCATATTACACCATTGAGACCTGGAAAACCTCTTAGAGATTATTTCATCCCCAAGAATTACTATAGGAGAATAACAGTTGTTGGGGTCCAGTGCTCGTTGATTTATTTACTTATATTCGCAGCACACCGTGCTTTCTCTCTGAATGGAAAGAGGCCCATTCTGCAAGGAAAAAGGAAATAGACTTGACTTTGCTAATTACAGACATATTAGTTTGCTTAATTAGCAAGCTATATGCAAAATACATTTATTTTAAAATATTGGGTTGGATCCAAAGTGAAATTGTCCTTGCTGAGGAGCAAGCAAGCAGGATTTAGAAGAGACCACTCATCCTTGGGTCATGGTTTTGTCCTGCAGCATTTAGTTGAAAAATATACTTTACTACATAAAGGAACGCTTTTGGTAGCCATTTTGGATTTAAAATCAGCTCTTGATCTGATTCCAAAGGAGAGGCTATCAGGAAAATTTTAGGGATCCTCAGCAGATAAAATGTTGCTGCTTCTTATCCATATTTTTTATTGTAACATCTTATTAAGAGTCAGGTGTTTCTCCCGAGAGTATCTTTCTGGAGGTGTTATCATGGAAAGAGCAGTAAAATAAGGGTGGCTTCTAGCTCCTTACGTATGTCACTCTGACTGTATGCAGGTAACATAGTAATTTTGTCTGTCCCCCAGATGGGAATGAGAAGGCATTGACTAAAAGAGTTATTACAGTTGTAAGCCAAGGACTATCCGTATTATCTGGATTACACAGAAACCTGGGAGCAAAAGATTTGCTTGTCTGGAGAAAGAATTCTTTATTTATTTGTATCCTGCCTTTATTATTTGACAAATAACTCAAGGAGGTGAACATATCCTACACATCTTCCTCCTCCTCTTCCTTTCCCCACAACAACAACCTGTGAGGTGGGTTGGCCCAAGCTTAGGCTTTCCTGGCTTTCATAGCTAAAGATGGATTTGAACTTACTGTCTTCCACTTTTGAGCCCAGTGCCTTAACCACTACACCACACTGGCTAAACAGTATCACTGGCATGGTGATATCATGAGGAATATGACGTTTATATTCAGGAGCGCCTCAGCGGAGGAGGAGGAGAAAAGCATCACACTTAGATCTGCATCAGATGGGAGAGAGACATCTCTTAGTGGCTTCTCTCTAATGTGGCACAGTGGGGTGAGAAAAGCTTGGTGCTTCCCATCGCATGAGAAGCTGCTGTTTTTCCATACTGTGGTAGGACAAGTGGGCTGGGACAGGACAAGTGGGCTGTGCTGGGAACCATGGATTAGGAGCTCATGCTGCAGAGCTGACTTGGAGGAATTGTGTTGGGTCTGAGTGTATGAATTTAATTTAATTTAATTAATTTGTATACCGCCCTTCTCCCGAAGGACTCAGGTCGGTGAACAGGGCAATACATAATAAAAAACAGGATACAAAAATTAAAAAGTGATTAAACAACTATGCCCGTAGTAATTGATACATATTAAGAGTTAAAACTAATTATAAAAAAAAACCCAACCCCATCCCGTCAGACCAGGCCAGCTTGTTCAAAAAAGAAGGTTTTGAGATCGCGCCGGAAGGAGCGAAGGTCGGGGGCCATCCGGAGCTCAACCGGTAAGCGGTTCCACAGGTCTGGCGCGCCCACAGAGAATGCTCTCCCCCTGGGGGCCACCAATCGGCATTCTTTGATCGGAGGCACCCTGAGGAGGCCCTCTCTGTGGGAGCGCACTGGACGGAGGGAAGTTGACGCCGGCCGCAGGTGTTGCCGTAGGTAATCCGGACCCATGCCATGAAGGGCTTTGTAAGTCATCACTAACACCTTGAACCTCACCCGGAGAGCAACCGGTAGCCAATGCAGCTTGCGAAGCAAAGGTGTAACATGGGAGTATTGGGAAACCCCCAAGACAACTCGCGCGGCTGCATTCTGCACCAGTTGAAGTCTCCGGGTGGACCTCAAGGGCAGCCCCATGTAGAGAGCATTACAGTAGTCTAGACAAGAAGTCACGAGCACATGAGTGACTGTACACAAGGCATCCCGGTCTAGATAGGGCCGCAACTGGCGCACCAGGCGAACCTGGGCAAAGGCCCCCCTAGTCACAGCTCCAATATGCTCTTCCAAAGAGAGCTGTGAATCTAGAAGGACCCCCAAGTTGCGAGCCCTATCTACGGGGGGTAATAGCTCACCCCCCATGGCCAGAGATGGAATAATCGGAATTTCCCGGGATGCCGGCACGAACAGCCACACAGTCTTGTCAGGGTTGAGTCGAAGCCTGTTCCTCCCCATCCAGACCTGGACCGCCTCCAGGCAGCGGGACATCACGTCGAGGGCATCACTGGGGTGGTTTGGGGTCGAAATAAAAAGCTGGGTATCATCAGTATATTGATGATACCCAACTCCAAAGCCACGAATGATCTCACCCAGCGGCTTCATGTAGATGTTGAACAAGAGAGGCGAGAGAACCGATCCCTGAGGAACTCCACAAATGAGAGGTCTCAAGGTCGATCTCTGCCCTCCTGCCAACACCGACTGCGAACGCCCCAGAAGGTAGGAGGAGAACCACTGGAGAACTGTGCCTCCCACTCCTAACCCCCTGACACGTCGCAGCAGGATACCATGGTCGATGGTATCAAAAGCCGCTGAGAGGTCTAAAAGGAAGCAGCTTGTGTTGTGGTTGAGTCCAAGTCTGAGGGCTGACATCCCAGAGCTCCACTGTATGAGATTGCTCTAATGCCAACGAGAGCTTTTTCATGCTGGTGCTGCAAAATTAGTAAGGTCTGAGACCCTGCTTACTCACTGCACAGTACACTCTAAAGTGTACATAGATAGCAAAAATGAACGCTGCCAGAAGGATGACTCTGCAAGCCTTCAATATTTGCCTCTGCTTTTTTGCTGAAAAGGACCTAGAAAAGAGAAGAGTTTGCTAGGAACATTTTTGCTAATTTACTATGCCCACTAAACTTTCATTAGCTGTATGCTTTCTAAATTACTTCATTTGTATTCAGTTAAGCCATGTTAGTTAGGAATCCTTGGAATTGTAGCCTAACACATCTGGAGGGCATCAGACATAGCCTGATCAAATGCTTCTTAAATACCCTCCCATCCTACTGGGCGTCAGATGGAAAGGGCTCCTTCCAGATATATTTGGAGGCCCAGGGTGGTGGGAAGTGAAGCACTGGGCTGCATGGAGGACTAAAGTGAGCTCGAGGAATAATCAGACCACCTTGTGAAAGGCAGCACAAATTTAGCATCAAGCATGCAGTGGCACCTCTCATGGGAAAGAGTGGGTTAAGGGAGAATGGCTTGAAGAGATCTTGCTAGGCAGAACTAGGAATAAAACAATTTCCCTTTTGGCTTAATATATAAGGAATAGAGAGAAAAAGCAGAAATAATTAGTCCACCTATAATATATGTTGGCTCTTCACATCTGCTTTCTGTGAGAATGAATTCCTTAATAAACATGTGTTTTTGTTCTCCATATTTCAGGATCTTTCCTTCCTGTCCTCACTCTAAATATTTCTCCTGCGGACCTTGTCTAGATGCTTCCAGCCACTTCTCCAAACTTGTTGGGATGTTTCAGACCCTTCCTTTTGGAGGTGATTTAAAGCTATATCAAGCCACTCATTCACATATGGCCTGGATTCTTCAGGAATATCCCTTCTGAACATTTTATATGGATTCCTGGAACCCTTCCGCCAGGTTATTTCTGGCTTCATTCAGGGATTCTTGTCTGAGTCTTTTCAGAGATCTTTACATCCATGCTTGCACCCCTCTTCCTGGATGCAGTAGAGCAATGCTCTCTGGAACTTGCTAAAGATGCTTGAAGCCCTCTATCCTTAAGGTTCTTTCAAAGACACCAGGTTATATCCAAATTACTCCCTCCTTAAACTTTACCATGCTCCTTTTCATGCTTTGGAGTATTGTTCTTTGGGTTGGCAGGATCTGGAAGCGAGTGACAGGAGCTCACCGCAGCTCACAACAGCAACTGGGTCTTGAACGCGAGCCTGCCGGTCGTCATCCTAGTGTCCTAACCACATGAGCCACTGTGCTCCTTCTCTTCAAGGATATTTACAGGTGTTTCAACCCATTTTTTGGCATCTTATTTAGAAGTTTCAGGACCTATCTTCTCCAGGGTTTTCAAGGATTCCTGAAGCCATTTTTTCCAGAACTGGCTGGGTTCTTCAGATGATGAGAGGTTTTCTAGAGATCTTTGAAGCCATTGTAATATATTTCCCACAGGTCCTTCAGAACATTGATTCTTATAGTCCTGTATTGAGGGTATCTCAAAACTCTACTGTAGACTTCTGTAGATCCTGAATGTCTTTAATACATGCTTTAAGCCATTCCTGAATCCTAGATGGGGTGGTTTAGTTCCTTTCTCCTTGAGTTTTTTATATTTCAAGCTATTTTTTCGCAACCTTATTTAGATGCTTCAGGATCTTCCTTGTCCGGGTTTTTCAGTGAATCTCGAAGCCATTTTTTCGGAATTCAGTAGAAGATTGAGAGGCTTTCTAAGGATCCATGAAGTCACTGTAATGCAGCAGGTGGTTGAGGCGGTGGAAAAGCCAATTCTTGAGCTAAATTTTTCATCTGCTGGAGCATCTGATACATAATAGTTGCTAAATTCCACACCTCAGTTTCCAAACTGTCTTGGTGCCTGCAGATGGTATCCATCCAATTCAGTCTGCCGTTGCTCCAGCTTGTGGAGGCAATGCCATGCTGTGGTTTTATTGTAGTCTGTGAAATTTGGGGAGGTCAGGTGCAAAGAAATCAGGAGCCAGCATAGTGTTCACAAGTACTATGAGTTTATTTCATGCTACCGATCCACAAGAATCTGTCAAGGCAAATTGGAGGTAGGTAAGAGTCAACGAATTCACGTGTGTTTGTATGTATGTGGATTTAGGTCACTTGTGGGAGCATAGCAATTCCAAACTGATGATACTTTGACCCCACCCCTGGGCTCAGCCTGGTCATCTCCAACACTTGCTCTTAGATTTGTATATGTAGGATTAAGTATAATGAGCCATAGTTCATTAATTTCTTTCTCTTACTTTTGGTTGTAGGAAGGGGATATTAGTTTCACTATTTGGCCAATTACTGAAGAATGTTATACGTAAGATTCAGGTAAAATAATAAGTTTCGTTGTCCTAAAACATCCATTGTAATTTTACCTGAATATTTATAAGATGGAATTTGTAGGTGGCCCATGAACAAGGGTTTTCACTTACCTCTACTATGACATCCTTCATGGCATTTTTCATTCTTCTCTTGAAATTGCCCTCCATCACCAAATAGTGACGATTGGCAGCTAGAAGATAAAGTAATTGGTGAGAATGTGGAATTGCATTAACACTTTTTTGGAAAATGAGAATATAGGTTTAAAAAGACCGAATCCAGAACCAGAAATGTAATATAAACCCGGTGAGCTGCAAAGCAGAATGTCAGTCTCTGTCACCTTTATTTCCACGAATGCTTCTACCGGTATGGCCTACTACAGGAGCAGAATACCCAGAGTGGGTGATGACATCACAGTGCTTTATCTATAGAAGTCAGATTCCTGCTGCCCTCCCTCCTCCCTGCCACGAAGGCAAAGGACCAGTGGTAGGAGAAGACATTCTGAGCAAATAAGGATAGACTTGGATCTCTGTTGTTGTTAAACTTAGTTTTAAATGCCTAGGAGAAAACCTGTGACCTGCTAGGTCATCATTTCAGACCTGTTTCCTAACCAGAATTCTCAGCACCTTCAACAAGGACGAAGCTGCCAATGCAATGCCTTCACTTGAAAAGCTGGGCATATTCTCAGGGATCACATATCACTCGTGTTGGAGGCACCAAGGCGCTTCCGGCTTGACAGGATTGGCCGATGGCATCATTGTTGCCCAGGGTAAACCCAGTTGGGGGCTCCTTTCATGTCCCCGGCAGGAGCTGGAGCACAGGATGGGAACTCACTCTGCCCCACAGCAGCACTGAGGCCTTGAATGCGAGCTTGCTGCTTGTCAAGCCAGCATCCTAGAGCCCCTGTGCTCCTTCACACTCAGAGATAGCCCTTGTTGAGTGATACTGTATAGCACAAATGACAGCACAGGGAATGATAGGTGTGCACGCCCATATACCCCAGAGCAACTATGTAGCTTTGAATATAAAGGGTTGTAAGCTTTAAAAGTATTTGAGTTTACTCAAACTCAAATACTTTGGCCACCTAATGAGAAGGAAGGACTCACTGGAGAAGAGCCTAATGCTGGGAAAGATTGAGGGCAATGGAAGAAGGGGACGACAGAGAATGAGGTGGCTGGATGGAGTCACTGAAGCTGTAGGCATGAGCTTAAATGGACTCCAGAAGATGGTAGAGGACAGGAAGGCCTGGAGGAATGTTGTCCATAGGGTCGTGATGGGTCAGACACGACTTCGCAGCTAACAACAACAACAAAGCTTTAAAAAAAGAGACCCTGAGAGGGCTCAGATGTCTCGGACAAAGTCTGTTGAATTAAAAGGAGGGGGGGGGAAATGGGAGGGGAAAGGTTCAGGGAAGGCCTCAAATATTCCAATGAGAATTTTGAGCATATAGAATGTCCTTAAACTGCTAAATGACTTGGGGGAGGGAGGGAGGGAGGGAGGGAGAGAGAGAGAGAGAGAGAGAGAGAGAGAGAGAGAGAGAGAGAGAGAGAGAGAGAGAATGAAAAAAAAACCAATGGAAGGGATGCTTAATTGGCTTCCTCTCCCTTTATTGAGGAACTAGGATGGAAAACAGAGGGAAGGAAGATGCGGAACAAGAGGCAGTTCAGTGATTTACTTGATCCTTCTAAGCTTTAATGGAGATGTCACGAGATGATTCATGTCATAGATAAACTGGTTATGTTCACACATGGTGGGGAAAAGGCCAACCTGCTGCCTTCGCAATACATGCTAAATTTGGTTAGGGACTTTTTGGGGGGTGGGTGAGGGGGATGACTGATACTCTGACATCATTTGATTTTGGTGCTCATTCCAGTATTGACTTTTTGCATTTGAAGCTTAGTAGCTAGGATCTGCCCTTCTTTCTGCAGCCTGCAAGGTCTTTCTTGCTAAGGTTATTTCTCAGCTTCTTTACTGTGTTCAGATCCATACTTTTACAAAGTTTAATCCCTGGGAAGCTGTCGCAGTCCAAGTTTATAAGAGCTGTCCTTGCGTTTCTGAAATGCATGAAGAATGCTGTCTTCTGGTTACAGAAATGTTTGGTTTGTGTAGATTCCAGAGTCTGGTGCTAGCTCATTAATTTCTAATTCAATTTTCTTTTCTATGGGTGTCTGGCTCTAGTGGTTCTAAGAGACCATTTTAATCAACTTGGTTAAAGGTAAAGGTAAAGGTTCCCCCGCACATGTGTGCTAGTTGTTTCCGACTCTAGGGGCCAGTGCTCATCTCCGTTTCAAAGCCGAAGAGCCAGCGCTTGTCCGAGGACGTCTCCGTGGTCATGTGGCCGGCATGACTAGACGACAAAGGCACACGGAACGCTGTTACCTTCCCACCGTAGTGGTCCCTATTTTTCTACTTGCATTTTTACGTGCTTTTGAACTGCTAGGTTGGCAGAAGCTGGGACGAGTAACAAGCGCTCACTCTGTTACGCTCACTCTGTCAACTTGGTTAACAAGAGCTAATAGCAGATTTCCAGGCTTTAGGTCTCTGTTTGGATAGCCTTTGTCCATTAGGGCTTGGAAATGCCAGGAATCATCTTAAGCAGTGTATCTGGAATATTGATTTCCAAACCAGTCTAAGCCTAATATCCAATGCCATAATCTGTGGAAAAATATTTTCTCAAATGGGCATGTGCCGTCATCCTAGCTCTCTTCCATTCTAACTCTGAAATTTCATTAGAGTCTTTTATCTTGTTGGCTGCTTTATCCTCCACAATCCTGTGAGGCCTGTATAAAACAGTCCTATAGAGGCACATATGCCCATATGGGGGGATGAACCTGAGGAGTCCCTGAGACCCATGATCCTCTGTTGCTTCCTTTGGAGTAGGGGTGTCCAATCTTGTCCGCTTTAGGACCTGTGGACTTGCAACTCCCAGAATTCACCAGACTGGCTGACGGCCATCTCTTATTCCTTTCCATTACCTTGGCAAGAAGGCACAACGTTTATTTGTTGTTTCTTCTATCTGACCAGGATTCTGATGTATTTTCCCAGGTTGCCCAATTCTGCGCCTCTATTTGTTTTATTTGGTCTACCCACAACTGAAGACTAGTGCTAATCTTTGTGATTTCCAGTAGAATTTGTATTGTTTTTAATATATCAATAATGGTTTTTTTACTGCATTCTATGCCTACATTTTATTCATATCTATATATTTTGGGAGTATGAATTTCTGTATAGTATTTTCCTGGCTTCAAGGCCATAATAAAGCTTTGCTGGTGATTATAGGACTCGGCAAAGCATTCAGAAGAAGGGCTTTGTTTGCCCTCCCACTCATTCCAGAGTATTTCTTTCAGATGCGTTGCCAGACCTAGTATGTAGCAAAATTCAATTGTGCACAGCGGATACCAAGCTTAAAAGGCACCATAGGACCTCATGATCAATAAGCTGGGAATTCAGGCACCGGGCTCTTATTTTGGTCTGGTCCAGCAAGAAATTGTTTGCTAGGTGGAGCTGGGTCTGCTGATAAATTGCTTTTGACTTGCTGCTGTTACCCTAGCAGACATATAAAAATGGAGCCCCTAATGAAAGCTGGGCTGAGTTGCCAAATGCTCTAATAGAAAACAAAGAATAATCAAGGAGCAGTCCTCATGTCAGAATTGCACTTGCTGGTTTATATGTTGCTGCAAATTAAAAATAAATAAATAGCTGTTCAGTACATACATACTATAATAGAGAATTTAATGAGCAATATGCATTTCAGCCACCTGCAATCTTTCCAAATTTTGGCAACTTTTAAGATGTGTGGACCTCAATGCCCAGAATTCCCTATCCACCACGCCGAGTAGTTGAAGTCCCACCTATCAAAGTTAGCAAAGTTGAGAAACATTGTCCTAGTATGGATGGTTCTCGACTTAGGTCCATAATTGAGACCACAATTTTGGCCATAAGTCATGATAGTTGTAAAGTGAGTCACTGCATGGTTGCGCTTGATTTTGTGATTGTTTTTTGTGGCGGTCTTAAAACGAATGGCATGGTCATTAAGCGAGCCCCTGCTATGGGGCAGTTTTTGCTGGAAAAAACAAAAGTAAACACTGGTTTCAAGCGAAAACATAATAAATGATGCTACTTGACCATGGGATCCTGCAAACAGTTGCTAATACTGCCCAGGTATTATGAGGACCCATAATGCAGTCATGTGACTGCAACCATTTTTCTGGACCATATTTTTTTTCGTGAACCAATTGTAAATCGAGGACTATCTTTGTAGGTACTATAGATGAGTAACTTCAAGAGTCTGTCCTTCCTCATCATACCTCTTAGTCTTGAAACTGAGATATTGAGTGTCATCCTTTGCAGAGAATATTGCATTCTTTGAAGCAGGATACATGGAAATGCTTCCTGAATCAGAAACACTGCAGTGTCTTGGTCAGTTAGTCCTGATGCAAATGACACAACATGTGATGACCCAGGTCACATCACAGAGGCAATGCAGTCAGCTGGCAATTCAAAACAGTTCCTTTATTGCTCCCAATTTTCCCCAAATGCTCCCATGTTTGCTGGCAAGCCTCCAACAAAAGATCACATGCACATCCCTTCAGCCTGACTCTGCCTGAAACCAGGTTCAAATACAGGCTGATTAGCATAAGAAAGTACTCAAGGCCTTAGAGATAACAAGGAAGAAAACATAAACTTAACTAGTCTGTTTGAATCCTAGCTTGCCTGAGCAGTTTTCAAAAGAGAGAATCCGAAATACAGTCCGAGGTCTTTAAACAGATAAGCACCGTGGTCAGTCAGTCCAATAATCAGGGTTTCCAGGTTTCCAAACGAGATCAGCAACAATACACAACACTCCCAAGATTCAGCGTTTGTTCCCGACAAATGCCCCACCCCACAGCGTCTCCTTAAATCTCAATCCCCAGGTGTGCCTTGTGGAGTGGGACGGGAGCCTGCCTGCGTTGTTCCCTCCTCCTCTCCACTCTCCTAGCTCTAGGATCAGGTGGGGGGGTGGGCCTTGATCCTTGCCTGAACTCTGTCTGCCCTGTTCCAACCCTGAAGGGCCCTGGCCTGCCTCAGCCTGCTCTTCCCCACAGTCCTCTGAAGCCACAGATGCCTCACTAGGGTCCTGTTCTGGCTCCATTTCCTCCTCAGATTCAGGCTCAGACGGAGGCATGATACAGCAGGATGACCTGCCCCCTGCAACGGCACATTGGAAATTTTGGATATGACGTTTTCAAGAATGAAACCTATAGACTAGTCCAGGGGTAGGCAACCTCGGCTCTTTTATGACTCATGGACTTCAACTCCCAGAATTCCTGAGCCAGTTTGGCTGGCTCAGGAATTCTGGGAGTTGAAGTCCATGAGTCATAAAAGAGCCGAGGTTGCCTACCCCTGGACTAGGTTTATAAACCTCTTCAAGCATGACAGCAAGCAGGCTCAACATTTTGGAAGCTGAAGAAGGCAGAACCAAGCAGAAACTAAATTTAGTGTAATTGTCGTGTAAATATATTTCAAAATAAGAGTATTTAAGTAGCCATATTGATTCCAGTTTATGGAAGGCTTTGAGGGCTGCATGAAGCCCTCTGGCGTTTCTAATTTGGAAAACTGTGCTAAGGCTCTTGGAAGTTTGCAGGATGTCTCCTACAAACTTTTTGCATTTACATTACTGAATAAGATTTTTTTTACAGGAAACTTAAGATAGCATATCTAAAAGTTGCATTTAAAAACAAACAAACCAACCAATATTGTCTAAGAGCTTTTAACACCCTAAAACTCCTTCCCATTTCTTCTCATTAATTCCAGCACTGATTAACACCTCATTATTCATTGTGGAAGGAGAAATCAACCTCAAGACTTGACAGTTTGATATAGTTTGAGCCTGAATCTAGGGGAAATGAATTCCCTGAATAGTTTCAATTAATTTTTAGCTTGATGTCTGTCTTTTCAGATTGCATGATTAATCAGTTGCATCTAACTGCATTATTTTTCTCTTTGACCTCTAATAAATTCTGTTGGAGCTTTTTTTTAAAGCTTTTTATTAAAAAGCTGAGAAGAGCCTCTGTTTCTTATGGTATGTCCTAATTTCTTCTCATGTGTGCAAGAAAATGGGCTGAAATAATAAGAGTTCACTTAGAAATGTTAGAAATGGGATCTATGTCCAGGAATATCCATATTTTGCTTTAAAAAGTCAGTGGACAGTAGTCCTGTGTTATAATAATACATACGAGGATAGTTCACTAGTCTGTGTTAAACTTCTCATACTGAAAATCAAGGTAATACCATTATTGCATTGGCAAGTGTAGTTAAGTGCTATTAAGGTTTTTCCAAAAGTTTTTCAGCAACACCATATAGTTGCTTATGACCAATATTTATTCTGTTTTCTGTTCTACTCTATGAGAATTATTCTGCTTTTTAATGAATTTATTCTAAAGTTCATAGCGGGGTAGCAGTTTACAATTTGACAGGTTGGAATTGACTCATTCTTAAATCCTGACAGTTGCATGGACAACTCTTAGCAGATCCCTACACATTTTCAAAAATCATTTGCCGTTGTCTAGGGCTAATAGAGAAAGAATGGTTTAAGACTGCCAAGCTGGCTTTTGTGCTTAAGGCAGGACTACAACTCAGGTTGCCCTGCTCCCTTCTGGAGTGTTGGCTGTTCCTGCCAGCTTAGTGTCATCTGCAAATTTGATGAGTTCCCATCTATCCCCTCATCCGAATCATTGATGAAGATGTTGAAGAGCACTGGGCCCAGAACAGAGCCCTGGTTCTGAGATCACATCTGCCAGTTCCTTCAGAACCTTGGGGTGTAATCCATCTGGTCCTGGTGATTTGAACTTGTCTAGGATGGACAAGTGCTCACTTACCATTTTCTTGCCTATTTTAACTTGAGTTTCTAATCTGTTTTTACGGTACTGTTTTTGATAGGTTGGACTGTTTTTTCTGTTTGTGTAAAGATGGATGCAAAAAACAAGTTAGGTAGTTCTGCTTTCTCCCTGTTGCTTGTCACCTTCTTGCCACTTTCTCCCACTAATGGACCAACTATTTCCTTAATTTTTTTCTTGTTTTTTACATGTTGAAAGAAGCTTTTTTTGTTATTTTTGACTTTAGTCGCAAGTCTTAGTCCATTTTGAGCCTTAGCTTTCCTCACTTCATCTTTGCAAGCTCAGGCTATTTGCTGATATTCTGCCTTAGTTATGTGCCCCTGTTTCCACTTTTTATACTTGTCCTTTTTGTCTTTCAATTTGTGAGAGAGTTCTTTATGCAGCCATGCTGGTTTTTTTGAGAGCTGTTATTTTTCTTCTTTGTTTGTATTATGCTAGACTGGGCTTTTATAATCTCACTTTCCAAATTTCCCAAGCTTCTTGAGTTATTTTTCCCTTGAGGATTCTCATCCATGGAATCTTTCCCAAGCTGTCTCTAAGTTTATTGAAATTAGCTGTCTTAAAGTCCAAGACTCTAGTTTGACTATTTTCTATTGCTTGTGCTTGCAAAATGTTGAATTCCAATGTTGCAGGATCACTCTCCCCCCCCCCCCGCAAGGTTCCTGTGGCTTCAACACCTTCTATCATTTCATCTCTGTTAGTGAGAATTAAGTCCAATATGGCTGATCCCCTAGTTCCCTTCTCTACTTTTTGTATACAAAATTGTCTGAAATTTGTTTGATCTTCTACTTGGTGCAAAGTTTGTCTCCCAGTTGATGTCAAGGTAATCAAAGTCCCCCATTATTATTGTGATGTGCTTCCTACATACTTTAGTTAACTCTGTTTGGTTGGGTAGCCTATAGTATACACCTATGGCAATGTCATTTTTTCTCCTTTTATATTGGTCCAAATGCATTCAAGACAGTTTTTATCATTGTTGTGCTCTATTTCTGTAGAGATGTAGTTATTTCTTATATAGAGAGCAACTCCACCTCCTCTTTTATTTGGTCTTTCGTTGGACCACCTGCAGACATCATGACTAATGTAACCAAAGCCTTCCTCTTTACAATACTCCTTTAGTCACATATTGAATTCTGGTATACACTGGCCTTTTCCATTTTGTTCCTCTGAAAAAGTAAGTCTACAACCTATCCTGCTAGGTTCCTGCCCCAAGGTCTGGAAAATCATTCTGCACAGAGAGTACATCTTTTTGGGACAGGTCGTTAGCCCCAAGATGTACAATAGCTTCCACATCACGGTCCTTGCTGGCATTCTTGACTATCTTAAAAATACACTTCTTGTCCCTGGTGGCAGTAGCACCTGAAGACACCTGACCTCTTTTGAAACCTCCATATCCTTTCCTAAATTTACAGCCCTTATAATAATAAGTCTTTATTGATTAGCCCTTGGGCCATATCAAAGTGCAAAGTTCCAGCAACAAATTGTTACTAAAATTTGATAAAGGCAATTTAAAATGGAATTTGATAAAATACAATTTAAAATGGAATTAGAATAAAATATGATTTAAAATGAAATAGTAATAAAATACAATCTAAAATGAAATTGTAATAATGTATAATAATTTAAGATATAGATAAAATATGATAACATTATATTTCGGAGTCGCCCTTGCAATCTACCCCAATCAGTCCCACATATGCAGATCTCAACTGGACCATTTTGTTTAAGTACTGTGCTATGTTAAATGCTATTTTCAAGTTCTGGCTGGACATAAGGTAAGTTATTTTGATGTGGGATCCCAATGGGTCATTCGTTTGGTATATAGACCAAGATACCTGTCTCTCACCCTCTTATACAGGCAACAGTCAAATAGGATGTGAGCCAGGTCCTCTACCTCTACTGCTCCGCAAATGCAGAGACGCTCATTGTAGGGTATAGCATGAAATCTCCCATATTTGACCATTGTGTCAAGCTGTTCGAATCTCGCTCTGGTAAATATGTCCCTAAGATGTTTCGGGAGTTGTAACTTCAATTAACTGTCTACCTGAAAAGTACGTTTGTATTTACTCAGCCATTTCAAGTTACCCACCTTACTAAGGATAGCTATATCATTTTGTGCTTCTATATTCTTAATTCTTTGGGCAACTCTTTTTTGGGATTGTTCTCCTGTTACGCAAGAGACAGGAAGGCCACAGCTTCTTACAAAATTTGTTAGTTTGGTGATCCAGGAGATTTGTGATTGTAGTTTTAATTGCTATAGTAGGCATAATTTGGGGAGTCATCAGTCTCCATTTCATTAACTTTGCACCAGTAGTTATAAGCTCTAATTTTAGATAATGCCTGAATTGTATGAATTCCCAATTCAGCTCTAACTGCTGCAGCAGATGTTCTTGGATCTACACCCAAAATACATCTCAAATGCTGGGACTGTGTTTGTTCTAGGACTGTGGTTGAGTAAAGACCCCAAATTTCTGCTCCATACAAGAGCATTGTGGTAACCTTAGCCTTATAAACCTTGATTAATGGGGCTAGGGACACTGGGTAACTACGGTTCTTTAGTTTGAGCAATAAATTCAAACGGGCTTTTGCTCTAAATGTACTCTGTTGATGATGACAGGCCCAAGATCCAGTCTTGGAAAAAGTTACGCCCAAATATACAAAGGTGTTAACCTGTTCAATTGGATCACCATCTAATTGCCACTTATGTCTCTGATGGTTTCTTCCAAACACCATTATTTTTTATTTAGATTTGCTAATGATTAGGGAGTTATTCTGGCAATAAGAGCTGAATCTTCTTAATAGCCTACGTAATCCTACTTGTGAGTATGCTAATAAAATCATATCATCAGCATAAAGCAAGCTGTTACAGTAAGTATTTAGGATCATCGGCATGTGTACCATGGTATCCTTCATTAACCCTGGCAAGTCACTGATGTATAAATTAAATAATAATGGGGCCAGGGTACACCCTTGCCTTATCCCTTTATTTGTGTGAATCCTGTTAGTCAGGGCCCCATTAACCCCATACCGCACCTTCAAACAGGTACTTGTGTAAAGGGCTTTAATCAAAGCCAGGAGTCTGGGTTCTATTTTAAGAGATGTCAATTTACTCCATACTACGTCTCTATTTACCATATCAAATGCTGCTGTAAGGTCTATGAAAGCAGCAAACGGGTCTCCTCTTATAGGCATATTTGGCAATTAGATGGTTCAAGACAAAGCAGTTATCAATAGTAGATCTGTTTTGTCTAAAACCTGCTTGTTCTTCTGTGAGGATGTTGTTTTCCTCTACCCAGATTTCAATTCTGTTCAAAAGGTACCTAGCATATATTTTTGCTACAATGTCAATCAGACTGATGGGCCTATAATTACTAGGATCCTTTTTATTCCCTTTTTTATATATGGGGATAACTATTGCCATCTTCCACCCATCTGGTATATGGCAGGTGTTATTCATGTGTGTAAAAAGACCTGCTAATACAGGACCCCACCAGTTGGGAAATTTCTTAAATAATTCTGCTGGTAAAAAATCCTCACCTGGGGCTTTATTGCTCTTTAAGCTTTTAATGATGGACTGTATCTCCTTTTCTGAGACTGGTGGCCAAGGGGGGGGGAGTTCTAGGATTTACTAAATCACTGTTTAAAAATAATTTCTTTACTGGTTCGGTGGGGGCAAACAAGCACTGGTAATAATTCTCCCAGTCCTCAGCAGAGATTGGTATGTCAAATGCAAATCTCCATTCCTTCAGGATACCTGCTACAGAGTGCCAAAATAATACTGAGTTATGACTTCTGGCAGCCAACTCAAGTTCTGAGCAGATTGAAATGGCAAAACTTTTTTTCTTTAATGTTATAGTTTTTTATATTCCCTTTTTGTGTGCAGCATCTTAGCTTGTATATGGGCAGTAGGATTCCTCTGGGCAAGCCTCATGGCTGCCTTCAATTTCTATTTCAGTCGCTGGCAATCAGGATCAAACCAGCGAGGTCTACCCACTCGGGCTCTTTTTGTAGCAGGTTTAGCTGTTAGGTGTTTCTTCAGTATGTTACAAAAATTGGAGAATGCATTGAAGGCTGACATCCAGTCAGTAGTAGATGACTGGATTGTTCTAGCTCACTTAGTAGCATTCTCTGTTTTAAGGCATTCTAATATTGCCTTAGTATCAACCTTGGCCCAAATTAACCTTTTATTTTGGGTCACCTCTACCTTTTTGGTGAGCCATCTGTCAGCCATGTTATATGGTCTTAAATCTGAGCGGCCTCGCAATGTCACACTCACAGGCTGATGGTCGCTATTGTCGCTAAGGTGTACTGTGACCTCCGAAAAGAGGTCAGCCTTATCTCTAGACACACAAAAGAGATCCAGTACACTACTTGAATTGGCTGAGTGGTATGTATAAGGGTATGTGTAATTCTTGTCCTTACCTCCCAAAATTTGGAGATTACCCTTAAAAATTAAGGAGACTAGGAGCAGGCCAGCAGCATTACTTTTATAGTCTCTCGAGAGCCACTGAGGATAGTTATCAAAGAACTCCCCTGGGATTCCCTTCTTCTGGGCAAGCTCATACAGAGAGGGACCCAGTCTAGCGTTCAGATCTCCTAATAATACCACTATGGACTGAGGGTACAGTATAGATATATCTTCTAGCATAACTTCCAAGCCCATCCAATATTTGAAATTATAGTGCTGGGATGTGCTTGGAGGAATATACATATTTACCAATATTAACTCAAACTGGTCATATTCAAATTTGACAGCTAGAAAGTACGGATACTTATCTTTGTTATATAATTTCTCTCCCTGCCATTGCAACTCTTGCATTATAAGAATGCATAGCCCACCAGAGGGTCTCCCTTTGTTCTTTGTTTTTTGGGCTGGGGAGGCCCATCCCTGAAAGCCTGGCAGTTGTACTGGTGCGTCCACTTCGGTTAGCCAGGTTTCTTGAAAGGCTATTACGTCAAATCTAGAGAGGAAGCTCATTAGTCCACTATCAACCATCCCTTTCCAGCCAGCTACATTCCAGGTCATCAACTGTATGGGGTTCTCGGAGGCAAGGTGGTCTGGCTTGGTTGATTGGCTAGATGGTAAAAATGCCAGATGTCAACTTGACATTGGAGCTGGGTCAATATCATCTATGCTTCCTCACAGTTGTTGTGAATTCGATATTTCTCCTTGTGGGTTGCAGAACTTGTTGTTGCTCCTCTATATATTGGTTGCCAGTGTGCCTCTGCTCTTGCTCCAAGAATGATTTTTTTTTCCAAATGGTCAGGTATTCTGGCTTAAGTCTATAAATGTAGATTTATGTCCATTTTTGGAGGGGCGTAGCTGAGGATTCATCTTGTGAAAAGATGTTGTGGGAACGTCTGAATCAAATGAGGATAGAAGCTGGATTATATCCTTAGTGTTTGTCAGCTTAGGGGGCACTGTGTGATGAAGCCCTTTGTCTTTCAGTTGTTTCTCAGAGGCTAGGTCAGTCAGTGCAGTTACCCCACTGTCAGCTTGCGTGACAACACCTTTTATTACTATTGAGGTAAAGGTAGATTGTTGATTAAATATATTGTCACAATTTAATTTAATTTAATTTATTAATATTTCTATACCGCCCTTCTCCCGAAGGACTCAGGGCGGTGTACAGGGCAAGAATAAAACACAAAGCTACAAAAATTAAAAAGTAATTAAATACATGCCCATAAAAAGCAATAAATACATTAATAAAACCCCAATAAAATGATAGTAAAAACCCCACCAATCCCCCCTCAGGCCAGGCCGGCTTGTTCGAACAGGTATGTTTTCAGATCGCGGCGAAAGGAGCGAAGATCGGGCGCCGTCCGGAGCTCAACCGGTAACTGGTTCCATAGCTCCGGGGCGCCCACAGAGAAAGACCTCCCCCTGGGGGCCACCAATCTACATTCTCTGACCGGTGGCACCCTGAGGAGGCCCTCTCTGTGGGAACGCACAGGGCGGAGGGAAGTTGACGCCGGCAGCAGGTGTTCCCTGAGGTACTCCGGACCCCTGCCATGTAGGGCTTTAAACACCATGACTAGTACCTTGAATCTCACCCGGAAGACAACTGGCAACCAATGCAGCTCACGGAGCAGAGGTGTGACATGGGAGTATCGGGAAACTCCCAACACAACTCTCGCGGCTGCATTCTGTACCAGTTGGAGCCTCCGGGTGGTCCTCAAGGGCAGCCCCATGTAGAAAGCGTTGCAGTAGTCTAGTCGAGAGGTCACGAGCGTGTGAGTGACTGTGCATAGATCATCCCGGCTTAGATAGGGCCGCAACTGGCGCACCAGGCGAACCTGGGCGAAAGCCCCCCTAGTCACAGCTCCTATGTGGTCTTCCAGGGTGATTAGTGGAGTCAAATTAAATAGAGGCTTTGCTGTAGATTGAGTTGTTGTCAGTGCCTCTTTTAGGTCATCCAATCTTTGAATGATATTTACTTGCTCAGGTTCCGGCAATGCACTGAATAGGTCAACCAGCATTTCTTCTGGCACATCCTCGGCAGTTCCTGCAGCTGTGGGTAACACAGTTTGTACATTGGTCCTTTGCCTTCTCAGGGTCAGTTCAGTTGCAGCAGCGTCGGGCTTAGTAGTGTGAGGGCTGTTGCAGCCTGGATTTAAAGCGATGGTTCCCTATCCATAGTTATCCTCCCAAATCCTTCTACAGTATTTGGTTGGCTCCTAACAAACTTTGCGAAAGATTCTTTCAGGCAGTCAACCTTATTTATGACAATTGACAAAAGATCATATATTGCATTTACAGTTTGAGCTGTAAGCAAACATTGTGTGGAGAGGAAGTCTGTCATGTTTTCTCCCTTTAAATTTGTTACATCTCCCTCCTGTGCAAAGAAGGCTGCTGCTGGGCTCCAAGGAGGGGAGCCATTCTCCAAGAGGGAGGAGGACAGCTCTACATGCTGTTTGCCTTCCAGTTCGGTTTGTACGTAAGTCCCATTCCAAAGAGGCACATAAATTAAATTTATCTGATAAGGTGCCTGTGAATGAGTTACTTATTGGAACAGACTGTCTGTTTGCAATATAATCGTCCATTTTCTGCTGCTTCAAAGGCTCTGGTAAACTCTGCTGCAGAGTGCTGCCTCTTCCTTCTTTTCCCCATTCAAGTTTGTTAAAACAGGTTTAAAAATAAGTTTAAAACTAGGTTTTAAAAGGTTAAAATGGGTTAAAAATGGGTTTAAAAGGTTAAAAAGGGGTAGGTTAAAAATACAATATTAAAAGAGGTTAAAAAGTTAAAATAAAAATAAAGTAAAATAAAATAAAACCTTTACTTTTGGAGGAGTTCTTTACAGCCTTTGCTGCCTGTCCACCATCTTGGCTCCTCCTCCCCCCCCCCTCCTTATAATTGAACCACCAACCAGAAGGTGACTTCCCTTTTTGGATGCCTTACTCTTTTTGCATGACTGATGTGCAATACCTGATTCATACTTTCCCCTATCCAAAACAAGTTCTTATTTGCAGGGCAGTGTCTACAAATCCTTACAGATGTGTCCTAATGTTTAACAGTGCATACAAAGTGCTATTGTTTGAAGCATTAAAGCAGCCACTTATACGGTATTTCTAGGCTTGTGAAGCTGCTTCATAAGCTATCCACAGCTGTCTGGCCATGCATGGGCATGCATGGTAAGGCTATGTGGGAGTTGCATATAGAATGCAATTTAGATTCAAAGAGGAGAAGGTGATTTAGAACATGTATGGCATATATGTGTGACCTGCCAGCTTCTCTTTACATCAAAGAGGTCTTTTTCCGTTAGGGTACAGTGGCAGCCACATGGTATAAAGGAGAACACACATAACCTTGAAGAAAGAATGCAGGATTGTTTGCATCAACATCATTTAGTCCCAAGTTTGCCTTCCCTTGATTCCATTTGGCATAAGAGGGGAAAGCAAGAATGTCAGGCTTTTACGATTCTCTTATTATACTCTGTAACAGACATGTCAAACACAAGGCCCGGGGGCCGGATCCGGCCCGCGAAGTGGTTTCATGTGGCCCGTGAAGCCATCCTGGAAACAGTGAGGGAACGGCCCCCACTGCCTTGGCCCTGGCCCAGAGACTTTCCTTTTGCCAGAGACCCTCAGATGTGTCCCACTCCTGCCCAGGCCCCCATAGGCACCCTTGATGCGAACGATGTAGAGCTGGCCATGCCCACCCAGTAGGCCATATGCACTCTAGCCACGCCCACCCAGTAGGCCACGCCCACCCTGGCCATACCCACCCGGCCCCTTGAGGGCAACCGCAATGCTGATGCGGCCTTCAATGAAATTGAGTTTGACATCCCTGCTCTGTAATAATAAGATGGAGTTCCATTAGTCCTTGTGGAATCTGTTTCCTGGCAGACTAGGCTACTTACAAGGAGCAGACATGGAAGGTTCTTTAGCAAGTTGTTGAGTAATATAGTAAGTGTGACTACTTGCCCTTTGTTCTTAGAATCCAGTTCACTGCATAACCCTAGCAGAAGCTCTGGTAACTTTTATTTCTATTTCAGTTTCCTATTTATTCTCTTCTAGAAAAGACAAGTGTGATTCTACCTTCAAGAAAAATATACACTGTGGCTCTGCCCCCTGAAGATTACGTACCAGTTGCTATTAATGAAAACAGTAAAGGATCCTCTGAAAGTGATGCTGAAGAAAGTAGTAATGGTGCTCCAGGTAGGACAAAATGCTTCATTTTTCTCTAAAGCAGCCAGTGCGTAAATATATAAGCTGCAGGTAAATGGAAAGTTGCATCAGTTTACAGGCATGTACAACCATGTATGAAGTAGTGTCTGCTGGGGTATACATTGTACAAATAGGAAATCATCCTAAAATCATTGCAGAATCCAGATTGAAACATCCCGGACAGATGCTCTGCTCTGAGTAATTGTTTTAATGGTGAAATGCTTCTCATGTTATGTTAATTTTGTACATGTTACAGTGCTTTAACAGTAATCAAAACAGAGCTGGAAGGGACCTTGGAGGTCTTCTAGTCCAACCCCCTGCTCAAGGAGGAGACCCCATACCATTTCAAACAAGTGGCCATGCAATATCTTCTTAAAAATCTCCAGTGATGAAGCACCCACAACTTCTGGAGGCAAGCAGTTCCACTGATTAATTGTTCTCACTGAAGTTTCTCCTTAATTCCAGGTTACTTTTTTCCTTGATTAGTTTCCGTGCATTGCCTTTTGGTGTTTTGGAAAATAAGTTGACCCCCTCTTCTTTGGGCAGCCCCCCAAATACTGGAATACTGCTATCATATAACCTCTAGTCCTTCTTTTCTCTAGACTGGCCATACCCAGTTCCTGCAGCTGTTCTTCATATGTTTTAGTCTCCAAGCCTTAAATCATCCTAGTTGCTCTTCTCTGTACTTTTTCCAAAGTCTCAACATCTTTTTTGTAATGTGGTGGCCAAAACTGGATGCAGTATTCCAGGTTGGTTTTATTAAGGTTTTATAAAGCGGTACTAATACTTCATGTGATTTTGATTCTGTGCCTCGGTTTGTGCAACCAAGGATTGCATTAGCTTTTTTGGTTGCTGCCACGCACTGCTGGATCATATTTATTTCATATTTAATAAGTAACAAGTAGTGAATCGGCAGACTACAATACAAATTAAGCAGTTCTGTTTGGGAAGCTGTGTTAGAAACTGCAGTTGTGCAAGTTTCTTGTGTGTTTCTTGAATTTCATTATTGTCAGGCATTTTGTGCATGCTTGGGTCATATTTCTGAATGTCCAAATGAATATTATTCTTGGTACATAGTAAATTACTTTTTTCAGGGATAGTTCAATATAGAAACTGCATTTATAATGCTATTAATTTAAATTTACTTTATTCTCAGCATTCTTTGAGTACTATTATCAGCTTAATTATTACTGGGTTTACATTTAGTTGAATTTTAATTTGGTGTGGTTGGCAAATAAAGGCACTGCTCATTTTGTTTTTCATACTACAGTACTGTAAATGTTAAACCAAGGGTAAATCTACTTGCTTGCAAGCATTTCAAATATATACGTAGAATTTCAAATGTATCATTTCTTTACATTTCACAATACAAATCAATGTGATATATTTCCTATTTGTATTAAGAGGAGACTGATTAAACAGTCTTATCTATATGGAAAGACATGTATTAACCTTATCAAAATTCAAATATTCCTTTAAGAGCCGTTTCAGATCAATTGGCATATAAACTCCCGTCGATTCTAGAAGAAATTGAATAATTTTTAGGCATGTATAGCAGGTTTCTTTCCCCATTTAAGGACTGCTTCTGGGCAAATAAATCTCTTCCCATAGATTTTTATGATGGAAACATTTGGTTTGAGGAAGAAGACTTCCCCTTTTGAATAGTGACTACCTGGTGTTCGGTTCAGCCATGTCCGTTTGTGTACCAAGTGACCATGTAGGGAGACTTCTTGTGTTAAGTAGACACCCAACGTATTATGACTGCCTCTGAGTAGGTAATCTTACAGAAAATGCCAGGTACTTAAGTAAATAGAGACCAACGTCATGGCATGTAAGTAACAATATAGCTAATACTGTGGAGTCCTTGGCATTCTCTGAGCTTGATTGTTTAATTTGTTTTGTTGCCCAACTAGGTGACATCATCAGTGCTAGAAGCGGGGGGGGGGGTGGTGGTTATTCTGCTTATATACAGTCCCTTGCCCTGTCAGTGTTGGTGGGAGTGCTGTTTTCTCTTGATAGAGGGAAGAAAATACTGTAGGAAAATGTGACAAACCTAGATGTCACACATCTCCACCCCCATTTGGTTACCAGTTTAAATGGACAGGTTTTTATTGTTCAGACAGAATGAAAAGTTTGATGGATATCAGATTGCCTCACTGGAAGCTAAGAAGGCAAGGAACACCAAGGGGAATTAATGTCAATATAGACTGTAATCTGGCTGCACACACTTTCTTTGGATTTTCCATTTTTTCCAGTTTTATTATAGTGTTAGTAGAGAAGATTATAATTAACATAATTGTGAGGAGATGGTTTATTTCTTTAACTTTGGCGTCAAGTCTTGTTTGACTTGACCTGTAATTTGTATTTTATTGCTGTGTTGCTATAGTGCAGCACATATGGAGGGCACCTCATGTTGCAAAGGCTGCTTTAAGACATGTCCTAGATAGCAAAAGAAATAATACAAGGGTTGCATGAAACCTTAGAATGACGTCCTTAATTTTTTCATTTTACTGAGTCTGCTAATGTTTTTTCTCTGGGATTCACTATCAGGGCAACATTTAATGAATTGGGGATCTAATGCATGTAGTTAAATCCATAACTTAATCACTCCAAGCTGTTTAATTCTTGACTCTGCTGTTCCAATTGGTTATCAATTCATGTAAGCAGACTTTTTTTTTTAGCATAAAGGCATTCTCTCTGGCTTATGCAATAAGTAAAAAAAATGACAAAGAAATTAGCATTAATCATATTTGTGTGCTGTACAATTATAGTCAAGGGATCACTTATTTTGTTAGTTTACTAACCCAGGTGATCAATTATGACCAAAACAGTATTTAATATTTAGACTAATAATTGCGTGATTGCTGTAGTGCAAGCCAATAATAAAAACCTCCTTGTTTTTTAAAATCTTTTTCTCCCTGTGTAGACTTTATTCTGTCCTATCTACTGCAGTTCATAACTTAGCCATGGGATATAGCGCAAGAGTCCATAATGTAGCCATGTTAGATCTGAGTTAAGCAGATCTGTATGTGGAGACAGAACCACAGCACACCATAGCCTCTCAGAAGAAGGTGCTTTGAGTTTCATAGTAAAAGAAAGCTTTATGTGTTCTGCTTAAAACCGAAACTTACAATAATTTGAATGTTCTTTTTCATAATCAGAGAGATTTTGAGAGGATTTATTTTCCTCTTGATAAACAAGAGTCTCTTCATGCTGCATAGTGGGTGCCACTTGTAAACAAAAGTCTTAACGATTTTGAAAACTATGACCCTACAAACAAAATTTGTACCTGTGATTGTATTTAATAATAGTCAGACCGGGAAACAGAACCCACAAATTTGAGTACAACTTTATTAATAATGACTATAATAGTATAATTTGAGTATAATTACATATATCTGTATGGAATAGTCATTCCTCATCAGATGGGCGGCTATATAAATTTGATTAAATAAATAAACAGTTTTGAAGGCTGACTTAAATTTTCCCTTCCCTTCCTTTCACTGCGAGTAGAACCAGTCTTTCTTTCTGCTTCCAAAGTTTAAAACTTGCTTGTATTTATGCAACCATTGTCTGAGCTTAGTTTCTCCAAGTTCATGATATCACAGCAAGAAATGCACGATGTGGTTTTCCATTTTTTCCAATTCTTGCCTGATTTTTTCTTCTCCCTGCCGTTCTCGTCCAACAGTCTCCGCCACCCTCTTCTTTTCTGTCTTGTATTCCTTTTCTCCACTTCAGATATGCAGCAAGCTTCCTGTTGTCGTAGCAACGCAACAGCAGACAATTTGCAAAAAGGAGAAATGATGAGGGGTAGCAGGCACAATCTTGTTAGTTTGCCAAAGGACCTACTAAAAGGCTATGAAGATGCCCATATGCGTTTACTCACATCATGCCTTGTCCACAGCCTGATCCCTCACATTGATTGGGTGCTTTTGGACACTGAACATTTTGACTCCATCAGATAGAACATAGAATAATAGGATTGGAAGGCACCTTGGAGGTCTTCTAGTCTGACCCCCCCTGCTTAAGCAGAAGACTCTATACCATTTCAGACAAATGACTGTGCATTTGAAAACCTCCAGTGAGACAAGCTTAATTTTTCTCACTATCAGGAAATTTCTCCTTAGTTCCCTGAGGGGGGGGACCTTGGGGCAGATGCCTTAAAGCAGGAGTCTTCAATTTTTTCAGAGATAAAGAACGTGGATTAATTTTGAGATGGTTTGATAGCATGGGGAAGGAAAGGTTTAGATGAATAGTAAAAAGAAAGGCTTCACTGGAGTAGATCTTCTGTAGTCTGTGTCCTCTCTTCTCCATCTAGTCCGCAGTCTTGGATCCTACTGTCCATCTCTGGATCTTGGCAACTTGGGATGCCCCCTGAGCTTCAGTGATAGAGTGGTCAAAAAGAACTACATGTATTATGAAATAAATGTCTATATGTCTGGTAACTAAAAACCTAGTATTAGACCCTAAATTGAGATGGATGGAAAGATGAAGATGATGTGAACCAAACTAAAATCCAGTAACCTCATAAATCATTCTGTATTATTTCTGCTTAAACAGAACAGCGTAAAGGATGTTGATATGCTTTAATCCAGGGGTCGTCAGACTTGGCCCTTTTATGACTTGTGGACTTCAACTCCCAGAATTCCTCAGCCAGCATGCCTGGCTGAGGAATTCTGGGTGTTGAAGTCCACAAGTCATAAAAGGGCCAAGTTTGAAGACCCCTGCTTTAATGACATACAATTGCCAGAAGTTTTTGCTTAAAATTATTCTTCTTTTCTATATGAAGCTCCATTTCTCCTTGTATCTTTTTTCAAGCTCCTACTTGAACTTTTGTACTACTTTCAGCTGCTCTGTTCATAAATTTAACACTTACGTGCATAACATCAATTTAACACTTACAAATTAGAAAATTCAAAGATCATCTTATTTCAAGTAACATAATGACTGATGATACAAGGATCTTGACAGCCACAAATCCATCAGGCTGCTAGAAATACTTAGCAAAATTACTGAGCACATGTTATACTTGGGACTTCTACATTTTCACATGTCAGAGGGGAAGGTTATAACCAAAATGCTGCTCAAATAGAAGATTGTGAAGCCAAACCTGACTATTCCAATTCTGCAAGCATTTTGTGTCTTAAATCATAACTGACTGGATGGCAGATTTTAGTTATGGATTTTTAATCTGATATAAGTAGTCCTCAACTTACAGTCATAATGGAGGCCTGCCTATCATGGTCATAACTCATGACGGTTGTAAAATGGATTGGTCATGTGACCGACCTGATTTTATACCGTAACTTTTTTTGCAGCAGTTGTGAAGTAAATGCAGTGGCTGTTAAACAAATCGGTCGTTTGCGATGGGTGCAAATTTGCCAAAATTCAAAAGTAAACGCCAGATATATTTTTTTAGTGTCATACATTTTAAATGTCATTTGAAACAATGGAAGCCACTTTATCTTATTTTTAATTTGCTGTACTATACTGGTTATATTTAAAAATAAAGTATTATTATGCTGTGATCTTTTCAATTGTTGTGCTTCATTTTTTTTTCATGGAGCTAGGATTTGTACATGTGTTTTGCAGTATCTTAATTTGGATACTACTAATTTGTATAATTAGAGTCGGAAACGACTAGCACACATGTGCGGGGGAACCTTTACCTTTTACCTTTACCTTTAATTTGTATAATGGTATATTTTTGCCCAAACAAACCCATGACACTCTTAAGGATCACCAAAGCATAATTACAAATAAAAATGAATATTTGTATGGGTTTTTTTTTCTTTTCCATTTCTAGCTGGTAAACAATTTGATTAACTGCCCCACTACCCAGTGGATTGAACAAGATGACACTATTCATTTTTATCAAATGTGCCAAAGACAGCTAAAATTGCATACTGCTTAACAGTAATTTATTTGCTTCTATTTGCAGTTCTTTGGTGTCAGAGGAATTCATTTGTTTACGCTATGAAAATGACTTGTGGAATGAGATCTTAAGAATCATTAGTATTGGGGTAGAAGAAATTGTTCACTTCAGAAATCAATACGGCCTATTTTCAAGTATTGCATTATGATTATCACAGAACCCACAAAATTAAAGTTTCAAGTGTTTTTCTCTTCATTGACTTTACAAATCTACTTGGGCAAAATCATGTATTTAAATGTTTTAAATCAAGATAGGTTGAGGATGCGTTAATGTATTCATCTAACTTTTAGAGTACATTTAAAAATGCATTGGGAATAGACAATCTGATGTCCTCCTTGTGTGTTAGTTTTATTAAGCAAGATGTAACCACATTGTTGAATTAACAGGATGGGTTTAAAAATAGTCATTTTTTGTTAGTACATCAAGGCTTAAGCCTTTTTATATTTTAATATATGTGTGTATGCTAAAAGTTCTAAAAATGCCCGTTTAAAAGCTTAATATAATGTATCTTGTTAGCAGTATTTTATGCAACATTTATCAGCATTATTGAATATGTTGTAGGGAAGCTTAGATTACTCCAAGTAGTTTGTTGTTCTGGAGCACAGAACTGATCTGAAATGTATTCTTCAATGGGTAGATCACAGCACTTTTATTTAGAGCTATAAATTCAGTTGCTTTGCTTGTTAGATTTTGCATGTTGTTTTTCCCCCGGACGTTCAAGGCAGCTTTCTCTGTGAATCTTCCATTTATCTCCACATCAACAATTCTGTGAAGTGGGTTCATCTGAAAGAAGGCACCAGTCCAAGGTCACCCAAAGTTGCTTCCATGGCTCAGCGTGAACTTGGATCTTGGTCTCCCCAGAATGGCTTCAGCATTTTAACCACTACACCACACAGACTTTCATTTATTTAATTGAAGCCTGTGTGTCTCTCTGCCCTTGTGTTTCACACATTATGTTCTGCTTGCCTGCTTGTATTTTGAAAACAATCTTTATAAAAATGAGCAACCGGTTTTAATAATTAATGAAGAACCATTTTAGGATGCTAAGAAAATTGGCAGCTGGAGGAGTCATTTGTGTTGGTGAGCTTTGACTTCTGCTTAATAGCCAAAGGAAGAAAAGGCCAGCAAGCACATTGCTCGTTCGGTACTCAGCATTTTCAGATATCCATGTGAAAATGTAGGGAGGAAATGGATGTATATTCCAGGTGAAATAGGGCTTAATCAAATAAGCACTGTTTTTCTTCTTCACTCTATATCGGGTCCCCAACCCCTGGTCCGTGGGTCGGTACTGGGCCGTGGCATGCCAGCAACCAGTCCACACAAACAAGCAAAGCCCAATCCATGGGATGCAGGCAGCATACAAAACCACGCACCCTCTGGTCCGTGGAAAAACCTTTCTCCATGGAACCGGTCCCTGGTGCCCCAAAGGTTGGGGACCTCTGCTTTATATAACATCAAGTATAGAGAAGAAAACTATCCCAGTTTAGATTACTGATCAGGAAGAGGATTATAAGCTTCTGTCCCCATTTCTTGACAAGAACATGGATGTGTATGTGATCCCCTATATTTTATATAACCTATGATATGATGGATGATGCCTCTTTTTCATAAAATATTGATGCCATCTTATCATGGGCTGACAGTTTCAACTTTGACCATTTCACTCCATTTGTTAATTTTTCACAGTTTGGCTTTGGATGGTCAAACATTACTCAATAAATCAAGGAGAAGCAAGTTATGAATATGTTTTTGTTCATTCTTGGTGTGCTAATGGAAAACAAAAACCTATAATCCAGTGGAAAAAGTGGACAGAAAAAAAAGACCAGAAAAGCTATCTCCATTTTTTTCTGTTTTGCACATTCTGTTTTGCACATTTTAATAGGAATAGGCCCTTCCAATCAGGATGTTGTTTAATGTTTCTGGGACATTTCTACAGCAAACGTCTAAGCAGTTATATTTTACTGTAGCAACTCTATAAAATACTGTTTAGTCAGAGCTCTGCTCAAAAATTATTTGAAATAGTTTGTTTTAAATTTTCACATCAAGCTGTGCAATTCAAACTTGTATGAAAATGCCCTTTATATTAATTTTCTTCCAGGAATAGCCTATGTATCTAAACAATCTTTTTAATCCTCAGATTTTCTCCAATCACAAGTGCAAAACAAAAACAGAAAGGATGATTTACCACCATTTAAAGTTGGAAACATAAAAATTGTAATGTGAAACCTAAAATAATCTTGGCATACTCATTTTGAAATTCCCCTAAAAAGTTAAGAGAAGGGGAAAAAAATGTTATCTCTATCCATGGTCCATTCCATTGCAGTCTTGTCCCATCCTCAAACAAGAGAAATGTGGTCTTCAGTCACCAAAAAATTAGCCACTTCTGAGATGGACCAGATTCCCTCAAGGAATTTTTTTTTCTTTTCATATTTTGCTATAATAACATTTCCGTACATGGAGACTTAAAGACTTAGTAATACAGTTTGAATAAGACATTATTTAATTCTCATTGAACCCCTGTTATTTTGATTTTGCTTTCTGTCAAGACAAAAATTCATATTTATTTCTATCTCTTTCTGTAATCCTGAGCGCGTAAGCAAAAGAGAATGCAAGTCTACACAATGCCACAAATGTCCCTTTTCTGCAGCAAGCGTGGGATATTCGTAACTCCCCTTTCTTCCTAATGTATTAAAAATGGAGGGATTTTAAGTGTATGTTATCCACAGCCGCAAGATGGCGTTCCTCCTCAATGTAGTTCCTGCAGAGGGCAGGGTGAAGCAAGGGCAATCTCTTTCTGCCCTGTTGATTCCTTGCATGTAAGTGGTCAGATACTTAACTCTGATATTAACCTGCCTTGTGTTATGAATGGATTATTTTCTCAAGAGTGACATGGATCAGATTGGCGGTCAAAGGAATGCACTGATTTAGGCTGACAGCTTTGCACAAGCCAATTGTCTTTGTGACCTAGTAATACAGAATGAAAACTCCGTTGAGGGCGAGTAAGGAAATTTCTTCCAATTATAGATGGTAATGCTGTCTAACATCAAAATGCAATATAGCAGTTTTCAGGAATTTTAAGAAAAAGCTTTAGCAATTCTGAAAATTTTGATTTTTTTTTTAAAGGAAACGTTTGATTCAAATGTTAAAGTAGTATCTGTGTCTGTATCATATATAATATTTTGATGATCAGGAAATATTTAAAAATATAATGCCACTTGACATTTACAGAAAAGTCCGTATCATATCTGGGTTAACTTATGCAACTGCTTTTTCTCTCGAGCTGCTTTTGTATATATTGTACCGGCATGAAAATGTTTCTATCCCAGTTAAAACAAATATCTGATAGAGACTAAGGAGTATTGTTCAGTGTCAGCCAGTTTTAGGTCTTGCATTAAAATCCTGCTCCTTCTTTATTACATATAAAGTCAAACTCTAAGTCTAAACACTGTTCATTCTAAACAACCTCAGTCTGAATTCATCAGGTATTCTTTACTTAAACTCAAAACGCAATAGCTCAAATCTGTTACTCTTGTTTGTTCAGATTCCTCATTTCTGTGCATCCGAATAAATGAAATGTGTTAAAGCTTTTACCCTAATTTTGCCTACCCAGATCCAAATTGAATTGATAACACTAGATACATGCTTGTCTAATATTGGTTATTTTTTAAAAAACAAACAAACAAATCATATTATGGCTCCTCCACCAAGGAGAGCATAATTCCAAGTGCTTGCATCCAAGTATCATTCTAATATAGCACAAAAGGGCTGCTACTACAAAATACTGGTGGAGTTTCTGCCTCCCAGCTCTGCTGTCTCTGGGGCTCTACAGCCAGTCAGGTTAGAGCAGGGGTAGGCAACCTCGGCTCTTTTATGACTCGTGGACTTCAACTCCCAGAATTCCTGAGCCAGCTTGGCTGGCTCAGGAATTCTGGGAGTTGAAGTCCACGAGTCATAAAAGAGCCGAGGTTGCCTACCCCTGGGTTAGAGTGACAAAAGACCTGAACCTATCAAATGCAGATGCTCACTGAATTAAAATTCAGAAAGAGAACTTTAGACAAATTCAACTGTTTGCTACTTTTATTCAGTATCATGCTGTTCCTATTACTGCAGATTTTATCAGCTGGCCGATAAGCATCTCATTGTCATCACTGGTCTCTGCGTATCATTTCAGATTTGCAAACTCTGATATCAAGAAAGCCAGTTTGGCCCTTAAGTGCTATGAAACTATGCTTGTGCACACTTTTTTGTGTCATTTCTGAATACAGTACTCATTTACTTTTCCAACAAAGAATCAATGATCAAATTGCTATTTTGATGTGTTTGAGTTTATTGGAGAATGTAATGTTTGTGAATGAAGGCAAAGATGTGTCCCAGGATAATGTTGTAGGATCCACGTTCCCTGAGGATGGGGCTCCAGCACAAGTCAGAAAGTTTGGAAGCACAAAACCTCTGGTCCCAGTGACTGAACTGGATTAGATCCTGTAATGTTTGCATTGGGTTTTTTATGAAAAAACATTACCCTAAGACTTTGGTGATAATTGGGATTGGTTATATTTATAAGACCACCTTATCGAAGCAAGAGCAGGCTACAGAAATAATTTTCTTCTGTGCGCAAGAACTCAGGTCATGAATTTGGAGCTTCCCAAATGCTCCAGAAGGGCATTTTCCATGGATATTTCTTTGGACTGCCACAGTTGTCCCTTACCACTAAAAATTAATGTGAAAGCAACTGATATGGCAGCTCTACATAAATCTTGAAGCTTGCTTTGATGCAATGTTGACAAAGAGGGGCGATCAATATAAACAGGCAAGTTATCATTAGGTGATGTGTTCAGTTACAATTAAACAAACAAAGGGAGAGTTTTAGAATATCATTCTCCAAGCCAAATCTTTGTATAAGTACTTTGACTGCTTATTAGCTAGTTATTTAAAGTTCTCAGTGTAAAATTTAAATCTCTGTTGATAGTGGCTTCTCTGAAACTTTTAAGGGCCATTTGGATGAATGTGGTCCCAAACATAGGTGTCACTTCCGTGGAACCTGTCACAAGGGTGAGGCTGAGACCCAACAGAATGAAGTGACCTTGCAAATTTTTTGAAGGCTTTCAGATTAATAGTGTGGCAGTCATCCACAATAGTATAATACATCAGTAATGCAATTTATAACCCTACCACTATTCAGAACATGGACAGCTTCACTGAAAATTAAGTTAGAGAGATGCTTTGCACAAAATGTAATGAAACCTTGACATTTCTTTCCAGTGACACTTTCCCTGGAGGGCAGACATGCTGTTGTAAAGAAATGAAGAAAAAAAAGCTCATTTTCTCCTTATTTCTTTTCTCCATTGCTGAAATGGCGGTCTTGTAGGAGCGTTCATCGAGTTCCTTTAAAAGAATTGCAAAAAGACATTAAATGTCAGGGACTTTCTATCAAAGAAGGGACTTAGAATTTTGAACTACCTGTGTTTAGAGTTTGCTGAAGGACAGCATCCCAATAATCAACATGTTTGATTATTGATAGTTGGGCGATACTTTAATTGACCTAACTGAGTTATCACAAAATATTAAACCAAGTGTCAGATTTATAGAATTTTACCCCTGGGAAAGAGGGGACAGGGAGAATTTCTCCCTCCTAGATTTTGCTTTTTCATTGTTTTCCCTATAAAATCCATTTTTTAGATTTTAAAAGTTTCTTATAGACTAGAAGAATTTACCCTGATTTTTCTATTTATACTGTTGGCTAGTCATGAAGAAGTCAGTCGTGCTACCGTTATCGAAATAATTAAAACTCTGTAATACTAAATAAGAGCACTGTCTGTACTGTAAGGATTTTAGATTCATTGGGGAAAATGGAAACGTCTTTGGTTTCCTAAAGCATAGATTTCTTTCCATAGTGCCACTAACATTCAGATGTTTGATTATATTTTAATGGATGTGAAATGGATGTAACCAAATATACGAATTTAAATCTGGTTCTTAATTAAAGGAAGAAGAGGGGGGAAAAATGCAGTCTGTGTGTGTTTGCTTGTGAAATAGAAAATTGGAGAAATTAGGTATCAGCATTTGGGGAGAATTAAATTAATCAGGTCTTTAAGATTAAATAAATGCCGTCACTAGCTAAGATAGTTTTTCATAATAATAATTAGATCAGTTGTCAGAGATATTGTGATAAGAACTTTTTAGTGAGGTGCAAGGTTTTTAATAAGGTGAAATCAGAATGCTTAACTTGCTACTTGACTGATAGGAAACATCTATCCATCCCCAAAGCTACAGCCCGAACACTGGATTCTGTTAACTAAATAAATGTGTGGATGTCAAATTAAGGTGATTTCACAAGCCTTTTAAGCACCAGCAAGATTGATGAAAATAAAATTTTAAAAAACACTACCCTTTGCATAATAATTTTGCAAGCTGTAATAAGGCAGTGATAAAATATTTGTCCACCAGTATTAGGCTTTCAGGTAAAAGAAAATATATGGAATATTTAAATGAATATATGGGGAAGAGATAATGTGGGGCTTAGGTTAATGAACATTTCTGAAAACACTGTGTGACTTTGTTTTCTGTCTTCCTTGGTATTGAAAATACCCTTGGTGCCCCCATTAGAGACTGAAAGCAAAAGCTTTATTTCTCCAAAATAATGGACTTTGGCAATCATGTAGCTGGCCAGTGATTTTCCAATCCGCCACTGTAATCTGAAAGGACTGATGGATATAATTGCTTGAAAAAACACTCTACTCTGCTGTCTTAATGCATCAAGATAGTCATCATTCAATTACACATATTCAAAGCTATCCCTTCCATTTTCTCCTTTTAAGCCCTCTCCTGAAGTAAAGTAAAAACAAATCAGAAATGTGGTACTCTTTTCTTCCTTTTCTCCCTTTGCAAACCCTTTATTTATTCTTTAACCAGTGTTGAATTTTCGCGAAGCCCATGTTGAATAGCACAGGAGAGCAAGATCCGATTTGACCCCAGATGCTCTTTGCTAGGATGCATCTCAGGTTTCAGAGCACACCATTCTCAGACCATCCATGTGTGAAATGATGTGTTAAAGGAAACATTCCGCTACAAGGAAAAAATTTTTTCCTAGCATTGGAGTTTTTCTTCTGCCTTTGCAAAAAGTCAGCTATGATTGGAGCCAGGTTCACAGCAGGCAAAGTCAATGTAGTGGTAGCTTTGCATTAGTGAATAATAAAGGAGGGAGCACTGTGTCTGTTTTCTTAAGATCATGGTGGGAGACAAATCTAATAAATAATAAAGTCCATAATAATAGATATAAGTATTATAACTTTAAAAGACAGGTCACTAAATTTATCAATACACAGTGGAATGGGTTTTATCTCTCAAAAACACTTCATGGAGTCTATTCCACAGTAGTCCACTGGATAAAATAACAGAAAGGTTAAATTTGGAAAGAGAAAAAACACTTAACAATTCGGTTAAAGGGGTAGAAGATCCAGTTACATGCATATAGCAATAGCAATAGCACTTAAACTTATATACCACTTCATAGTGCTTTACAGCCCTCTCTTTATAGCAGTTTACAGAGTCAGCATATTGTCCCCAACTATCTGGCTCCTCATTTTACCGACCTCAGAAACATGGAAGGTTGAGTCAACCTCCAGCCGGTTGAGATTGAAGTGCTGGTAGTGAGGGGTGAGTAAGCCAGCAATACTGCATTCTAACCACTATGTCACCACGGCTCTAACTATATATAAATACAGTTACTCCATCAAGCCGAATGTACTGCATTGAAAATGGGGGAGAGAATGTTTGAGGCTCTTTGAATGTCTCATTCATAAACCAAATTTTGGCATGCCAGATTAAGGAAAACAAAATTGCAAAAAAAAGGGGGAGGGGGGAGATTAATTAATAAGGACAAGGTTTTCTAACATGGTCTCATACTTCTCAGAACCATTATTACATCTCAGACCAGTACTTTTAAGTGTCACAAATTATGTAGCGCCTGAAATGTCCTCTTCTCAACAACTGAGAAACAAGGCCTCTAATAATCTTACAATCCTGGTTCTGCTGCGGAACATCTGGGGAAATGCTTTGTATGTTTCCTCAAGCTTGATTGGCAACAATCCACAAGCTATTATCTGAGCTAGGAATGATGAGAAAGCAAGCTGGAGATAGTTAAACTTGGGATTTACTATCATCAAATGGAATGATGGACACTAATTGACAATTTTGAAAAGGGCCAAGACAGTGTCATGGAGAATTGGGCTATAAATAACTACATTAATTAGCAGCTGTAAAGGGCAACAATGAAAGATGGTTTATTTCCATGTTTGTGAGCTTCTTGAATTCATCTTGTTGCTCGCTGTGTGACACAGTGCTGCTTCCTTCCAATATATCTGAAATGGAAAATGGAGGCAACCTGGTACCATGATTATGAGCAGATATCTATGGTACAAGTTGCCTTCAGCATTTTGTCCTCAACAGGAAATTGCTTGTTACATTGGAGGGAAACCTCAGTTGTGCAAAGATCTGGATTCATGTCCGTGAAAGGTTGAATTGTTGGGCATGTTCAGAACACCAGCTTGAATAAGCTGGAAAAAATGTAAAATACATTCCAATGTGATCTTTGAAACAAGACATCTCGAACATTGTGTTTCAGTTCTGCAGAATGAGGGTGAAAATAGAAGTTAAAGAAAACATGGGTGACTGCCAAAATCTGCCTCCCTGCTGTGCATTCTGGCAGCAACCACTACTGCCAGGAATAAGAAAAGGTAATGGGAAAACTCAGTATGATGGTATTATGCCACATGGCATATCTCACAACGTATTTTTAGGAAGAGGGCTGTGGCATTAAAATTGCCTAGAATGGCTTGATGAATTTTTGGCACACACAGGAAGTGTGACGATTATTTTTATCAGCCCACTACCATATTATTCTGTATTGTTTCAGGAAAAGGAATTGATCTGCATTTGCTTTGTAGCTGTTCCGTTCTGATCTCTCAGACTGATTTCACTGGTCTACAAGGAGAAAGCTTTGGAAATGAAAGTAGCTAAATTTTACCAGAATTGGGTCACTAATAAAGGAAAATTAAATCCTGAGTATGAATTGGCTCCAATTTCTAAGGTACAGCGTCAGGTCAAAACTGCATCAAAATAATTCAAAATTACAAGGGGGATGTGCGATTATGCTCCATAACTTTTCTACAAAATGTGATATAGCAATGAGAATGGTGCCACACCAATCATTATAAATTTATCTTTTTATTGATAACAATAACATAACTTTCCATTCATTTATTGGTTTTTCATGTAACGTTTTCATGCTTTTCCACTCTGCAAGAGATTCCACTGTTGTAATCTGTAGTCCAGTAGCTCTGCTTTACTCTTAGGCAATTCCAAATCCCTGACCAGGTCATTTAGTTCACTGTGTGAAATTAAGAGGAGTTCAGGAGGAGCACACAGTGGGCTAAAGTTTGGCTCCACTGATATAGACAGCTCCGGATCAACTGCATCATGCTCATCGTCTTTATCATCATCTGAGTCTAGAGAGTAGGATTCTGGTGGATATGGAATTGACAAATCTTCACCATGGGGTACAGGACGCAGTGCGGATGGAATGTTTGGATATCCATGGTCCACTTCTTATTTCTTGGGATCCCTTTTGCAATTTGGGGGAACCAAGCAAAAATAGCAGTTGTTACTATGATTGGGACACCATTGGGACTGTGAAAAGCATGGACTTTTTCTTCTTGTTTAGCCAGTGACACAGAGAAGTTGCGCATGTAATGCAACAATAATGAGGGGTCCAACTCTTGTCCCTATTTTGCATCTAAAATATAGATGGTATGCCTTTTTTTTACCACTGCCATCATACTGCATTTTTGAGATGCAAATGTAACCTGACCACAACTGTAGCAGAAAATATCTGCATTGTTTACACAGTTTCAAGGCATCTTGTCTTCTGAAGGAAAATATCATGCAGCTGTTCCTTGGAAATGTTAGGCAATGACACTTTCATAAGCCACCAGATGTAACTATATCATGCGTAGATCTGACCAAAACAAATGTACCTTGCAATAAAAGAACAATAAATTAGAGTTAGGTATTAATCTTTAGTCTCAAAGTGAAGATAAATTTATACACTTCCACATGGTACCATTTTCAATGTTCTATCGTACTTTGTCGAGAAGTTACAAGGCATCATGATCATTAGACACCTCCCTCCCTTGTAGGCAAATATTTTCACCTGTTTATAAATCTTTATTGTGAAATATCTTGAAAACCTTAGCCAACCAGCACCTTTACCACCTGTTTTCTAATTCATCTAATCAAAATCTGTAAGAATTAACATATATTATCTCGGAGGTTGATAATTTCCCACAATTTGTAGACCAGTGGTATTTTCTACACAATTATTTGAGATAATTTATATAGAGATCCTGTGTCTCCCTTCAAGCAATAGCAATAGCGCTTAGACATAACTTATCACCTCATATTGCTTTACATCACTCTCTGGGTGGTTTAC